>NC_056741.1:982365387-982532887 GCF_019279795.1 Protopterus annectens | reverse complement strand
CAAGTCTCAAGTTTGTCTAGGTCAGATTTCCTAATGTAAGTGAGAATTGGGGCTGCATACAGTAGTGCAGATAGGAGATGGGTTTGAGCTAGGGTGACTTTAGCTTGATTAGTTAGAAAGTTCTTTTGCCTGTATAAGGAACCCATTTTTTGTGCACCTTATTTATAGTTTGAGAGATATGGATGTTAAAGTGGAGGTTGTTGTCTATTTTGATGCCAAGGAGCTTGGTGTGGAGAGAGGGAGAGATGATAGTACCATTATCGGAGGAGGTGGAGAAGGAGACTGGAGTTGTTTTTGATTTGTTTGGGGTAAAAAGTAGTAGTTTGGTTTTGTTAGGATTTAGGATAAGTTGAATGTTAGTTATCCATCTTTCTACTGAGGTGAAGGACTCTTGGGTGAGATGCTGTAGGGAGGTCAGGGATGGGGCTGAGCATATAAGGGTGGAATCATCTGCGTACTGGATTAGTGAGGCATGCAGTGTACGTGTGTGTAGGTTATTGGTAAAAATCGAGAAGAGAATAGGTCCTAGTATGGAGCCTTGGGGTACACCAATGGTGGTTGGGAGCAGAGGTGATAAAGCTCCTTGCCACTGGACAGCTTGTTGTCATTCTGATAGGTAATTTTTAAACCAAGCAATAGTGTTTGGAATGAAGGCTAGAGAGGTGAGGGTATCTATTAGTATGGAGTGAGAAACCATGTCAAATGCTTTAGAGAGGTCAAGGAATATGGCTGATACAAATCTGTTGTTATTCCTATGTTGGTCAACTAGGTCTGTGAAGGAGAGAAGGGCAGTGGTTGCACTGTGGTGTGGGCGGAAGACATGTTGTGTGGGTGAGAGGAGATTGTTTAAGTTTAGGAAGTGCATGACTTGAGAGTGTATGCATTTTTCTAGTATCTTTGATAAAGGTGACAGAATAGCAATGGGTCGGTAGTTTGAGAAATCATAGGAGGTTCCTCCCTTATGAAGGGGAAAGATATAGGACACTTTCCACAGATGAGTGATATATGACTCCTGTATAGAGTGGTTGATAAGGATTGAGACTGGGTAGGCTATGGAGTAGGCTGCCATTTTTAGGAAATGCGCTGGTAGCCCATCCGCTGTGAGGGTAGTGGGTTTTAGTTTTAAGAGATATTTCTTTATTGTAGAGGTTGGGATAGGTGAGAAGGTAAGAGGAGCAGAGTTGTTAGGCGCTGTAGGCATGGGTGTGTAGCTATTTTTGGCTAGCTGAGTGGATAATGGGTTAATGGATTCGGTAAAATGTTGGTTGAATTTTGAGGCTATTTCAGTAGTTGTATTTGTGGAGGTTGAGGTTGGAGAGGGTGTGGTGTTTTTTCCTGGTTTTAGTAGGGAGTTAATTGCATGCCAGAACTTTTGTGGGTTGTTGGAGTATTTGTTTTGCATATTTAGGTAGTAGTTTTGTTTATCAAGCTTAGTTTGCTGTTTAGCCTGGTTTCTAAGATGTTGATAGTTTTGTTTAGAAAGGCTAGTGTTGTCTTTCTTCCAGGTTTTCCATACCTTGTCTCTAGATTTTAATAGGGCTCTAGTGGGGTTAGTAAGCCAAGGAGCTCAGTGGACTTTAGCTCTAATAGTTCTTATGGGTGCTGTTTGGTCAAGGACCTTAATGAAAGTATTATTAAAATAGTCCACTGCTAGGTCCAAGTTCAGCGTATGTAGAGGTTCCCAGTTGCAGTTTTTTAATGCAGTGTTGAGATCTAGAGGGTTAACCTTGCGATCATTTCTGACTTGTCTAAAGACAGTAGGTTTGGGTGTGTTAGTACGTCTGCGTAGGAGGAATGTCGGGAGATGGTCACTAAGGCTGTCTGGTAGACAACCTGTATGTTAGTTTTGTTCTGGGTAGTTCACTAATGTCCAATCTAATATGGATTTTTTGGGACTTCTTATCTACTCTAGTAGGTTCTAGAATAAGTTGAGAGAATCCATACAGGTTGATGTGGCAAGTGGGGTTTTTAGAGTTGCAGGCTAGCCAATCAGTGTTTAGGTCTCCTAGCAGAATAGTCTCTTGTGTGAGGTTGTCTTTTGCCCATTGCAGAATTTCTTCAATTTTAATAGCGTTATTGCCTGGAGGGATATATACACAGAGAATATTGATACTCTTTTTATTGTTTAGTTGTAGCGTAATTCCTATGATTTCAGCATTATTGAATTTTGGTGGAGGGGTTGGTAGGGGTTGTATAGTAAGTGCATTTTTATAGATAATTGCAATGCCCCCTCCCTTCTTTCCTATTCTATCTAGTCTAATGATGTTATATCCTGTAGGGAGAATTTCTTCATTCCTTGTGCTGGGATTTAACCAGGTCTCTGTTATGGTTAGTATATTGGGGGAGCAGTGGGTTATGAATGCATGTTCATGAGTAATTTTATTAGATATACTGCAAGTGTTAAGGTTTATGATGAGTAGGTCTGTTGTGTGTTTGTTTGGGGGTATGATGTTGTTTGGTCCTGGATTTGGGTGAATGTCACCAGAGGTAAGGAGGTATTTCTTTATCAGTATATGACGTCTGATTGCTTGTAGTATATCTTTGTAAAGCTTGTTTGGTATCTTTCTAGTGAGAGATGTTAAACAGTACTTGTTGTGTATGAGTACTATTTTGCTGTTTTCAAGTAGAAAGGGGGATGTAGGGAAGCTTATGTGGCCTTTTGTTGGTGTCAAGGGTTGTGTTGTATGGTAGGTGGTTTGGGGTAATGAACTGTATGTGTGTAGGGATGTTGTGTAGGCTAGGGCTGTGAGGATTAGTAGGAAGCATATAAGAAAGGAGAGCATGGTATGTGTCATATTGTGTTTGGTTGATAATGATGTTAATTAGATGAGAGGAAGATAGGTGTGGTGTTTGGGAGGAAAGAAGATTGATAATTGGATTTGGGAAGTGGACAGGTGATATGGGAGGTGGGAGGAGTGAAGATGATTGGCTGTGTGGAGTGGTCAGGTGATATGGGGTTAGAATAAATGTAGATATACCGGTGGTGTGTGGGAATTGGGGTTAGGGTAGGGGAGCGGAGTGAGCCCGCAGGGAAAACGGAGTGGGTAGAGACAAGTGAAGGAGCAGTTCAAAAAAAAACAATCAGCAAAATGCTGACTACTGAAGGTAAGTTAGGTGAGGGTAAGTACAGAGATAAGTACTACAATGGTAGTGAAGTGTAGGAGAATAGGTAGGTGTTGACAGTTAAAATCCAGGGTGAAGTATGATAGTGTTTAGATCAAATAAAAGTCTTCAGAAATGTAATTCAGAGATAGTATAAGACAGTGGGATAAGCATGAGATAGGAAGGGGAGGAGAAGGGTGCTACCTAGTGGAGAGAAAGTCTATTTAAGGCAATTCTATATGGGAGCAAGCTGGTCTAGGACTAAGGAAGGATATACTAAAGGTTAAAGAAGGGGGTTACAATGATGGAAGTAAATGTTAGGTGGTTTACAGGGTAGATAGTGGGTAAAGGCTGCCTAGGTTGGGGGCATGCTCTATAACCTCAGAAGCAGTAATTACAATTATGAGCTTTACTAACAGGTTTTAGGACACCACATACTTTCTTTCTTTCCTTTAGTGAGGATACAGAGAAGAGAAGCAGTATGATGAGACCGGCTGGGGTTTGTAAGGGGTCCTTTATCACCAGGTGGGTAGATATACGAGTGACTAGTGCAGGATCAGCAAGCAAGTGCAGCAGGGTAGGTTTAGGGAGAGATAGACAAAAGTGGGATAGAGAGAGACAGAAAAAAATCAACAAACAACACGGAAAATCTATCAGTAATTACAGATACTATCAAGTAATAACTATGACTGCACTACAAGGTACAAGAACAAGGACAAGTAAAAAGTAACAAAAGTTATTGAGGTTGAAACAAATTGGGAAACTCATTCACTTAACTTCTTCAGAAAATCAAGCATCAAAAAATTTTTCAAAACATTCAACATTTCAATTAAAAAAAAGGGAGCCAAGTGGTGGTCACAGCTAGCCAATAAATAATTAGCTAGTTGCATGATTCTTACAATTAAAAAGCTATCTCCAACAAAAATATCACTTAATAAAATAAGTATAACCATATACACAAGCATAAAATCTTATATTCCATTCCTCAGGTCATATCTAAATATATAGACAAAAAAAAAAAAATATATATATAAAAATATATATATATATATATAATAAAAATATATTGTTATATTTTTATAAAATAAAATTTTTATAAAAACAAACCAATTGTTAGTGTAGCGAAAAACTCAAAAGTCAAGGTGTAACAAAAAAGGCCACAAATAAAACTAAATAGGTGTTAGGTTATATATTAGCATATATATTAAATAAATATTAAAATTTAAAATTAAATAGTTAAAATTAAAATTGCTAGTAAACAAACCAGCCTAGAATGTAGTAGTGGGTACTATTTACAAACCAACCTATATGGTGAATACACAAAAATACATAAAAATCAGCTACATAATGAATTGTTAATGTAGAAATAATGGGCATGATTATTTAGAAACATCAATTTTAGATTAATCCTCCAAAATGGAGACTTCATCATAAATTTACAATTTATATGTATAAAATATTAATTGGAAACCATTTATATAGTATTCAACATCTCAAATGACAAAAGACAAATAATAACAATTAATTAAAATTGTTTTATTTTATGCAGTGTGTATAAGCCTTTATATATATATATATATATATATATATATATATATATATATATATATATATGTTCAAGATATATATATTTATGTATAAATTAATTTGTCCTACCCTCAAAGACTTGAGAGGTTGATATAATTTCATGTTTTTATACTTACCACCAGTGAGATTAGATTTGGTTTTGCCTTTGTGGATAGCTTAATTGTAAGAACTAATCAACTAGCTACCTGACTAGCATTGATGATTCAAGCATTCACTGAAGTGGAAACTTTTAAAATATTTTTTTCTGAAGAAGTTTTCCTATTTAGGAAGATGAAAACGTTGTTTTGTTTCATATAACTCAACTTACGTTTAAATAAACTTGTCCTTGTTCAGTACGCTACCTCATAGTGCGTTACTTATAGTACTGACAGATTTCTGTTTGGTGATCGTGTTTTCATGTTGAAGTTTCAACAGTTGTTGTTTTTTCGTGTTTCACAGAAAAAAAACAGTCATACATAATTTAGATCTAGCAATATGTCTTAAGAAGTTAAATAAAACAGTGCAAACATTTATTCATTCTCTCAGCAATGTAGAAGCTAGAAAATATTTAAACAGCTAACTACTGCTATTGCATTAAAATGTAGGTACCTATTATTTAAGCAAGGCACTACCTGAAGACTCAGGATGACTGCGAGTCACTAGTCAACAGTAAGCTGAAAACATGGTATATAATGCATTATACACATATACACATATATGTGCATTTGTATAGATGCATGTAGTGAGGTATACCCAACAGGCCTACATCATCCTCTGCTACGATATGCACACCTGTCTGCTGGACATGTGCAATACATACTGTCCATAACAGGGATGATATACCGCTATTTGAGACAATGTAGGGGCAGGTGCCCATTCTGGGGCAATGTCTCCTTAGCATGTACATGAGAATGGGAATGGCCCTGCAAACCTGCACAACAAGCACAGCGCTTACATTGTATACATCCACTGCAGACAGTCATCTCCCCTACTGCACTTATGTCCCCAAGAGCACAGGTAGCAGCTGTTCATTTGTGGTGCACAAGGTCACCAGCTATACCAGTGCTGTTAGTATAGCATACTGGATGCCTGACATAGTTGGTATAGGCTTCCCCCTCTGTGTTCCACATAAGTATATCAGGATATGTGCACTACCTCCCCATTTCATATATGTGGGGAACAGGTCACCACTGCCATGTGATAGTCATGGTATACATTTGCCATGGGAGCCAGTCACATCACATGATGCATCTTACCTGACCCTAATCATAACCTGCAACACCATAAGGAACTGTATTGAAAGGATGACTGAGTACTGCCTTTGTCCCATCCATTTGATGGATGACCACTGTCACCCCTTTACACTAAGGTGGGGCATACCCCACTCAGTCACAGGATAAACCCAGCAGCCTAACTAGGCTATTCTGCAAGGTCATAGCACAGTTTCAAATGTGACCCATTAACAAGGACATGTGCAACCTAGTCACACTCCATTATGCACACTTAGGCTTTGTCAAGGAAGGGTTCATGTGACATGTCTGCTACAGTCAGGTGGCCTCTATGACACAGTTACCAAAGCCATGGACAGGAGGTGACAGTGCAAAATGCCCACCTTGACCTGGACAAGCTATGTGACAGTATAACCCACATGGCCATTATGGATATAACACTCCCACGTATACATCACACCATATGTTACTATAGGGGTAGCACAGCGGTGCTCTGCCATGACCCAACTATTCCACATAGGGAAATGCATCACAAGCAGTTGACTCATATGTAGGTGTGTAACCTGTTGCTCCATGTTTGGTCCTCTGTTATGTGTGATGTACATTACTGAGGTGCAAGTAATAGCCATTAGCCTATATCCAACCTTGTCTGCAGACCCCTGCATGCTGTGTGCCATTACTGGATTCCCTAGTGATGTGGACATCTGACTAAGAGGGTCTCACACAGATACATTACCTTTGCCAGACACATGGCCTCAGGCCACATATCAAGACATGCAGTGTAAACCCCTATGGGGAGAGTAATGTCTCCACATATTATCAGAGTGCGAATGACATCCTAGGCATGCAGTCACTTGTGAGGGTGCTGTGGACTAAAGTCTTTGACATTACATGTCAACACAATGCTGTTTCCATTGTAAGATAAACATTCAACATGGCCCATGTCATACATAATATATATCATCACAGGACATGGGGTATAAAAATCCCCACATTCCCCCCAATGAGGACCATTCATGTGTACAATTATCTCTTTGTCATTGACATCACACAGCACATGTAGCATCTGGGGACATCACATAATCATCGTGGGTGACCTTGGTGTGGCAGCAAGGCCCTCACAGACTCCACATTGCTGGGACTGTTGCATGAGTGCAAGTTATGCTCCACTCTGTTAACACACACACACACACACACACACACACACACACACACACACACACACACACACACACACACACACACACACACACACACACACACACACACACCCTCAACCTGTTGTGTGGCATGAAGTGGGCTTGTCCAACACAATCAGGCTGCAGTAAAATGGGCACCCTGTCCACATCAGGCAGGGTAGCTATTTACACCTTTCCAGGCCTAGCCTGGTAACTGGAAGGTTAACTGCACATACACCCTTGGGATACCACCTATGTCCCTGTTGGACGTAGGAATTTAAGTGATGCCTTGCATACACATGGGCTAACATCTGGCCTAGGCATATGGCTGCTCAGGGCCCATAGCCTAGTAACCTCATATGGTATCAGGACTACCAGATATGGCCTAAGTGCTGTGACAGACTATGTTGTTATGTGTCCACACTCGTCAATGTATTCGACTGCTGGGCATTCCGAATGGACAGCATTACTCTACCATGTCATCCAGCCTAAATCTGATAAATATGTGAGTGGTACTACAAGTGCATGTGGACATTCCAGCAACATCTGTGCTACACAGTAACTGAGAGCTGTGCATATGTGGTGTAGGGAGTCCTCCTCATAGCTGTCTGACATCTGTAGTACCAGATATTTGCTGAATGTGTGCATGTGACTGACAGATGTAGACCCCCTGCTAGACAAATGTGTATTTCCACACACCAGTTGAACAATATGTGATGACTGTCCCCAGCATTTGGGGAATGATACGGGAGATAAAAATCTAAACAAAGTTTTAGGACCAAAACCTAAGTTAACATACAGAAGGGGTCCAAATATCAAAAATGTATTGGAGAAGAAAAATAGACATAAAAATAGGGTTGGAATGGGAAGATGTGGCTGTTGTGCACAATGTAAATCAATAAAAATAGGTAATAAAGTGCACATTAAAAATAGGAATTATTATATTAGAGACAGATTCAATTGAAACTCCAAAGGGATAGTATATGCAGCTTTATGTGAATTATGTAATGCATTCTACATAGGAAAAACTGAAAGAAAATTGAAACAGCGTATATACGAACATCAGTATAGTATAAACAGGAAAAGTACTACTAATGCACTGGCAAGATATATTATAGAAAATCCAACACATAGATTCGAATTTGTAGTGTTGGAACAAATAATACAAGATTGGAGGGTGGCCCGTGGGAATTAAAGTTAGAAGAAAAAGAGCTAATGTGGCAGATTCGGACCTTAGCATATGTCCCACCAGGGCTTAATGAACATATATCTTTGAAATGTATTCTAAAGTTGAAAGCACTTGCTAGGTAGTTTATATATGTTTTACATATGTTTTATTTATGCATATGTTTTATTTATATATTTAATTAATGTTTATTAAATAATTATAACCATAGTTTTTTTGGATTAAATAATAAGTTCTTTTTATATATATAAAAAAAAATTGTAATAACTTTCTTACAAGGTTTTTAACAAAAGTGAAGTTTGTATCTTTAAATAAGTTCCAAATGAGTCAATTGAACAATTAGTTAACTATTAAAGGCTTGTTTCAAGTGTACTTGGTTATCTAAAGAAGTCAGAGTATTGTCTCTGATGAAAGTGCTCACATTAAAGTTTTAAAGTTATAAATCTGTTTGAACTTGTTTTTTAACTGCAAAACCATTTTGTTGTGTTTTTAACAGTTATAGTTCGTTTTATTGGAGTTATATGGGGACTGTGTCTGTGACATGGCAGACCCCTGGGAACACAGTAGTGGTACATGAATATCTGTTACTGTATACATTCCTTTACATTGTATGCTCAATATGTATGGACTGTTTTTGAACCACAGTCAGTGTCTACCCACTACTAGTACCTATAACCTGATGTCCTGCTGCATGGGGCCACCAGGTATGCTAGTAATAGGTGTCAAGCAATCAGATACAGGTGTGGGGTACACAGTGACCTAGCCAGAGTACATCATGAATGGTCAGGGACACTTGGACAATCTTTGAACTAAGCCTTTATGACATTCACAGACTGAAAGGGGCTCACTGACAGTACATGATGTCATAGCCTGGCTGTATCCACCAGTATTTACTGTCAGTATTATACAACAGACAATAAAAGTAGCAGTCATATGTGAGCTGACCATTGCTGGGGTCATTCAGGGGCTAGAGCTGTGATCTATGTCACTGCAGACAGAGCCATACGGGATGGCAGTAAGTGCTGGACTGCAGACTAACAGCAACATGTCAGTCCAGACAATGTTGTTGAGACCTACTGTTTAACTTCTTATTTCCCATGACTGCATCCCTCATCTGCATTCCATGACATGCTTCATTCAATGACATAAGTGGTATTGTGTTGTACTCCTTTGAGAGAAGAAATCCAGTTGTAGTATCCTACAGAATTGCAGTCTGTCTTCATGAATAAAGTGTCAGACCTGTTTACCATAGACAGCAGCTTGTCTTTTGTAGGTAATGCTCATGAACAGGTGATTGCCTGTACACCAATCTGTGACTCCCACTTGCTAACTGCATCCAGTACAGCTGTGTTGCCTTTCCATTAGCCAATGGCATGGCAACACAGTGCTAAAATTAAGGCCTTCATGTAGGCATTGCCCCTTTTCCTGGCTTGTGAGGAGGACATTATCAAGGTGTGGGAGCTACAGCATCACAGAGAGTATGTAGAAATACTGTCCATTGTTTGGATTGATGTGTTATGTCCACAGTTGTGCATGCTATGTACAGCCATTGTTAACAGATATTCAGATTCTGTAACACTGTACTGTTGAACAATGTGTGTTGGGGTCAGTAAGGAGACAGGCAGATATGAGTGTCATACATCCTTTTTATCTGAATGTGCATGCTGGTACAGTTGAAGCTGTTCTATCAGCTGTGTATGTTTGTAGGGGGAGACTGTGACACATGTCCCTTTCTACTTGAGCACCCCCAACCCTTGATGTATGGGTGTCATGTGGATGCTCTGTTCCAGGTGTTTGGGAGGTATGTTAGGTCTGTAGCAGGTGGCTGGACATACTGCTGCATGTGTAGCAGGCTGCAGCTGCTGCATTCTGGCCAGAAATCAGACTAGGGAATGTGAAGACATAAAGGGACAGCAGGCTGTTACTGTCAGTGATGGAGTGGTGTCAGTGTCGTGCACAGCATTGCCTGGTTGATGGTACTCATAACAGTCCAAGTGAAGCAAGTGCCTCTGGTATATATGTTACATAATTGTGCCATCCAGACAGTGGTAGGCAACAGTTAAAACACATGTTCATAATTGTGAAATTTGTCCCATTCTGCAGGCCTTTAACATGCTAGTGTGGGTGGGATTGACTGTGGTGGGAGCAACCAGTATTGTTGGATGCTGCATGGCTCAGTTATTCCTATGTTGTGTTGACATGCATGTAGTTGTTGCGCCACAGACTGGGCTGGGGGCCATGACTGTGGGTGTCCAGATTTGACATATGCTAGAAATGTGACAGATGCATTATATATAATATATTAATCATATATATTATATATTAATAATAATTGTATATTATATATATCATAATATGATATTATCATATTATATGATAATAATATATATTATATGATATATTGTTAATAATATATTATGGCAGGGATTTTTGTTAAGGCATATGTGCATACCTACAGTGTGTTACACATGATTGGCATGAACATGTGTGTTCAGATGAGTATGACGTGCGACATTGAGCTGTCTGTCTGGGTTTGTAACCGCAATCCACACTGCATTGCCAATATGTCAGCACACAGAATAGGTTTTATGACAATCCTGCCATAAGTACGGGGCACAACTGTGTTCATTCAGCAACAGTCTGTGCAGTTGTCAGCTCTAACTGGTATTGTAGGCCTCCTGTACATCCAGCAGCATTTATTTGTCTGTGTACTGGTTTGTTGTCTGCATCAGAGGCCCACTGTGATTTGCCTGAGTATATATAGGAGTAGTGTCACTTGCAATCTGGATATGTTTGTGAAAACACTGCTTGTTGTCCAGAGCTCTGTTGACCTACTGGTGTAATGCCCTATGTTGCAGATGACAAGGTCCTGGGTGCAATACTTGGCAGTGGTGCCTTTTTTCCCTGAATGTTACATGACTGTACTGCATGATATATTTACAAAAGCAGTACTAACTCCCCAGAGCTGATTTGGCCTAGAGGTACTTTGCTCTGACTCTAGTGGGCGGCGTTCTGGCTTTGATACTTTGTAGTGATGCCTCTTTTTTCCCTAAATTTACATGACTGTTCTGCATGACATGTTTACAAAAGCAATACTAATCGTCCACAGCTGATGGGGTCTAGTGGTGCATTGCTCTGACTCTCATGCATAGGGTCCTGGGTTTAATACTTGGCTGTGGTATTTTACCTAATGTTACATGACTGTACTGCATGCAGCATTCGAGACTTGCCCGGGCTGGTTATTTTATTACTGGGCAGAACAGTGTCTGAATCAGACAGAGTGATTAAAGCAGTTTTAAGTGGGTTTGCAAGATGTGCTATGATGCCAACTGGTGCTTAGGTCCGCTTAGATTTGCTTAGTGTTTCTTATCCCTGTTTAAACCTGCACCATTTCCAAAAACACAGAAAAGAAAAAAGGGGTGATAGGAAAGTGGTGAAATGGGGGAAAACAGGGGGAAAAATATTATGAAAGGCATCTAGGGATGTGCATGAGGGGTGTAGGAAAGGACCATAGCTCTCCATTTCTTGGGCAGCAATAGTTGTGCATGATGTGGGCAGTATAGAATTTAGAGCCACACAGGGAGGAGTGTGGGTGACATAAATTTGTTGATTAATTCATGGGGAAATTGATTAATGTCAGTGTACGTGGGGATGAAATGGAGAGCCATGTATGGAATGCCATTTTTGGGACAGGTGCCCTTTTGTTTAAGGTGAGAGTGAAATGTTGGGGAAGTATTTTAGTTATGTTTTGGAGGTAAGTTGGGTAGGAGAGGTTGCATTTGCAGACAGACAAGACAGAGGACAGTGGTGGTGTATGACACATGAGGGGGTAAACACGTTGGATGGGGAGGGTGGTTGGGAATCAGAACACAAGTGCCCCAAGAGGGAAACAGTGGGGCTGAGGCCCCCACCCATGGGCAGTCACCACTGCCCCTTCATGGCCCCAAAGGTGGCTGTGCTGGGGGCTGGGTGCCAGGGCCAGCCTGCCCCTTGAAGTGCACCAGTCTACCCTCTATCTGGCACAGGTGGTCATCCAAATTCCACTGGATGACCCTGTGAATCATACCTTGGAACTGGTGTCAGGTTACAGGATCCTTTCTGTGCCCGCTCCCTGAGGGGGATGGGCCCCATCCCATGAGGCAGTTCCACCTGAGGGTAGTGCAGGACCAGCAGAGGAGGCAACATGAGGTTGGGTCCCAGATGTGCTGAGACCCGGTGCCACAGCCAGATGAGGCAGGACAGGCAGATCCACTGGGATTGGCCTATCCAAACATGCTATGGTGTTGAGGTTTGTCAAAGTGTATTAGTTAGTCATGAACACAGCATGTCAACGTTAGAAATAATAGCATGCATGGGTGTTCCAATTAACCCAGAACAAAATAACTCAATAGAACTGCATAGCAAACAGACATATGCATAAATGGAATAACAGTCATTATTGTAACAGCATGCCAGTAACAGTTACAGCAACAGGCCAACAACAGTGGAATTTCAACAAGGTATGTTAGTATGCAACCATTGAAATATATGAACAATAATGCAACAGAAATCCCAACATTAGGATTTGAGAGCAACATACCAGTAGTATTTGAATAACAATTGGTGATGCAGATAAGAGGTGGGGGGAGAGAAAACATTCCATTAACAACTGTATAGGCTATATTTTTCACAACTTTAATGCTCAATACTCTACAGGTCTGCCCTTACTTTACATGTACCTGTGGCCTGTAACTTCTATAGCAAGTACATATCTGTTAAGCTGTCAACCTGGAATGGTATGAGCCAAGCTGTGAGAACTATAGATACATAACTGCAGGGGACTTGTACATGTCAGGGTTACATATATGATTAACAAGATATACCTTGCACTGATGTTGTGTGAGCATGCTACTGGCGAACTTCAACTGGATTTATATC
The DNA here is from genome assembly GCF_019279795.1 of Protopterus annectens. Taxonomy (NCBI): domain Eukaryota; kingdom Metazoa; phylum Chordata; order Ceratodontiformes; family Protopteridae; genus Protopterus; species Protopterus annectens. Next base: position 982,519,709 of record NC_056741.1, on the reverse strand, counting down.
TGTGTCCAAGGTTATTGGAAGCAGTGATCACTAGCCATGACAGCCTGACACTTGCCAGACATGTATTGGGAAGAGTGCATGGTGTATATACCTATACTGCTGTCATTTGCAGGCATGAGGTTGGACTATCGGCACACATTCACCGATACACCAGGCATACACTAGTACATTTGTACACACCTTATTAGTATACCCTTCATGCAGCTAATACAAACATTTCTTTACCTGTAAGCCCTGTGGAGAAAATGTCTGTTAACACTACCTGGCTGTTTCTACAAATAGTCAGGACTACTTGTCTGTAACTATAAATATATCACAATACCAGTCCCTGGATTCCAACCATGGTCTGTGTGTGCAAAAATGAACAACATATCTATTTCTTATCATACCAAGCTACTGAGCCACTGCCATTGGCTGCTTGACTGACTTGTGCCTAAAAGTCACTTGGTTACAAAGTCTGACATGGTAATATGGTAATATAAGTAGAGTGTTACAGAACACTGCAGTGACAGTTGAACATACATGCATGAGATTCATACATGACAGAGATATTTGGTGAACTGTGTATTAATACTTTGAATGCAGGTATACACATTTAACCTCGAGTGGAAGTGAATTTGTGTGATCGGTACAGACCATAGCAGGGTGCTAGGTTGCATAGCTGACCCATATACATTTGCATATCATATATTTGCAGTCTGCACCTATTGCAGTTGCATACCTGCCTGCATCAGTGTACCTACATTCAAGAGTATGTATAGCTGACATGCAAAGGTTAACACAAGACAATCCTGAAGGGGACACCCAATAATACACACATAACAGTTCTTTATCAGCCAAACTTCACTTAGTTCATGGTGTCATAGACATACTTGCTGTGGAGTACCTGTACAATTGTATTTCTTCAACAACAGACCAGAATAAATACAATAGTTGCTGAACATAACTTTATTGAGGATGACATGACACAGTGGTTTGTTACATTCAAAATTCTGACATCAGTTTTACTGCATATCCTGTAGATGATGAATAAATGTCATTTATTATCTTCACAGTTTCAATCACAGTGTACTTTATTACACATCCTTAATATTACTACAGTATGTATGTCTGTCATTCATACACACTGTTACAAAGTATTGACCTGCTTTTGCATCAATAGAAGCATGTTTGATGCTTTTATCTGTATTGCACAGTACCTAGCATTACTCAGTTACATCACTGAGGGTCTAAGAATACATTTATTGCAGTACACTCAGAACACACTATACCTACTGGTAGTACACAATGTACTCTTTCCTATTTATTGTGCTATATATTGCAAGATAGATCTATACTCACTACACTGTTGGCACAGCCTTGCCAGGTGCTCTGTATGGGCCTCTAAGTTGTGGGCCCTCTCCTCTGCAGCTGCGGGGGGAAACATCTTTATACATGCCTGTCTTTCAGATATTCATACTACAATTTTATAAATCACCAGTTGCTTTACTTACCAACTTCTGGGGCATTCCGGTCCTGAGAATCTTGGATCCCTTGGGCCAAAAGCCCCCCCCTTCCATCACTTCAGATCTTCATAATGATGAGGCACCTGCTCACCAGTGCGGAGGATTCCAATGATATTGGTAAGGTCATGTGCTAGATGGTCCCAGGCCTCAGACTTGTACTCAAAGTCCTGGTTCATAGGTTCATAGGTTCATATGTTGCTACTAGGCTATCGGCCCTAAGGCCTATGCAAGCCTAGCCATAACAATTCCCTGGATATTTCTTCCCACAATATTTACTTCTCCAGGCCCCTGTCTAGCAGGGCGACTGACATGATCCCCAGGGTGAATTTCCTATCTCCCATCCAATCATCAAGGTTCCTTTTGAAGAGGGCCAATGAGGCACTCTGCTTATATGTATGGGCAGTCTATTCCAGAGTATGGGGAGTCTCTGGGTCAGAAACCTATCCCTCCAGCATGTTTTGTTCATTGTGATGACAAGGTTTAGATCCCTGGAGCATGTGGCTCTGAGGGATTGGGATTTCTTTAAGTGGAGCATGTCCATTAGCTCAGGGTTTGACATGGCCTTGTATGCTAAGCAGAGATCGCCTCTGAGTAGACAATATGCCACAGAGTATAGCTGGAGTTTTTTTAGACGGTCAGTATATGGCATCTGCTTTAGGCCTGTGATTCTTTTAGTGAGGTATTTATGTGGCCTTTCAAGCTGTTGCAGATATCTTGTGAGATACATACCAAACTGGGCATTATACTCTATAATGGGTCTAATGAGGGATGAGTACAGTGGGACAATGACCTCCTTTTTTCTGGATGAAAAGCCCTTAGTGATGAGGTGTGCCACATAGAAGGATTTCCTGACTGTTGTGGCAATGTGGTTATCGAATGTGAGACCACTGTCCACCTGTGTCCCTAAGTCTCTCATCACACTTTTGATGTTTAGTGTCCTGCCACCTATGTGGTAATTCATGGGTAGATGTTTTTTTCCAAAGGGGATAACTATACATTTCTTGGCATTAAGCTTGAGCCCATGGCTCTGGCACCAGGCATCTGTTTCTGTAAGGCCCCTTTGTAGAATATCCACATCATTTGGGGATTCAATAATGGCTCCCAGTTTGCAGTCATCTGCAAACTTTGTTAGCCAGAGTCCCTTAGTGTTGGCCTGTACTTCAGAGAAGTAGATGCCAAACAAGAGTGGTCCCAGGACTGAACCCTGAGGTACTCCACTTGTCACTTGTCTGGAACTGGATTTGGAGTCGGCTACTTTTACTGTCTGCATTCTGTCCGTAAGCCAGTTAGCAACCCATCGAGTGACGTAGGGATTTATGCCCAGCTTATTTTATTTATTTATTTTATTTTACATTTGTTGAACGGGATAGTCCGACTGGATGCATGTCCATAATACCAGCATTACATATTACAAACAGATTATTTACAGAGATTACATAAGTAAGCAAGTTAAACAAGTTCCACAGGTTAAAGTTAGCCTGAGCACAAGTCAGGATTAAATTAAATTACACAGTAAACATACAAAGTAAGCTTAGTAAGTTTATTTATGATTCCAGAGTGGGGGAATGGTGTCAAAGGTCTTGGTGAGGTCCAGATAGGCTGTGTGGACTGCCTTACCCTCGTCCACAGCTCTGGAGACTGATTCGAAGAAGTCAATCAGATTCAGGAGACAAGATCGACCATTCACAAACCCAAACTGGGTGGGGTCCAGTGTTTGAAGGTTGCCAATGTCTTTGTTTATAAGTTCCATGATAATGCGTTCCATGCCCTTGCAAATCAGGCTTGTCAGACTGATGGGATGGTAGTTCCCGGGATCCAAGGTGGATCCTCCCTTGTGGAGCGGGATAACTGTGGCTGTGCCCCTGCAGCAATCTTGCATCATGGTCTTTCACTAAGAGTCCAACCATAACCATGGACGCCAACATGCCATAGCACAGTGCCCGAAAGCATGCTCTCTCGCCAACTCCAACCATAGCTCCTGCAGTGATAAAACTCCAACAGGTTCTAGCTGTGTTCCCACCTGTGCATCTTAAGTAGGGCTATTTTCCCACCCTTTTCCACCACTGGACCATTTTTAAAAATGTTAAGCAGAGCTTAAGAGTACGCAAACCTGCTAAGGTAAGTTGAGCAGTGTTTAAAGTGGCAAATGCTTAGCAGTGCTTAGCAGTGAGCAAATCCACTTAGCTGAGATGAGGATTGTTTAGAATGGGACAGCATAGCAATGCTCATACTGGCTGGGCTGAGCTAAGCATTGCTAACTATTGCTCAGACAGTTCCTGTTTAAGCATTGCTTAGCTTGGTTTAGCAGTGCTTAGCAAGATTTAGCTAAGGGCAAACAAGGGTTCTACATTATAACATAAATATATATTGATAATAATTACTCCTTATTGATATTTTGCTATTATGTGTATGTATTTTACTTTAATTACATTATCTTGGTGTGTGACTGAACTATATTGGACAGTTGTGTTTAACTGGAGCTTTGCACCTCATGCCTCCACTGACACTGGGATTCTGGAACAGCTGCACTAACCTGGTTGACAAATATCAATAACTAGGCAAATTAAATAAAATAGAAATATAAATAGAAATGTTTTCCAATGTAAAAGTTGAATGACCTGTATTGGTATTCAAACCATGCACCTACTGCACACAAAGCCATCACTTTAACCATTCAGCTGACTCAGCTGTGAAGATTTTAGCTATCCATTTTTATATAGCTTTTTGTTATGTTTAAGCCTTGCTGAGCAAAGAGTTGTGCCATGCAAACATGCTTAGCTATGCTTAAACTTGAAAAAATAAAAATAATAAATAAAAAAACAGAAAAATAAACATAAAGGGGAAATCACATTGGGACATTTGATTTCCATGCTGTATGCCACACGGACAGTGCAGGGGAAGTGTTACAGACACTGTAACACCCTCCTGTGTGACATAAATAAAAAAAAAAATCTTAGTGTCCGAGGACAATCTTTAGTGTTTGAAGTGCCATACGGCACTTTGACAGTGCAGGGGGTGTGTTACGTATACTGTAACACAGCCCCTGTGTGAAATACATACATAAATATATAAATAAGCATCTGAGGACACTTTATTTCATGTGTTAGTGCTGTAAGGCACTTTCACAGTGCTTGGGGTGTGTTACTATGCAAGCCGCATTGCGAAGGGGGAGCTGTGGACACAGCCACCATAGACTCCATGTAGGAATTACACTATTCCTACATGGAGCTTATTAAATCTAGGGGGATGTAAAGGCAAATTCCCCTGGTAGACTTTATGGAAAGTTCAAAAAGTCGAGGACACCCCTTCCAGCACCTACATTTAAACAAATTGCTCTCATATTCTCTCTTGGCATCACCAGTTGCAAGCTGTCAGTGACTAGCTATTTTAGCCTTTCTTCCCAACTCATTTATTACTTCATTCTACCCACTACATTGTGGGTACTTTGATCTTTGACCCACACACATCCATGTGCCTGCACACACACACACACACACACACACACACACACACACACACACACACACACACACACACACACACACACACACACACACACACACACACACATACGTGCACCAATTATAGCCACTTGTATGATTGTTCACCTCAGATATTTGCTTGAGATCAAATGAATGAATACATTCTTAAATAATGGCCCAGAAATGTATATCAGCTCACTGATGTTAGAATCATACAGTGCAAATCTCATATGTTCTCTCAAATTCTTAGTTCAAGAATCAGAAACAAGGATCAAAATCAGTAACAACTTCTACATTTCTCTTACATACTGCTGGACAAAGCTGGAAATAATTAGGGACAAAGAGTGAAAAATGTTAAATACTATTACCTCCTGTATTTATTAACTAACTAAGTAAACACAATGGGCAAAGTGTTGCTTATCACAGGCGACCCAGTAGCACTTTCTGCTTAAGTAACTTACACAAAGCCAGAAAGTAGGAGCATGGAAGAGAAAAGATTGAAACCTTGTAACTTTGACTGTAGGAAGCAATTCATTAGCATAAGTACCAGACAACTCCAGACTGTTTATAATGTTAAGTGAACAATGGATGACCATTCTTAAAACAATAAAAGCTATGAAACTGAATTTACTAGTATTATTGACTGACTTTAATTTTCAGAGCTATACCAGGAAAAAAAAAAGTTTTGTTTTATTATCCTTTATTGACTGGATTAGTCCCAGTAGGCTATTGGTCTCTTTTGAGGGGAGACCTGAGGTGGCATTTATATTAGTTCGGAAATTTTATCCAGGGCATCAGGAACTTCCCCTACTTAATTTGTTGGCAACTAATTGCTTTGTGATGCTTTCTGCTTCTGTTCTAGACACATAGGTGGCTCAGAGAAGCAGGGGGGGTTGTTGCTATGGTATTTGAAACTGTTTTAACAGTTTCCTGGGCACTTTTGGTGGGTAGGAGGAGAATAAGATTGCTGATTTGTCCTTAGAAGTTTGGAAAGCTCCTGGCGAGGAGCAGAAGATGAGCAACGGTGAAGTGAAGTCAGTCATGACTTTACTTCAAGTTGTGAAGGAGAAGGAGTCTACAGAAGGCAGCAGAGCCTTCTTATAGGGAGAGAATGATGAATACCTTCACAGGTCTCTGAGTGCAGGTTCCAGCAGATGCTGTCTAAAGAGAATACCATGATGGAAATAAAGTGGTTGTTAGAACCCTGCAATTGTGAGGGCTTCAGGATGATATTTTTCAGGACTAAATATAGTCAGTGAGCCTGAAAATGGCATGGATGTTTCTCAGGAGGATATAATGGATAAAATGCAAAAGGGAGATGCAGAATTGTTAAGTAAAGAGGCTTTGGAGAAAAATAAATCAAATACGGATATAGCAAGAAAAAAGAGAAGAAAATGAAAAGCAAAGGAGACTTTAGTGAAGAACAGATAGAATTACACTGTAAGTATTTTTATAAAGAAGACAAGGGACTGGAAATATGTAAGGTATGGGACAATATAATTTCTTCATTAGGAACCAAACCAACGGTGGTAAGAACTTTTATTCCTATAAGTAAAGAGAATTTTTGTGGAATTACTTTTAAAAATGTACACACAATGGAAAAATAAATGGGTGAGGTTTATGAGATAAATAAAGACTGTGCTCCTGTTATCTATATGTGTTTATAGCTTTTTACAGAGAAATTAAAAAAATAAATATACAGTTTAGGAGTGAAGATGAAAAGAGATTTTAAAAAGACTTTTGAGCAATATATGTAAAGAAATAAAGGACATTTCATCGAGGTTTATGGACTGGGGGATAGGATTGCAATGTTATACTGAGAATGAAAAATGATAAAATTGTGCATATTCCTAGTATTATAAATATTGAAGGGCAACAAGGGGTTGTGAAATACTGGGGTCAACTAAAGACATGTTTTCCTATGGAAAAACAGACCATTTGAGTATGAATTGTGTTAAGAGAAAATGTTACTTATTTGATGAAATAGGACATTTATTTTTTATTTATTTTTTATTTTATTTTTGCAAACATGTGAATTGAAATGTTATAAAAGTAAAAAGGGTGGACATATGTGGATGGGCTGTAAAGAGGGGAAGGATGAGTTAGAAAAGATAAATGTCTTAGAGAAAGGGGAATAGGAACATACATGAGAAGAAAATGACATAATACACCAAGAAAAGCATAGAGAGAAGCAAGGAGAAGCAAAGGCTATGAATAAAGGTAACATTAAGAAAATGGATATAACTGAATTACAAAAAAAGAATAGTTAAACATAGAAGAAGTGTCCGAAAGTAGTGATGAAAAGATGTCAGCTGGAAAATTGTTAAAGGAAAAAAAGAATTCTATTGGTAAAAGTCCACAAGACAGAAAAAGAAAATTTATAGGATTAAATATAAAAGAAAAAAGAAAGGAAAAGGATGAGCAATTATATTTGTCCTATAGTATACTTTGGAAAGGGAAAATATATAATTGTAGAATATTTGCTATAAAAGTAAATAGTTTAAAAAATGTAGCTAGAAGGTAAGCTATTGTAGAATGGTGCAACAAGATAGATGTAGATATAATAATTTTGGAAGATACAAGATTATTAAGAAAAGTAGATAGGCTGCTAACAGGAATTACATGGGGAAATGATATACTCCCGGATTTAATAGACTACGTGTAGGAATAGTGTAATCTCTACATGGAGTGAATGGTGTCTGTGGCAGCAGCTCTCCCTCGGCAGCACAATTGCATATTAATGAATGCATGCTACTGAGAGGGAGCTGTGCACACGGTTACTGAATCAGTGCTAGGGGGTGTGTTACAGTGTAACATACCCCCTGCACTGTGAAAGTGCCGTACAACACTAAAACATTAAAGAAAGTGTCCTTGGACACTTATTTATAACTTTATTCATGTATGTCATACAGTGGGTGTGTTACAGTGTCTGTGACACACCCCTGCACTGTAAAAGTGCCATACGGCACTAAAATATGAAATTGTAGCTGTGTCCCAGCCAGCATGTAAAATAAATATGCAAGGGGTGTGTTATAGTGTTCTTAACACACCACCTGTAATGTCCAAGTGTTGTATGGCAGTGCAATTAAACATGGAAATGTAATTTTGCCACTGTGTATTTTTTTTTATTTATTTTTTGTGTGTTCACATGATGCGGCATGGAACTTAGCGATAAGCACATGCCAGACATCTAAAAACAGAAACCAGATGTTTTTAATTTTTGCCCAAAATATCAAGTTTAAACATAGCTGAGCTGGTTTGCATGGCACATTGCTCAGCAATCCTTAAACATAATGGAAAGCTATATAGAAATGTATAGCTGAAACATTCAAATTTGTGTTAGCTAAATGGTTACAGTCCCAGCTTTGTATGTAGTAGGTGCACAGTTCGATTTCAGGGAGATATTTTATGCAGTTTTATTTTCTTTTATTGATGCATTTAGTGACATTTGTTAACTGGGTTAGTTCAGCTGATCCACAAGCTCATTTTTAGTGGAATTTCATAGAGCACAGCTCCACTTATACACAAGTGTCCATACATGATATTCACACTCACTCACTCACAGGGGATATAAAGTAAAAGGCATACATAAAAATAAAAGCAGCCCTTATGAAGAATGAATTTCAATATTTTTTTTCAGTTGTAAAATATGTAGTTTGCCCATAGCTAAGCCCCGCTAAGCACTGCTAAGCCAATCCAAGAAATGCTTAAGCAATCCCAGTCTAAGTAGTCCTCAGCTCAAAGTGGGTTTGTGCACTGCTAAGCAGTGCTAAGCATGTGCCACTTTAAGCACTGCTCAACTAAGCTTAGTGGGTTTCTGTACTGCTAAACAAAGCTTAGCATATTTAAAAATGATCCAATGGCAGCAAAGGGCAGAAAAATAGCTTTATTTAAGCTGCACAGGAAGGAATACAGCCAGAACCTGTTGGAGTTTTATCACTGTGGGACCTATGGCTGGAGTTGGAAAGGGACTGTGCTTTTAGGCACAGAATTGGGGCATGTTGGACTCTAGGGTCATGGTTGGACTCCTAGTGAAAGACAATGATGCCAGATTGCTGCAGGGCTAGTACCAGGGCTCTGAATACAAGTCTGAGGCCTGGGACCATCTGGCAAGAAACCTAACCAATGCCACTGAAATCCCCCACACTGGTGAGCAGGTGCATCATCATTATTACAACCTGAAGTGAAGGAAGGAAGAGCTCTTGGCCCAATGAATCCAAGATGCTCAGGACCAGAATGCCCCAGAAGTTTTTAAGTATAACAAACAGTGATTTATCAAATTGTAGTATGAATATCTGATAGACAGTTATGCATAATGGTGTGTTTTCCCCCTAATAGCTGCACAGGAGAGTGCTCGCAAATTAGAGGCCCACCCAGGGGGCTTAGCTAGGATGCACCAACAGTGAGTACAGATCTATCTTGCAATATATAGTACAATAAATAAGAAAAAGTACATTGTGTTCTGCCTGTAAGTATAATACGTTCTGAGTGTACTGCAATAAATGTGTTCTTAGACTCACATTGATGCAAGTGAGTAATGCTAGGTACTGTGCAATACAGATGAAGGCATCAGATATGCTGCTATTGATGCAGTAAAGGTAATACTGTGTAAATACTGTGTAGGAATGACATAAGAATATACCATATTAATATTAAGGATTTTGTAATTAAGTACACTGTGACTGAAACTGTGAAGGTGATAAATGACATTCATTCATCATCTACAGCATAAACAGTAGAACTGCAGTCAAAATTTTGAAAATAATAAACCACTGTGTCATGTCACCCTCAGTAAAGTGCTTTCTCCCAAGTTCAGTGTTTATTCTGGTCTGTTGTTGAAGAAATCTAATTGTATAGCTGTTCCACAGCAAATACGGCTATAACACAATGAAATGACTGGAGTTTAGCTGATAAATAACTGTTATGCTAAAGTGTAGATGTGGCGCTCTACAACACGATAGAATGCAATTTGATATATGTTCTGCACTAAGATCTAAACTATAATAGAAATGTATAATGTATTATAGTGTGTTTCCCTCAGGATTGTCTTGTGTTAACCTTTGCATTTCAGCTAAACATTCTCCTGAATGTAGGTACGCCGAAGCAGGCAAGTATGAGACTGTAATAGCTGTACACTGAAAATATACCATACATATTCCCATCCACTAGGGGTTAAATGTGTACACCTGCATTTCAACAATTAATACACACTTCTACTACTATCTCTGTCATGCATGTATGTTCAACTGTCACTGCAGTCATCTGTGACACTCTACCTATATCAGCAGGTCAGACTTTGTAACTAAGTGAGCTTTAGGCATAAATCAGTCAAACAGCACATAGCAGTGGTGTAGTAGCTCAGTGTGATAACAAATAGATATGTTGTTCATTTTTGCACACACAGACCAGAGTTTGAATCCAGGGATTGGTACTATGTTGTATTTATAGTAACAGACAAGTAGACTTGACTATTTGTAGAAACTGTCATGTAGTGTTAACAGATATTTTCTCCACAGGGCTTACAGGTAAAGAAATGTTTGTAGTAGCTGTATTGAAGGGTATACTAATAAACTCTGTCCAGATATACTAGTGTGTAATCAGCAGTGTTCAGCAAGTAGATAACACTCCATTAAATAAAATGTCAGACATTACAGTAGTATTCCAACTGAATGAGACAAATTAAATGTTCTATTGTTGGTACGGCTATATGCCTGGTGCATCTCTGAATCTGTGTCGATAGTCCAACCCCATGCCTACATATGACAGCAGGATAGGTATATACACCATGCACTGTGGCCGATGCATGTCTCTCAAGTGTCATGCTGTCATGGCTACTGATCACTGTTGCCATCAACCTTGGACACAGATATAACTCCATTTGAAGTATGCCAGTGGCACACTCACACAACATTACTGCAGGGTAAACCTTCTTAGTCATATATTTTACTCTGATATGTACAAGTCCCCTGTAGTTATTCATCTATAGTTCTTACAGCTTGACCCATACAATTCCATGTTGGCAGCTTGAGAGGTATGCACATGCTACAGAAGCTTTAGGGCACATGTAGATGTAAAGTAAAGGCAGACTTATAGAGTATTGAGCAGTACTGTTGCAAATAATATAGCCTATACAGTTGTTAATGGAATGTTTTTCTCTCTCCCACCCCTTATCTGCATCACAAAATATTATTGTTATACTATGGGTATGTTTTCATTTACACATATGTTGTTCTCAAAACCTAATGTTGGGCTTTGTGTTGTATTATTGGTTATATATTTCAATAGCTGCATACTAACGTACCTTGTTGAAATTCCACCATTGTTGGCCTTTTGCCGTAACTGCTACTGGCTTGCTGTTACAGTAATGACTATTATCCCATTTATGCCTGTGTTCCATATGCTATGCAATTCTATTGTTCTGGGTTAATTGGAACAACCATGCAAGCTGTTATAACTAACATTGAAATGTTTTGTTCATGACTAACCAATACACTTTGACAAACCACAAAACCATAGCATGTTTGGGTAGGCCGATCCCAGTGGCTCTACCTGGCCTACATCAACTGGCTGAGGCACAGGGTCCCAGCATGTCTGGGACCCAACCTGGAGCTGCATCCTCTACTGGTCCTGCACTACCCTCAGGTGGAACCACCTCAGTGGATAGGGCCTGTCCCCCCTTGGGCTCGGATGTGGAGAGGACCCTGTCACCCGACAGCTGTTCCCAGGGGTGGTTCCCAAGATCCTCAATCAAAATTTGGATTACCACCTGTGCCAGAGAGAGGGCAAACTGGTGTCCTTTGAGGGGCAGGCTGGTCAAAGTGCACAGTCCTCAGCACAGCCATTTTCTGGACTGTGAAGGGGAAGTGGTGACTGCCTATGGGTGGGAACCTCAGTCCCATTGCTGTCATCTGGAGGCACTTGGTCTTCTGATTTCCAACCACCATCCCCATCCAAGGTGTTTACCATCCTCATGTGTCATACACTGCCCTTTCTGCTGTCTTGTCTGTCTGGAAATGCAACGTCTCCTACCCAACTTACCTCCCCAAATGCACCTACAACCCTCCCCCAACAGTCCACTCTCAACTTAAAAAAAGGGCATCTGTCCCCCCAAAAAAGTTTGTCCCATACATAGCTCTCCATTTTGCCCCCATGTACACTGCCATGAATCGATCACCTCATCAATTAATCAACAAACTTATGTCACCCACACCCCACCCTGTGGGGTGTGAGGCTCCATATTCCAAATTGTCCACATCATGCACAGCTGTTGCTGTAAAAAAATGGAGAGCTATGGTCCTTTCCTACAATCTTCCTCCACATCCCAAGCTACCTTTCATAATGTTCCCCCCCCTGCCTGCCCCATTTCCCCACTTTCCCATCACTACTTTTTTCTTTTTTTTGGGGGGGGGGATAGTGTGGGTTTAAGTGGGGATAAGCAGTGCTAAGCAAAGCTAAGATGAAATAAGCACCACTTGGCATCACAGTGCATCATGAAAACCCACTTAAAACTACTTAAAACTGTTTTAAGCACTCTATCTGCTTCAGACACTGTTCTGCCCAGCAACAAAATAACTAGCCCTGGAATGTCTTGAACCCAGTGCCCTCTGCACTACAGTCAGAGCAGAACACCACTAAATCAACTGAGCTCTGGGGAGTTGCTATTGTTTTCTAAATATTTTATGCAGTACAGTGATGTAACATTAGGGAAAAATACACTCCAGCTAAGTACTGAACCCAGGACCCTCTAAACTGCAGTCAGAGCAACACACCACTAAGCCAACTCAGCTTTGGGAATTTAATGTTTGCTTCTAAATGTATCATGAAGTACAGTGATGTAACATTAGGGAAAAAGACACCCCTGCCAAGTATTGGCCTCATGACCCTTTGAACTACAGTTCACTGTAATACACCAGTAGGCCAACCCAACTCTGGGGAATTACTGAGTACCAGTGACACTACTTCTACATATAATGTGATAAATAACAGCATACTTGGGCCTGTGATGCAGACATCAAACCACTACACAGCCAAAGACATGATGAATTGATGGGAGGCCTACCATATCAGGTACAGCTGACAAATACACAGACTGTTGTAGAATGTCCACAGTCCTGTAATCTATATATGGCATGGTTGTCATCAAAGCTATTCTGTGTACTGATGTAATAGCAAGTTTATTTCAGGTTTATTTCACAAAAGCAGGTCAGGTCAGTGTTACACGTCATAGTCATCCAAACACACATGTTCATGCCAGTCCTGGGCAACACACTGTATGCATGCACATACATCTTGCAACTACACCTCCCATAATAATTACTCCGTAGCTCTATCTGTAGCATTCCTGGCATGTCCGACATCTGGACACCTACAGTTCAGGCCCACAATTTAGTCTGTTGCACAACAACTACATGCTTGACAATACAACCTACAAATAACTGAGCCCTGCAATGTCCAGCAGACCTGCTTGCTGCTACAGTCACTGCCACCCACAGTAGCATGATAAAGGCCTGGAAGGTGGGATACATGTCACAAATATCAATACATGTCCTACACCTCCCCCACCACCCTCTAGATGGTACCACTACTACTTAACATATGTACCAGAGGCACATGCCTCACCTGGACTGTAATGGGTACCCTCACTGGCCATGCTGTGAGTACCAACTCTTTTGCTCAACATTTTTTGGAATTCATAAACTCCAATGCCTTGGATCAACTTATCCACAGCCCCACCAGGGGCAGCAATATCCTAGACCTGGTCATTACCAACATGGGTGACCGGTGTTCCACACCAGAGGTCAATTCCTCATTGGTCAGATCTGACCACAAGCTAATCACCCTAGACATCCACATCCCCCCACCCCTCATTAGGGAAACCACTGTAAAAAATTTCTCCAAAGCCAACTTCACACTTTTTAAGACAGAAGTGGCAAACTTCACGACACCCATGCAGGCAGACAAAAGAGGTATGACTGTTGAATCTTACACAAATGTACTTTATAAGCACTTATACGAGTGCATGGATCATGCTATCCCTAACAGAACCAAGATGCTAGCCTCCAAAAAAAGAAGCCAATCTGGTGGTCCCCTGCCGTAAACAAACTCTACAACAGAAGAAAGAAACTGTTGCAAAAAAAGAGTTAAATCCCATGATTGGAGGAACTCCCTGGTCAGCCTCAGTAAGAAGCTGAGATCTCTATTAAAATCCTCCAAAGCTAGTTACAAAAACAAAATCACCACTGATTCTAAAGACAACCACAAAGCATTATATTGCTATGTCAAGAATCTCAATTGCAACACTCAGATCTGCTCTGAGTTACAGCACAATGGCACTAAATATGCAGAACCAACTGATATTGCCAATATCCTGGCAGATCGGTTCAGTGCTAACTTTACCCCTTCCCACCTCCTAAAAGGACCATCTCTATACCAGAAGACATTGGTAATCTCCAAACTCTGGCCCCACCTAGTTTGGGTTTGTAAAAGGCAGATCATGTCTCCTAAACCTGATAGACTTTTTTGAAACAGTCATCAAAGCCGTAGACGAGGGTAAGGTGATTCACACAGCCTATCTAGATCTCACAAAGGCTTTTGACACCATCCCCCACTCTGGAATTATAGATAAACTCACTAAACTAGGTATAAATCCCTATGTCACAAGATGGGCCACCAACTGGCTCACTGACAGAACCCACACTGTGAAAGTAGCAGACTCCAAATCCGACTTCAGACCAGTGACAAGTGGAGTACCACAGGGTTCAGTCCTTGGTCCTCTCCTGTTTGGTATCTACTTCTCTGAAGTACAGGCTAACACAGAAGGTCTTTGGTTAATGAAGTTCGCAGATGACTGAAAACTAGGGTCCATAATCAAAACTCCTAACGGTGTGGACATCCTACAAAAAGGCCTCACTGAGACAGATGCCTGGTGTCAAAGCCATGACCTCAAGCTCAATGCCAAAAAGTGCATTGTCATCCCCTTTAGTAAAACCTCTGTAACCATGAACTACCACATAGGCGGTAGTCTACTTAACACCGAAAGTATGATAAGAGACCTTGGGAAGCAGATGGACAGTAGTCTCTCCTTTGATAATCACATCAACACAGTAGTCAGGAAATCCTTCTATGTGGCACACCTCATCATAAAAGGTTTTTAATCCAGGAAAAAAAAGAGTTCATTGTTCTCCTCTACTCGTCACTCATTATACCCATTATAGAGTTAAATGCCCCTTTTGGTATGTACCTTGCAAGACATGTACAACAACTGGAAAAGCCAGAGAAATACCTCCCAAAGAGGATTACTGGCCTCAAACAGATGCCCTATGCAGACCATCTCAAGAAACTCCAGCTTTACTCCATTGTATATCGCCTACTCAGAGGCGATCTCTGCCTAACATACAAAGTTATGTCAAACCCAGAGCTGTTGGACATGCTCCACTTAAAAAAATCCCAATCCCTCTGAGCTACACGCTCTAGGGACCTAAACCTTGTCACCACAATATACAGAACATGCTGGAGGGATAGATTCCTGTCTCAGTGACTTCTCATACTCTGGAACAAACTACATATCTATATCAAACAAAGCTCCTCATTAGCACTCTTCAAGAAAAATCTTGATGATTGAATGGGAAATAGGAAATTCACCCCATGGATCAATTCTGTGACTCTGCTCGACAGGGGGCACAGGAAAACAATTTTCTTAGGTAGCGAATGCCAGGGTATCTTTTTGACTATACTTATATAGTCCCTAGGGCCAATAGCCTGGCAACTACCTGTGAACCTATGAACAGCAGCTGACACTACTCCCTCACAGACATATACAGCTTGCTGTCCCCAATGTCTTCACAATTCCCAGTGTGACTCCAGCCCGGAATGCAGCAGCTGCAGCCTGCCATACATGCAGCTGCATGTGCAGCTATCTGCTACAGACCTACCATACCTCCCAAGCACCTAGAACAGGGCATCCACACAATACTCATACATAAAGGGTTGGAGGATGTTCAGGTGACAGGGACATGTATCCTACTCTCCCCCTACAAACATACACAACTGATATACCAGTATAAACTGCAGCTGCATGCACAGTCAGATAAAAAGGATGCATGACACTCACATCTGCCTGTCTCCTTACAATGCCCAGCACACATTGTTAAACAGTAACCTGCCACAGAATACCTAACTCTGTTAACAATGGCCAAACATAGCATGCAAAACTGTGGACATAACACATCAATCCAAACAGTGAATAGTATTCCTATATACCCTATGTTATGCTGTAGCCCCAACACCTCGATAATGTCCTCCTCATAGGCCAGGAAAAAGGCCAAGGTCTACATGAAGGCCTTAATTATAGGACTGTGTTCCCATGCCATTGGCTAATGGCAATGCAACCCAGCTATTCTAGATGCAATTAGCTAGTGGGAATCACAGATTTGTGGACAAGCAATCACCTGTTCATGAGCATTACCTACAAAAGACAAGCTGCTGCTTATGGTAAACAGGTCTAACACTTTCTTCAAGAAGGCAGACTGTGATTCTGTATGAGACTTCAACTGGATGTCTTCTCACAAAGGAGTACAGCAATATACCAGGTATGTCATAGAATTATGCATGTAATGGAATGCAGATGGAGGGATGCATTCATGGGAAATAGGAATTTACATAGTAGGTCTCAACTACATGTCTTGGACTGACATGTTGCTGTTAGTTTGCTGTCCAGCACCTACGACCATCTCTTATAGCTCTGTCTTAAGTGAAATAGATCACAGCTCTGGCCTCTGATTCACCCCAGCAATGGTCAGTCAAATATGACTGCTACTGGACTGTCTGTTGTACAATACTGACAGTAAGTACTAGTGGATACAGCTGGCATATCACTTCATGTACTGTCAGTGAGCAGCTCTCACTCTGTGAATGTCATACAGGCTTAATTCAAAGATTGTCCAGGTGTCCCTGGCAGTTCATGATGTATTCTGACTTGGTCACTGTGTACTCCACATCTGTATCTCATTGCCTGACACCTATGACTAGCATACCTGGTGACCCCCTGCAGCATGACAGCAGGTTATATGCAACAGTAGTGGGGGGACACTGGCTCTGCCTCAGCAGCAGTGTGTACATATTGAGCATACAATGTAAGGGAATGAATATAGTACCAGATATTAATGTATCATAGTGTGTTCCCAGGAGCCTGGCATGTCACAGACACATTGCCCAAACTCTGGGGACAACCATCATGTATTGTCCATCCAGAGTCCAGAAATCCACAGTTGTCTGGCAGGGGGGTCTATATCTATCAGGCATGGTACACATTCTGCAAACATCTGGGTACTGCAAATGTCAGACACCTACAAGGAGGACACCCTACACCACATATGCACTGCTTCCAGTTATGTTGCAGCACAGCTGTTGCTGGAATGTCCACATGCACTTGTACTACCACTCACCTATTTGTCGGATGTAGGCTGGATGACATGGTGCTGTAACATTGCCCATAAGGGAAACCCAATAGTCAATGACAGTGATGGATATGGGCACATAACCACACAGTCTGTCATAGCACTCAGTCCACAGCTGATATTCCTGGTACCATATGAGGTTACTAGGCAATGGGCCCTGAGCAGCCATATGCATAGGCCAGATGTTAGCCAATGTATATGCAGGGCAGCACCTGATTCGCCAGTCCAGCAGGGACACAGGTGGTATCCCAAGGGTGTATATGCAGGTCACCATGCAGTTATCCAGGCTATGCCTGCAAAGGTGTAAATAGCTACGCTGCCTGATGTGAACAGAGTGCCCATTCCATTGCAGGGTGAATGTGTGGGACAAACGTCTAAGCTGTCAACATGCCCACTTCATGTAACATGCCAGGTTGATGGTGTGTGTGTGTGTGTGTGTGTGTGTGTGTGTGTGTGTGTGTGTGTGTGTGTGTGTGCGTGTGTGTGTGTGTGTGTGTGTGTGTGTGTGTGTGTGTGTGTGTGTGTGTGTGTGTGTGTGTGTGTGTGTGTGTGCGCGTGTTAACAGAGTGGAGTATGAGTTGCACTCCTGCCAGCAATGTGGAGTCTGTGATTGGCTGGCATGCCACACTGAGGTCACCCCTGAGGAGTATGCATGAAACTGGGTAGAGGGTTGCCCTTATAGCCTGTCAGTGTATGATAGATGTGTGATGCCCGTGTATCCTTTGGTGGGGAACCTTTGTGATGTCCCCAGCTGCTGCATGTGCTGCGTGATGTGAATGATGTACAGGGTATTATATACAATAATGGGCCTCATAGGGGGAATACAGGGATGTTTATACCCCATGTCCCTTGATGACATACCTGTATGTATGACATGGGCCACGTACAAGGTGTTCCTTACAATGGGAGCAACATTGTGTTGAAATGTCATGTTGCCAAAGACCTATGTCCACAGCTCTCTCATGACTGATTGTGTGCCTAGGATGCTGTTAGTACTGTGATACTATGTGGGGATGTCACTCTCTCCAAAGGGGTTGAGAATGCATGTCCTGCTATGCAGCCTGAGGCCATGTGTCTGGCAACAGTCATGCATCTGTGTGAGACTCTCCTAGACAGATGTCGACATCACTGGTGAATGTGGTGATGGCACACAGCATGCAGTCATCCACAGACATTGTCGGACATAGGCTGATGGCTTTTACATGCACCTCAGGAGTGTACATCACACATAACAGAAGCCGAAACACAGAACAACAAGTGACATGCATAGTTATGGGTAAATCTCTTGATTTGGATTCCCATCTATGGAATAGTTGGGTCATGTCAGTGCACCGGTGTGTGACCCCTATGGTAACATATGGTGTGATGCATATGTGGGGATGTTATGTGTATAATGGGCATGGGGTTATACTGTCACAGAGTTTGTCCAGGTCAGGTTAGGTAGTTTGCACTGTCACCCCCTGTCCATAGATTTGGTGACTGTGTCATACAGGTCATCTGAGTGTAACAGAGATGAACCCTTCCTTGGCAAAGCCTAAGTGTGTGTGATGGCTTCTGTGCAGGTAACAATGTGCTTGTTACTGGGGTTCACTATAAAGTGTGCTATGGCCTTGCAGAACAGCCTAGTTAGGCTGCTGTGTCTATCATGTGACTGAGTGGGGGATGTACCACCTTAGTATAAAGGGGTGACAGTGGTCATCCATCAAATGGCTGGGACAAAGACAATGGTCAGTCCTCCTTTGAATCTGGTTCCTTATGGTGCTTTAAGGTTATGCTTGGGGTCATGTAGGATGCATCCTGTGATGAGATAGGCTCCCATGGCAAATGTATGCCATGACTTTCACATGGCAGTGGTGACCTGTTCCTTACATATAGGAGATGTGGGAGGTACTGTGGCTATCCTGATGTACTGATGGAGAAGATGGGGGTGAGGCCTACACTGACTCTGTCAGGCATCCAGTATGTGTTAGCAATAGCACTGGTATACCTGGTGTCCTTGAGTACCCCAAGTGAGCAGCTGCAGGTGCTACCTGTGCTGTTGCAGACATATGTGCAGTAGAGGAGATGACTGTCTGTAGTGGATGTAGACAGTATAAGCTGTGTGTTTGTTATGCAGGTTTGCAGGATTGATCTCATTCTCATGTTCATGCCAAGGAGACATTGCTCCAAATTGGGAAATGCCCTTACTGTGTCTTGGATAGCAGTATGTCATTCCTGTTATGGACAGTATGTATTGCAGATGTCCACCAGACATGTGTACATATCCTAGCAGTGGATGATGTAGGCCTGTTGGGTATACCTGACTACATGCATCTATACAAATGCACATATAGCACTTGTGTGTATGTGTGGATATTGGTGCCAGTACTTAATGAGGGGTTGGGGGCTGTAAAGCTGTGTATACCCCCCAGGAGGATGTATTCCCTGTTGGAGGTATATATATGGCTGACCCTAGCTAGATGGACATTGTGGGAGATGATGACTGCAGCCATGACTGCATGATGGTTACTTTGCCATGGAGGATGACACTGTAGGGATTCTGCAGTGGTAACCCATGTTGTGTAATGTCAACTGCAATACACATTCACCTTATGTGGGGGTAGCCCCTGGCTGCACCAAGGCATTTGTACATCCACTGTTGATGGTTTTCAGGCCATTTTGGTTCTGGCATGGGTACATTTTACAATGTATGTTAGGGTCATTCAACTGAACCAGGATCAAGGTACAGACTCAACCCCTACTACAGTTGATGAGATCCATATAGGCTGAATGAGCTTCCTGGTCACATGTGTTGGCTGGTAGCTTGCTGTGATTGGAATAGGTGTGTGCTGGCAATGATGAACTGCCCCTGCAGTGTCCCATGTGAATCTTACTACCTGTACAGCATGAAGGTGTGTATGTGTCTCATATATAGAGAATCCACACATCCCATGGCCTTACCAGCTACACTTTGATGTCTGAATGCATGATAGGATGGTTGACCAGGTAGGTTGAGCTGCTCTTTGCAGCTTTTAACCATGGTCTGTGTGACTGCACAGATGTCTGTGGTTCCCAGGGCTATGACTGCTTGCAATGAGGGCAAAGTCATGTGTATACCTGCAACATTTAGCAGCATGGCCTTTAGTGTATGCTGCACTGACACTTGTATGTTGGTAGTGATAACGTCACCACTTTTCATAATGGAGTCACTTTTGTGCTGGCGAGAACTAGTGTCAGATGCATGAAGACCAGTGAAGACAGATGGAGGCCATCTCTTGTAGAGCATCGTGGTCTGTTTACCATATCATCCCAGACCCACAGGCTCTGAAACTCCTGGAATATCACAGGATAAATGTGCACATGTTAAGAGCAATCAATCCCTGGTTGTATTCTGGCATTGGTCTGTGTGACAGCATAATGCAGCATATGGCTTGGGACATACCGGCCTGGGACACATAACCATTGTGCTCAATCATATCTCACTGCATATAGTTCAGGAATGTACATGTCAGGTCAGGCAAACCAACATGTACTGTGACAGACCCATAACAGCACTGTGTATGCAATATGGTGGAGTCTGTCATGTGACACACAAGTAACTGTGACATCCACATACACAGCCACTTCAGAGGCACACCAGTGTGTCTCCACTGGAGTCCCTATGTGTAACATGTTTGACATGAGCTGAAGCCTGCATGGCTGTGGGACACAGGTGCATGGCTATGTGTGGTATTTTGTGTGTATGGCTGTGGCATTCATGTGTGACTATGCCTTGGAGATCCACTTTGTTTGTGGATGTATATGTTGAGGACCACTGCAGATGTTTGTGTGTGTTGTGTAGAAGTGGGTAGTGGGTGAGTTGTACTGATTGTGTTGATAACCTGTTTGGGTCAAGATATGCGGCCTTCACAGGGACAGAGCATGGACTGCAGTTTACTACTGTCATTGCATTTTTCACGTAATGTGTTCCTTGATGGTATTTGTAGATGGTTATCCATCTGTGCACATGAGGCAGGTGATACACAGTACCAGGACACCCATATCAACCACAGAGGCTGGGAAAACTGTAGTTCTTGTCAGCCATATAGTCCAGAATCTGAGGGAGGAAGGCCAGGGAGACCTGAGTGTGGGCCTGCAGACCACGTGATTACTAATACAGTAGGACACTAACATCACAGCAGACCATGTAGACAGGCTATGAACAAGCAGGAATAAGTGCAACAGGTGCATGCATTATAACACCTCGTAACACATGCAGCAAGTAACGTGAAACATCAGGATCAGGGGGGCAACATATGCTGTATTGCTACTATGTTGCCAATACCCACAGTCATATTGCGCTCATAGATGGCAGGGTTATGATGTGGGGGTTAGCACTGGATTGTGGTGGTAAAAGTGGATGTGCAGGGTCTGTAAATAATGGTGAGCAATGTATGCAGTCCTGTAATGTGTTCTCCTGTTCATTTCTGTCAGGTGGGATGTACAGACATTGCAACCCACCCTTTGTCATAAGCTGACACCACTGCAATACTTGTTACCCTGATACTCAATTACTGGTTGCTGTTGTCAAGGATTTGCCACAACCAGCAACAATGCGCTGCACTCTGGGCAGACCTGGTAGCAACACTGAATGATGTGGGACACCTGGACAGGAGCTATACAGGTCCCACACCATACTACTGATTCCATACACCATGTGCAGCAAAGGGCTGCAGCTATGGACAGGGACCATGCTGGCACAGGGGGAGGGCCTGGTATACATCCATCAATATCAGCCACAGAGAAGTTACTGGCACACCTGGGGTTAGCCACCAGCTCCCAGGAAACCATCACTACATATGCTGTGGCGGTGGATGGCACAGATTCTACAGCTGAGGAGCATCCAGGTAAGCCTCCAGTGGTCATCACGTTAATACCATAGCATTCATAGTGGCAGCCTCTGCATATCTGTATGCATATGTGAGGTCAATCTGTATTTGTGGGTGGGGATTTGTAATGCACACATGTGCACACATATTCTGAATGTCAACAATTTAGGTAGTATCACAGCTTGTACTGTACATGTTGATAAATGCACATATTATCCTGTATTAATGCTACATGTCTGTGTGCTGACTGTACCTCTCTCCCACAAATCCATAGGTACATTTGGTGTGGCTGGGGAATATCAACCTGTAGCTGCTGAGTGTGGAACTGTGATGTAATGGCTCACCTATATTCTAGGCATGTTAAGGGCTCCAGTTTGCCATGCACACAGCAGTTTAGTTTATCCATGTTGCAATATGTGCATGTTTGCTTGAGTTGGGGTTCACTGCAGTGCATCACAATGGTAATTACAGTAGTATATCTGCAGGAGCTGTAACATATTAGCACATAGTTATGCATAGATGTAACCAGTCTGCTATACAGGGGTGCATTACTATTGTGTAAATGGTTGCACTGTGTGTTAGGTGAAGGTCCATCCCATACTCCGACTTGTGACGTATCTCACAGGTGTATAGTACTAGCAACATTAACTGCACATAGCTGCAGTGCATGTTGTTCAGGGCCTGTCCAGAGTGTGTTGTGGTCTGATTGTGTGTTGAGTATGGCATCAGTCAGAAGGTGTAGTGTGTATAATGCATTTGTGGCACCTCACCTGTATGTGTACTTGTGTGTGTGTGTGTGTGTGTGTGTGTGTGTGTGTGTGTGTGTGTGTGTGTGTGTGTGTGTGTGTGTGTGCAAACATCATAGTGCAGGTATTCATGTAGTCATGTTGTCTTCCCCTCACAGGTGAATGTGGGGGTTGCAGTGTGTCCCCCTCACAACCTGTCAGTGTGTCATCAGACTCTGATGATAATGGTGGCCATTGTGAGGCACAGGTGGGGTTGTTGAGGGCTGAATCTGTCCCATTGGTTGACATCCCTCTTCGAACCCCAATGTCCCTGCATGTGGTCTGTATGCCACACATACCCAATCCACAGCAGCCAGAGATATTCAGCAGTCAGAAGGTAATGGCATCAGACAGGGGAGTGTGGGGACTATGGCATATGTGATTGTAGACACTAGCCATAGAGAGAGAGCTGGTGAAGGCCCCACACAGGCAGATTGACAGGGGTGCTCAAAGGAGGACTGCTGGCCATCCAGCACCTGTCAGAGGTGTCACAGCAATTGTCACATGACACATGTTCCAGTCAGTCATGGAGACACAGGCACATTGTGAACTGTACACCAGATGGATGCTCAGGGCATGGATGCCACACTGCCTGGCATGCATGACACCCTCCATGGCATTAGTGATGCCTTATGCCATTTTGCTGATGTAGTGGATAGACGGTGGGTGAGTCATTGTCAGTCCTTAACTGTGCAATGTCTGTGCTTGAACATGTGGTGGGAGTAGTGCTTTGGACATGTGGATGTAGGTCAGCAACAGCATCAGCTGAGAGCCCACATGGCCATGCAGTCACACTCCTGTAGTGGCATTACCACCAGCCCTACCGATGGGAGGGTGCTGTCCACACCACAATGTGGCAGGCCATGGGCACATGATCCTAGGTGGTCCCGGAGGGACACAGACACAGCAGACACCAGTCATCATTAGGAAGTGTTACCACATCTGGCCTTGGGCATGGTGTTGCCAGGGCCATTCTTGACAGAACCAGTTCCCTTGTTCATGGCCTGGAGATGGTGAACTGTACATTCTGCCATGTATAGTCTATGGCTGTCCAACATGCCCTCATGTAGGCCTAGTACATGGCTTGACTGTGTGCATACACATACTCACACATCACTGTCACATGTAGGTCACCAACAGATGCACACAGCTCCTCTCCATGGCCCAGCTGACCAGTACCCCTCCAGACACACACACATGATGTCAACTGTATAGCACTGCCTAGGCCTTTGCCAACCCACACCAGACCCCGTGCATGTGGTGATACCGGTGCCATAGCCACGTTATACATACCATTGACACAGGAACATGCAAATATGTATCTGATGCACAGGGTGAATATAGTACAGGTAATGGCAGTTTGTAGTGTAGTAGTGTTATGTCCTCTAAGGTGCTGTCTGCTGGCAATTGTCATGCATACACATCAAAGCGTATGTACCTTTGAGCCACAATGCTTTATTGCTTTTAGTACCAGTGACTGACTGCTATCTCACAGACCTTATTCTGTTTCCATTCCAGGTGTCTGTGTGTCTAAGTCATGTTGGGCTGCTGCCATTATGGGAGCTGAGGATGGCAGAGTGGCAACACAGAGACCTTTTCATTGCCAAAGTATGGCTGCATATGTCCATCTTTACCTAGGTGCATATGTGTGGAACAGTGTGTGAGGGGCAATGGGGGCAGATAGCTAGCATACCTTGCATGCATATCCATTGACCCAAATACATGTCACCTGGGAGTTTTGTAGGCTCACAGCTTCATAGGTACAGAGGAGGTTACTACAGTACTGGCCCTGGGTCCCTTAGAAGCCTATCCTGTACTCTAAACCCAACATAAGCATCTATCAGCACCTGTTGTCCCTCCCATTGCATGACACATTTTGGACCCTTGGGACAGTTCTTTTTGTCATCCACTCAACCTTGATGCAGATGATGAGGGTCTGCATGGTACTTTGTTTGACATTTTTTGTTTGACATTTTTCGCGAGTGCATTCCTCAGACAGGGCACACGGTGGGAGACAGACCTGTCTCTCCAGCTGTTTTTTTTTTTTGCTGCATCATATGTGATTCAAGCCTGTCATGCCAGTAATGTGCACAGAGTTATACTGACATATATGGGGCAGCTGTTGAAGGGCTGAGCACAACATTGCCATCTATGCATGCCACAGCCCACCTGTGGACAACCTATCCAATAATGAGTGTGGCAGTACTGATTTGAGGCTGTATGCATGAAACAGGTGGTGAAGGCCATGGATAACTTTTGTGGGTGTTAACATAGCCTTCCCGTTTGGTGCAAATATCTTCATAGGTACATACCAGACTGGCCATGCTAATGTGTTGTTGTAGTGACTGAGGACTATACAGAGGTAATGTCCACCTTTTGTCTGGATGCCGTCCCTTTACCTATGTGATGAACCACATCCAAGCCTTTTCTGACCACTGCTACTACTTGATGGGTGAATTCAACAGTGTTATCAACCTGAGTAAATAGGCCTGTCAACACAGTTTGTGCATTTATGGGGTTGGCATTGATGTGGGAAATAGTGGGTCCATGTCCTTGCCATATGGCAAGATGGTACTGTTTTCTGAATTTAGCTGGAGACTAGGACCTGGCCACCATTCCATACCTGCTGTATGACTCCATTGCAGTGTGTTAACATCAGTTTATGGGTCAATGACAGACAGCACACTACACACATTTGCCACAGCTTTAGGCAGTACATACATATGTGTGAGGTGGCAGTTAACATTCATGTGAGTCATTGTGGGCAGAAGCTACTCACAGGGCATACACATGTCTACATATTGCACACACATAGGCAACACAGGGCAGGGTTGCCACCTTATTGAATGTGGAATGTGGGGCATGTCTTGTAGTATTGTGACACTTGGCAGAACATGCCATAACCAACAGCAAGTGCACTGGACAAGACTTCCATAAGTTTGCAAATATGACCACTTCTTTGTGTCACATCACCATAGGTTATGCTATTTCTCATACCAGTAAGGTGCTTCTGATGTGAAATAACTGCTTTATGCAGTTAGTAGACAACCTTAGAAGATGTTTGTTGTCCTACACTCTGAGGACCTAAGTATTGTTTGTGTCATTGTCACAGGTCACACCTGGCTAAACCTGGACTGTGACCTGCAGGGTGGGACAGGTGGTGGCCATAACTCCCACCTATGCAGTTGTCTTCAGAATGTCTTAATGTTTGCCACATATTTTTCTTCCTTTTGCATAACATTATGGTTTTCTGTCAAAGTAGAGAGAAGTCATTAAAGACTGATGTTACACAATAATGATAGATATTTTCCTGTCGGACTTCATACCCTTCAGAAAATGCATGCATAGGCACAACCTGTTATGCAATCTACTGTGTATGTTTGTCAGAGCAATATTTAGACCTTGACCTTAATATGTGGGCTTTGTCCCACTTTTCTTTATGTCTTTTTCCAGATATCTTTATGTAAGGGGTCAAGATATATGTTTATCGCCCTAACACAGGCATAATGCTTCAAGGAGATATACATACACACACACACACATCCATTCATGAACACCCTTGTTGATAGTAGATCCCCTACCTGGCTAGTTATACATAAGATAGCGCAATATACATAACACATGAGCCACAGAGCTTATACAGTTTTGACTGTCTGCCACTAATATTCAGGTGGTTGACATATGCAGGTGCCATAAAGATTGCCAATGGGGGGTGAACAGGCACTTAAAATGGTATAACCATGTCACACAAACACTGCTGCAGGGGGACATGCATTCCAACAGTCATGCAGAGAGAGTTGCCAGTTTTGGACTTACAACACCTATCCATCTAGTTATGTACAGTATAGCCCACAATACATATTTCATGCGCCACAGTGGTATTGTTCTTGAAATGTGTAACTCTTCATCAAGGTGCATGACATCTGTAGGCCATGAATAGGTTTGTGGTGGTGGGGTTAACAGAGTGGCACAGACACACAAAAGGGTATAGGCATTGCACACACATAGGCAAGACAGCCACACTGCGTTGCATACACAGACATACACTCACACAGCCGCCAGTATTGAGATTACAACCTTTACCTATCTAGATGTATGTATTATAGTGTTATGTCCTTATTGCATTTGCCATGGAGCTTATATGACTGGGGTATTCCTCTCAACCTGTTATAACAATATATGTGGACAAAGTCTTCAATAATAGGGGATACAGGCTCAAAAAATAGGGACAGTTTTTTGCAAATTGCTCTTACAAATATAGATAATGTATAGAGTGACTGGTTTTATATTATCATTACTTTTGTGAAGAGTATGAAGTCTGACACTCAGATGTCTGTCATTATTGTCTGACTTCAGATCTTAATGCTTTGTCAATGATTGCCAGGAAACCATACTTTTATGACACACAGACAAAATACATGAGGAAATAGTGTGGACATTCTGCAAAACTGTGCAGTTGGGAGATATGGCCTGCAGTGTGTGAAACAGTGCATCTAAGGTTGATGACATCAACAGGCCCTGTCAATTACTGCAATGGGGGGAGACAACAGTGCAGAACAGGCCTCAAAATGGTATCTCACACACACACACACACACACACACACACACACACACACACACACACACACACACACACACACACACACACACACACACACACACACACACACACACACACACACACACACACACACACACACATACACAGTCTTATGATTAGAGCCCCTACCTATCTAGCTTATTGTACTATAGTGATACATATTTATCACATGTGCCCCAGAGCTTACATGCCTGCAGAGTGTCCAATGCTGTATCTAAGGTGGATGACATCAGCAGGCCCTGTAAAGTAGGGCAATGGGGGGTTAACAGGGTGGATCAGGCCTTAAAACATATTGACATTGCACACATATAGGCAGGAAATGCACAAAGCCTCAGGGAATATACTGATACAGTTGGTGTTTTTGGGTATTGAACAACTACCTGTCTGTCTACACTATAGCAGTATGCACTTATCACATACTCCACGGGAGTTACACATGTAAAGCGTGTCTGGCAGTGCTGTTGGGATGGATGACATTAGTAGCTGCTGATAGGGAGACTACTGTTGTGGAGGATAGTAGTCACAGGGCCAGAATATGGGGTGGCCATTATGCAGATATAGGCCTGTTGGATGTGTGTAGTCTGCTGTATGTGCAATACGTACAAACACACACACACACACACACACACACACACACACACACACACACACACACACACACACATGGCAGCTGATGTGAGAGTACAACCCCTGCCTACCTACTATTACACAATGGGCCTAACCATAGTATGTGCACATGCTACTGGTTCAAATAGGTGTATGTGTGGCGATTGCAGTACATCACAGTATGGCTTTCAAGGTCTCTCTCTCTCTCTCTGTCTGTCTCTTTCTCTTCCCTCTGTCTCTGCCTCTCTGTAAATGATATATTTGTATATGTTACCTATATATCTGTATGTATATCATGATCAACAGATCCAGATAAATCTAATATGTACCACATATGGATAGATGGGGTAAATATGTCTGCTGTGGTGGGGATAGACATTTATGGTGGACATAGCTGTCTGTATGCAGAAGGGATATACCTACATCCCAGTTTTGTAGTCAGATGCATATTCAGACATGGGCTGACAGAAGCTAAGTGTAGGAGCATGCCCAGTTTGACCATCAATTGTCTTAGTTTCTGGTGTCATTCCAGGAGGATCCAGTACTGGACAGCCTAGGAAGATATGATCGATAAACCACGATGCTTTGTCAGAGATGGCCTGCATCTGTCTCACTTGGGGTTCAGGCTGCTGGCAAAGGCATCTGCCTCCACCATAGTGCCTTTTTAGAAAACATGATGAGGTTAAAACTACCAACATAAACATTTAAAAAAAAAAAAATGTCTTGCTGCTAAATGCTAGGAGTCTAAACATGAAACTGCACTCATTGCAAGCATTCTTAACCCTGGAAAATGCTGACATCTGCACAGTCACAGAAACCTGGTTCAAAGTTGCAGACCACCCCAGTCATACCTGGTTACTCATCCTATTATATATTCAAACCCCGGACTATGGGTAGTAAAGCCAAAGGAGGTGGAGTTTCAATATATATTAAAGACATACACACCTCCAGGCTGGTCAAACAGTATGATGCACAGGAGACACTCCAGGTGCAGTTAACCATTGGCAAGACCCCTATACAAATCACTGCTAGCTACTGGCCCCCAAATCTGACTCAAGATGCCCAAAATGCCTATCTAGACCTCTTTGAATCTTTCAAGATTCAACCCTTTGCACTGATCCTGGGTGACTTTAACTACCCAAACATAGACTGCAAGAACTACTCATGCCATAACACAAATGCCCAGAGATTCCTCGATTTTGTCAAAGCAAATGCTTTGGAGCTAGTCGATACCCCCACAACAGGTGATAATATCTTGGAATTGGTGTTAATCAACTTGAGTAACCACTGCAGCATCCCTGCAGTATCATCCTCCCTTGTATGACCCAACCATAAAGTGGTCAAGTTCAAAGTCACCATCTCCCCTGTCCCCCCTCTAGCTAGTGTCAAACAAAAAAACTTTTCCAAAGCTGATTAAAGCCTCCTGAGTGATGGTATAAATAGCTTCACAGCCTCCTCCCCCTCTCTAGGAACTGGCACCAGTATCCAAAACTATACCAAATTATGATACAAACATTTATATAGATGCATGAAATCAGGAATACCTGACAGGACTAAATCATCCACCACAAGGGAGAGTAAACCTGTCTGGTGGACATTTGCAATAAATAAGCTCTAAAAGAAAAGAAAAAAATTGCTGTCCAGGATCAAGACATTACCCAGTTGGAAGCAATATCACCTTAGCCTGAACAAGCAAATAAGAACACTAGTGAAATCCTCCAAAACAAACTTCGAGTCCAAATTGGCCACATCTACTAGAGAAAATCATAAGGCCTTGCTCACATATGCCCATAATCTCAAAAGTAGCACCCAGATTTGCTCAGAACTGGTAGTCAAGGACAACACATATACAAATACTGTAGATATAGCAAACGTGCTGGCTGACAGATTCAGTGGAAATTTCACCCCTCTGTCTCCCCATTAATAAATCAGGACATTCCCATTACCTGCCCCCTTCCCCTTATATCTAGGGATCAGGTCATCACTGCTCTCTCAAAGGCAAAAAATATAGCCTCCATGGGACCCGATAACATCCCAGGCTGCAGCCTACATGAACTCAGGCAGGAAGTTGCAGCTTTGTCCCAGCTGAGTGGAGGATAGCCACTGTCATCTCTTTACACAAAGATGGAGTGTCTATTGACTAGGGAAATTATAGACACATCAGCTTAACTAGCCGAATTTGCAAAGCCATGGAACAGATTATCATGGACCTCATTAACAAGGACATTTCCAACCTCCAAACACTCGATCCCACACAGTTTAGCTTCATCAAGATAGGTCATGTCTTTTAAATTTTGTCGACTTTTTTGAGACATTCACCAAAGCCATGGATGAGGGGAAGGCAGTGCACACTGCCTATCTTGACCTGGCCAAATACTTTGACACTATTCCCCACTCAGGCAGAATAGATAAACTCTCTCAGCTAGGCCTCACCAGATGGGTAGCTAACTGGCTCACTTATAGAACCCACCTAGTCAAAATAGAGGAAGCCACCAAAAGCAGTAGACCCATATCGAGTGGCATACCCCAGGATATGGTCTTGGGGTCTCTGTTATTTGGGATATACTTTTCTGAGCTGCAGGCCAAAACCAGTGGGCTGTAGCTGATGAACTTTGCAGATGACTGCAAGCTGGGTGCTGTCATCAATTCCCCTAGTGATGTGGACAGCCTCCAAGAGGGTCTCACCCAAACAAATGACTGGTGCTAGAAACATGGCTTCAAGCTAAATACAAAAAATGCAACAACATCCCCTTTGGGGAAGAGTGATGTCCCCACAAATTATCACATTAATAACAATGCCCTAAGCATGCAGTCAGTCATGAGGGATTTGGGCACCCAGATTGATAGCAACCTAACTTTTGACCACCATGTTGCTTCCATTGTATGGAAATCTTTCTACATGGCCCACCTCATAAGTAAGGGTATCTTATCCAGGGACAAGGAAGTCATAGCATCCCTGTATTCTTCCCTTATAAGGCCCATTATTGAGTACAATGCCCCATTCAGCCCATACCTCACAAAGCACTTGCAGCAGCTGGAGAAACCACAGAGGTTCCTCACCAGGAGAATACATGGCCTCAAAATTCTACCATACACAGATAAGCTAAAAGCCCTATCCTTTTACTCTATTTCATACAGACTCCTCAGAGGCGACCTCTGTCTGGCATACAAAGCGATCTCAGACCCCACCTTAATGGGACTGCTGCATTAATAGAACTTGTTGGTGGGACAGATTTGTGTCCCAGAGACTCCCCCATCTGATCTGTGGAAAGACTCTCTCTCCACATCAAGCAGAGTACCTGTTTATCCCTTTTTAAGTGCACCCTAATTAACTGGATGGGAAATAGAAAATACATCCCTGGGATTCCACCCGTGTCCCTGCTGGACAGGGGCATCGGGTGATGATTTTTCTATACATGGGCTAAACTCTTGGCTAGGCTAAGGGCCTCAGGCCCAATAGCCTAGTAACTTCTTATGATCCTATGATCAATAGTAAGAGTGGGATTCCATTCCAAACCTACCAGCATTCTGGTCCAAGATTTTGTGTGCTACAGCCGATTACCTGATGAGCCCTGGAAACAGTCCACCACCTCACTGATAGACTGGCTGAGGGATATCCTGGCTGTGTGCTATGATTATTAACTGAGTCATATCTAGGATGGGTACAGAGTGTATTTTACTGAGCAGAGTTTTGCATAATATGTGAGGTAAATTTTGCACAGCATTGTGATGTCCTTGTATGTCAGTGGCAGATCAGTAGATATTAAAGTGAGGAACCATGGACAGACATTTGTCTACTGACTGCATACACTGTAGGGAACCCATGCTACTGCATGACGTGTTATAGTATGTACATTCTACATTTGTGTGGCCAGTGGGTCCTCCTTCCCATTATATGTGGCCCTTTGTCCTGCTCTGGTCCAGCCACAGACTTTGTTCACAGTTGCTGCTCTTATGTACTTGTAGTTCTGGTGTGACTAGGGTGTACGTTGTAACATTACACACAGTGTTATGGACTACATACCTCTGACTGTACCTGTTTAGCAGGTTGGCCAGCACTGTGCCCCATACATCTGCTGTGGTGCTCAGACAATTTGTGTTGTACTGTTCTTTTAAGGCTACATGTTGACCATAGCTGTCTAACTGTTGCAGGCAGACATCTTGACAGGGTCATATATCACATTCAGACATGGGCCCAGACATAGGGACTGAAGTTTAATATTGATCTTCCAAATGTAGACAGTTGGTAGACTGGTTTTGTATTAGCTTGCATTTTCTTATGGTTATGAAGTTTGCATCTCAACCACCTGTCATTGATGTTTCCACATCAACCTGTATTGTTTAGCCAATAGTTTTCCAGACAAATGCAATGTTATGACAAACAGAACATATATACAAGGCATACATGTAGACATTCTGAGAAGCCCTGACATTCATGGGGTATGGATGGTGCCCACTGACGTGTGAGTACTGACACAGTTACGTGGCAACCTTTATATCCTGCCACTATACTGACTTGTCACAACCAGCTGTTCTAGTAGGCACCATCTAAGTTGCCTGTGGCCCACTGTCCCTCCATTGTCCCTCCATTGTCCAGCTTTCCTGGAGTAACAAATATTGATGTCTGGAATGCCTGTAGAACTTCTATTGTCGGTGTAGCTGACATGCAAAATAGTAGGCACAGCCAGTCTCAAACCGTAGACCATATCACTCTCAGTAATCTACCTAGCCCAGTGAGCCACAACAGCCACCAGTCAGTGCTGTGCACTTCCTGACACTATTAATTACACACATACCCAGCACATTGACCCCTGCATATTGTGGAATTGGAACATGCTAGCAAGTTGATTGGGACAGCCCTGGGAATGTGTGGTCTGCTGCTGTTACCTTACAAACATAACTGTTACTGCAGTTCTATGAGAACACAAGTGTGTCGGGGGTAGCAGACCAAACCTCTGAACTGTATAGATTTTCACCAAATGTCTAGACGTTTCCCTCACATTTTGGGTCAATTTTTCATACATTTGTGGTTGTCTGGAAAATTACTCTCAAATCATTGAAGACTGAAGTTAGAAAGTAATGACAGACATTTTAGTTTCAGACTTTGTACTCTTCAGACGATTCATGCTACTGCAGCACTTGTTATTTTATCAACTTTCTATGTTTGTAAGAGCAATATTTAACACTTGTCCCTGGTTTTGAGCCTTTGCCCCACATTTCTTTATGGCTTTATACAGATTTTGTGCTGTAAGAGGTTTACAGGTATGTCTGAGACTCCAACATTGACATCCGTGCATCTGTCCTATGACCCAACTGTTTGTAAGTCCCTCACAGTGCAGTGGATTTTGCTGGCTTGGGGCCTACTACATATGGTGGGGCAGCCAATATTTGGCAGAGAGTTCCTGTTGTCCTACCTAGCTGTCCATTGTCTGCTGCTATCTCAGTAGCCCACTCCATTCCCTTGCCTACATGCATGTAATACCATACATATGCTACCACAGTCTACTACCCCATTCATTTGTTGTTAAGAAGATTGACTTCCCTTTGCCAACAGCAGTTGAGAGGACAGTGTTTCAGGGCTGACTCTGTCAGATGCATGCAGTACACAGCCTATACATGGTAAGGTATAGGTAGTGTGATGTGATTGGCATCCATTTTACTGTGTGTATGTGAGTTGGAGTGAGGTGTCAGTCCCTGGGACCCTAGGTTGTCAGTGTATGTACTATGTGTTGCCTCTTTGCCAAGGCCAGGGTGTACAGGGCACACCTATGTTACCTTACTGGGACAGGCTCAGGGAGTACCTTCTCTGAGTCCCCCTGTACCAGTGGGGACCTTGGCAATGGTGGGGGCTGTGTCTCCCTTTCCTGTGATGTTCCTGCTGCAGGTGTTTCCACAGGATCATATTGTGTAGCATGGCAGATATTATGAACATATGCGCACATGTGGCTGGAGAGTACTGCAAGGATTCATCAGATATGTCAAGGCAGCGAAACTGTGATGTAAGCAGCCCAAACACATGCACTACAATGCTCCTAGTTTGTGCATGTACCTCATTATCATACCTCTCAACCTGGAAACATAAAAAATCTAGACACAAGCCCATGAAAAATAGCTACAAATCTGCATGCTAATTAACATAACATTTGCATGCATAATTATGTAAGCTACCCCTCCAATGGAATTGTGGGATACCAACTTTCAAATGCAAACTGAAGAACAGAAAACCAAATTATGGTCCTAGAGTCCCCCTGCAGCCATTCCAGTGTCCAATTACATGGCTATTTTGACCCATTTACCATAAACAATAATGTGCATACTGCTTTACTTCTACAATGAATATTTGGATTTCATTTAAAACTTTTATTTTACATTTTATAGCACAAACACTAAGACATCTGCCAAACAAAGCAATGCAGTCTCACAATGAAAATAGACTTAGCATTAAAACTTCTCTGCCCTTGAAACTCACATTCATTGAAACAGCATTGAAACCTACATTCAAAGAAAATGCATCTGGCCAGTGGTGGATAAAGATTACCTTTGGGCTTTTTTCCAAATTATAGCCCCCTTGCACACGAAACATATGTGTGTTCTTTGATACACCTTCCTGACTATATTAAATTGTATTCCTTGTATAGTACAACACACTTTTTGGAGTACACTTTAAATTTATTGTTTTGAACATTTTTCCAGTAAGCAATGAAACAAAATGTATGAATCAATGATGACAAAACTACCCAGTTCAGAACATTTCCATCATAAAAGTCTACTCAAACATCTACAATTGACCAGTATCAGTACATATGCACAATTTCTGCAGAAGTAAAAAGTGATCTAAATAATTCCACATTGGAAAACCATACTAATCATGCACCTAAATCTGCTGGAAAGCCATACAAATCACACATGCCTAAATCTGCTGGAAAGCCATACAAATCACACACGCCTAAATATGCTGGAAAGCCATACAAATCACCCACACCTAAATCTGCTGGAAAACAATTCCCATTTCCATTCCAGTACAAATGCTGTGCATACAAATAAAATGGAGCTTTTCTCTTCGGGTCTCTGCTGAAAAAGGGCATCTGCCCAGCCAGACCAACCCAGTTAATAAATGGCAAATAAATAAATATAAAAAAATGTCATCCAGAAACGCATACAAAGCCGTTCAGCTTAAAAGAGCTAATTGCGGACTGCTGCCCAGCCAGACCAACCCAGTTAATAAATGGCAAATAAAATAAATATAAAAAAATGCCATTCAGAAATGCATACAAAGCCATTCAGCTTAAAAGGGCTAATTGCGGACTGCCGAGCTGAGTTCTAAGTACAAAATGCTGCCATTCACCTTAAATGAGCTAACTTAACTAAGTACAATGCTGCCATTACAAATAAAATCTCCATTCAGAAATGCCTTCAAACCCGTTCAGCTTAAAAGAGCTAATTGTGGACTGCCGAGCCGGGTTCTAAAGTACAAAATGCTGTCATTCAGCTTAAAAGAACTTAAATAAGTGCAAATCTACCATTAGAAATAAATCTTGAAATCTCTTGCTTGCATGTAAGACAATCTTTTATCTGAAGAAGAAGAAAGATGTTATGGCTTGGACAGAAGTACAAATGCTGTGCAATGCCGACTGTCAAATGCTGAAGTTCAGCTTAATAAAGCTCAATAAATCTGCTAAAACACAAATGAATGTACAAATGCCAAAAGCTTGCCAAAATGCAAGTACAAGTGCCGTGCATACAACAAAAGCAATGGATGCATCCATGACACACATGCAAACAGATCATTGCTAGAAATGCAGATAAACACAGTCACACACTTTTGAGCAGCAGATTGATCAATGCAGATAAACACACATGCGAGCAGCAAATTGATTAATGTAGAATTTTGTAGATAAACACACTTGCAAGCAGCAGATTGAGTGGTGAACAATGCAGATAAACACAGCTGGGTAAACACACAAGCAAACAGTTCTTGGCTGGAAATGCAGATAAGTACAACTACGGGTAAGCTAGCAGCACAGTTCTTTTTTTGCCAGACAAATACAACTACAGGTAAACAGCACAGTTCTTTCTTGCCAGCACTTAAAATAAACAAACCACAATGTTCTTGGCATAATACAGATCAGAGAGTTGTTTTCTTACCTGGAGGCTGGGACATGTGGGCTGACTCTGCAAAATTTAAATTATGCCGCCATTGCTGTTATCTTCCCTACTTCCTTCCGAGTCCAACACCAACAGGCAGTGGGCAGGCAACAGCAAATCATGCAGTAACAGCAGCAGCATATTTTCTCAGATAGTCCCAGGCTCCCAGCACAAACGGCAGCTTTCTTTCTCGGCCCTCGGGCAATACAAGTGTAGTCCCAGTCCAGATTAAAAACGAATGGCAGGCAGGTGGCAGCTAAGTGTTTCTGTTTGAACGGGATTGGCGGCAAGCTTTTCAAATGCAGCAACTGCTTGCAGCCAGCCGGAAATGATGATGCGAGCTCAAGGAGCTCAATTCTGACTGGCTGGTAGTGCTGACGGAGCTGAAGTCATCGCGCATGTGATGACGTCAGCTCCGACAGCGAGAAAATTAAAAATAAAAAAATAAGGCAAAGAAATCGGAAATGAAGGGGTGATAATCGGGAATCGTGGCACCCCTTCATTTGGACCCCAAAACTCAGAAAAAAATGAGTAATTCGGGACGGTTGGGAGGTATGCTCATTATGGCATTCTTCAGTTGGCGTGTGTGCATTTCTGATGGGTGTCATCATCCATGGTTCCAGTGCATAACTAACATCCCTCACTAGATGGCCATATGGGATGTCCCCCCTGGCAAATGCCTGGTACATCTGTGATGCATGATAACTGCCAGGGCTGCCAGCACACACATTGATGATAATACTATGGGCATTGCACATGACCTGGCAGTTGATGGAGTAATACCCCATGTGGTTAAGGTAGACTCTACCCTCCTCACTGGTTGGTGCTTTGATGTGCACATGAGTGCAGTCTATGCACCCAATACCTCTGTGTAGTGTGCTACTTGGTGGAAGAAACACATATTGCTGGCCCTCTTCTCAGGGATGTTGGGGAAATAAATGTGCTCACTAGCACGTGTTAGCATGACATCCAGGAACTGGTGGAGTATCCTGGATGCAGATGCCTATGAGATCCTCACGATGTCCCCAGTAGGTCTTTACAAAGTAGCTATAGCTAGTATTCCTAAGGCTACACATACTTTTGTTTTCACTGGGATAGGTTCCATTCTGTTGGCACTGGGTCTGAGGTGAGGGCAGCAGAGCTTGATGAGTTGCTGGAGTATGTCCCTGTCCACCTTGGAGAGCTCTACTATCTCCAACTCATGTAGCCCCTGAAAGGTTACCCTGGGCCTGAACACTCTTCTCCTCCTCCTCAGTCTGGGCCCATTGTCACCATCATCATCATCACTGACCTCAGCCTGTAATGCATATAGATGTAGCAGAGCAGCAGCAGCCCCTATTATTTTGTCTGTTAAAATTCCTAAGTGTGTACTCCGATGGTGAGGAGTATGTGGGAAAAATCAAATTGAAAGGTGTATGCATACTTTATACGGTTGTGCTGCAGATGCAGCCTGTGTGATTGGCTATGATACAATCAACCTGCTAGCATATTATTGAGGGGTTTGAATGGGCCAGTGTGAGTGGAAAAGGGCTTATCAGTCATTTATGCTTGATTGTCTTTCCCAGGCTATTTGCCCTTTTTTTTTCTACACTAAGTCCCACAGTGCTCTGTGCATACGTGTGAAGCTAGTGTAAACATTGCTGCGAAGAAAGGGCCCTCCCCTGTCCACAGTCATGCTTAGCTTTTCTATAACCAGCCAAAACATGCACCATGGGACTAAGCACATCTTAGCAGCCTCAGACACACCCCTCCAGTTTAGCTGTGCTTGGCTGAGAGCAAACAGGCACAGCTAAGCTCCAAAATGCTTATACATGCCATGACACACCCTCTTTTCATGTCAGTTGTCTCTTCTGCCTACACTACCACAGCGCTAGGCTTACACAGTTAGTGCCTGTGGACACTGTGGTCCATTTTGCTATTCAATAAACTTGGCTCATTTATATACACCTAATTGTGTATACCCTGGATACTGCACTACATCAGGGTCTATGCCCTTAGCAACTACTATAACCTGCCATTGTATGAGTCTGCATGCTGGCCACTATAATGCAATAACTTTGCATAGCTTTAAATTTCATATTTTTTACACTTTCATTTTTTTATTTTCTGCTAAATAGCATGTTTGCACATCACTGCGTGTGACTTAAATGTGGCATATGTATTAAAAAAAGTTTATTTTTTTATATATTGTATTACTTTTTTATATATCACTGGTCACAGTTTTGGCCATTTGCATGCCTACTGGATATTAGACAACCTTTTATTTGGGCTGTTACAGCCCTTGTTTAAATTTTATCCTCCAGTACATGATTTCTAACTGCATACATTTTTTAGCCTTACATGGTACCTACGTGGGTGCCTTTATGCTTCCTGAATTATAAAATCACCTCATTTGCATGGTTTTCACCATCAGATGAGATGATTTGCCTTCCATGGACACCTCTGTGTCCACGTGGTGTCAGGAAACCCATGCATTCCACCAGCCTTGTTTCCTGGATTGCTCGGCTGCCATGTTTCATATTCAAGTATTACCATTATTCCTACATGGAGAATTGCTCAGTGTAGGGTTTATTGAATTAACCCAGTAGTTTAGAATCTAGTTCAAGATACTTGCTTGTGGATAAGTATTCTAACAAAGAAAACAGTTAAAATTCTGGATATAACATTCATAATAATTAGAATGGTAAACATTATAGATAGAAGATGGAAAGAGAATGTGTACAGATTAATTGTGAAGTATGCTAACTTTACAAACAATGAAATGTAATATGTTTAATCAAATTCTAAATTATGTAGCAGCAAATATAGAAATTATCATGGCAGGTGACTTTAATTGTAATTTAAGGAAAATAAAAACATGTGGTGATATTAAAAAATATATACAGTTATGAGATATGCAATTTAAGCATTTGTAGTAACAGCGATTGGGCATATAACAGGGGACATTTTAGAACGGAGATAGATTATTTTTTGATAATGGAAGAATTGCATATTTACAGATTATGGAAGGTTGTATAGTAGAACATTTTTTTCAGATCATAGAGCTATTTGGATACAGATAAAGAGATAAAATAGATGTTATTACAGTAGATAAAGGTTTTAAAAGATTACATTTGAAAGAATGGAAGGAAAATGAGAAAAATGTACTCAGAATTATGTGAAAATCATATGCAAATGAGCCAATTATATTAAACCTGGTCAGAATGGTCAGTTTCTTTTAAGAATCTTTTTCTGGCTTTTTTCGGTTAGGGGTCACCACAGTGGATCACCTTGTTCCCTCATGATTGGCAGTGGAGCTTTATGGTGTTGAGTTGCAAGCCCAGCACCCAACCTTCCACAGAAGGCATACACATGCTCACACTCACACCTAAGGCCAATTTAGAGTGTCCAATCAACCTACAGCATGTCTTTGGGATGTGGGAGGAAACCAGAGCACCCGGAGGAAACCCATGCAAACACAGGGAGGACATGAAGACTCCACACAGAAGGCACCCCAGCCGAAGATTGAACCAGAGAAACCCTTGCTGTGAGGCGGCAATGCTAACCACTGTACCACCATGGCCGCCCGGTCAGTTTCTTTTAAGAATAAACATAAAAATGTTATATAACTTGTCAAATGAGTAAGAGGAAATAAGTAAAAGACGTATAGCATTATAAGTGAAAAAGCATTTGATAATCTAAAAGAAAATAATTGTATTTTATTAATGAAAAATACATTTTGGGATAAATCAAGAAAAAAATATATTGTAGTAAAATAATGAAAGAGGACAGTTTAATTAGGGAAGTGAAAGATAAAAAAGGTTTAATGTAGAGAGATCAAAAAATGTTATGAAAATAGTGATGGATTACATTCAAGGAATATTTGAAAATAAGGAGTTAGAACAAAAGGTAATATAGAAGGTGAAAGCAGTATCAGATCTAGATAATAAGGATTTGGAAAATAGAATAACAGCAGAAGAATTGGACAGAATATTAAGAAAAGTCAATTTAGAAATAGCAGCAGGCCAGATGAGATATAATACAAGATGCATAAGAATCTGACTATATGCAAAATAATTGCTTTACAGAAGTGTTAAAGGAGTGGCTGAATGGGTTTTTTACTGATAAGGAACTACATAGTGGGTATTTAAATTTATATGGAAAGACGTGATTGAAATGATATTTAGAATTGGAGGCCTATAGTATTAAATAATACAGATTATAAAATCTGTATGAAGATAATACAAAAAGGATGGAAGGTAAACTTTTACATATCTTACAGGTTACTTTATATAGTATTAAAGGTAGAGGATGACAAGAACTGTTAATGGTGGTAAGAGAATTAGTGGATGACATATTAAATAGACAAAATAAACTGTTAGTTTATGGTAGGTGATTTAAGCACAACATTTGATTCTATACAACATGAAATCCTAAGGGATATATTTAATTCTTATAATAAGTGTAAACAATAAAGAATTTTTGTGTTACTGCTTATAAATTCAATAAAGTAAAAGTATTGATTAATGTGTGGTTAAGTGAAGAAATAAGTATTAAGTGAGGAATTAGACAATTATGTGCTTTCAGTGTTATAATATTTGCATTAGTAATGAATGCAGTAACAAGTTATATTAATCAAGATATGAAATATGTCAGCTGAGTATCTAGAAAAGGAATTGAGATTCCTATCTTATCTTATGACAAACATATTACATTAATATCTGGACAGACAATTGGCATGGATGAGATAATATTGTACTTAAGTGATTGTTTCCAAATAATAGGTATTAGCTTGAACAAAGAGAAATGTAAAGGGTTTGGGTATGAGAGTAATATAAGACAAAATGAATTCAATATGCAAGAAACAGAAATATTAGGGATTAGGTAGGCAGGAGATTTTAGATTTGCAATGGAAGACTGTTTTAACAAAGATCAAATATGTGTGATTTTTGGATGGCATTAAGGTTGTCATTTAAGAAAAAAAGTTAATTTGTTGAATTCGGTGATTCTTGGAAAATTAAGATATTTAGCTGGAGAATTTAATATGCCAGCACTATATGAGAAAGAAATACTGACTATTCCTTTCTCTTTTATATGGGGCTCCAGACTGAACTCTGTTAAGAGAGAAATTTTGTATGCAGGAAAAGAAGAAGAAGAGGAGATAAGAGCTTATCAAGAAAAAAAAAAAAAACATAAGATGCAAAATAAATATGGAAGATTTGGAAAAAACAGAAAAAAATATAAAAATGTAATGCGGAAATGTTTCTATGTATACCCATTGAAAGAATTAGAAAAAAGCAAACTTAAATCATAAAAGATAGAATTAAGATATGCAAAAATATCGATGACTGTCAATATTTTTTGTTGAGGCTTGCTATAAAGAAATTGTCAATTAAAGCTAATATGACTTATAAAAAGAAACAAAGGCATGTATAATAAGTGTGGTAAAGAAGATACTGTGGAATGTGATTTTTTTAATGTGAAAGAATTGTAAAGTTACGGAAACAATTAGGGGTAGAAAATTATTTGGATGGTATAAGAGAACATATGGTATAAGCATGAATATGATTTAATATGGCTTTTTAAAAGATAAAAACAAATAATATGTTGATAAAATGAATAAAAAATGTTGAATATTATTTGGATCATTAGGAATAAAATGGTTAAAGAAATAATGTATAATGCCAAATGGGACTTGGCAGAAAAGCTACAAAAGATTAGACTCTGGCTGTGAAAGAGTAGTGGTCAGATAAGAATTAATTCTGTATTCACAGAAAGGTGTAAAGTATAAAGAATGTTTACAAACATATTTAGATATGTAGTATATAGAACTTTGTTAATAAGATCATAAACATTGTAAATATTGAAAATAGTGTAAATAATGTTAATAGATTGTTCTTAACATAAAGGACTCCTACTCATCATTGTTGCAAGTGGGACTCATTTTGAAGGGGCACTTTCTGTTTCCATTACAGGTGCAGAGGTAGTCCAGAGAAACAGGTAGTCAGATGTAGAGAGAAGCAGATAATGCAATTATGAGAGAAATGTAGGAGAAAGAAAATATTAAGGCCAGAGAATATGTGCAGGATTCTGATGGGATGTTTCAAAGAAATCTGTTTGATGGAGATGAGTAAGCAAATGATGGATGTATAATTACAACCCTCCAGTCAGGAGGGTTGTAGCATGATTTACTTAAAGAAATGGTGATGCAGAGTGAGACAGAAAATGAAGGAGACATTTCCTGAAGGACATTATGGATGCAGTTCAAAAAGAGGCTGCAGAGACAATCCTGAAGAATAGTGGGAAGATGGAAAAGAAAACATATGCAGAGAAAGTGAAATAAGACAAAAGGGAAGAAGCAGAAAAGGCAGATGAAAAACGAATAATGGAAGTACATAGTAAGGATTCACAGAAACGAAAAATGAAAAATGGAAGTACATAGTAAGGATTCAAAGTAAAGAATACAAAGAAATGAACAGGAATGAAATGTGGAACAATTTAAATACTCCTTTGGGTGTTAAAGCACATGAGGTAAGAACATTAACAAAGAAACATTTTGTGACATTATATTTGAGACTTTTTATCAAAGGAACATTTTCTTGGAAAATATGAAAAAGAAAGTCTTTAAACCATGGAATCTTTTTATGATAAAAGCATTTAGCAGGGAAATGAAAAAGAAAATGCATGTACAATTTCGAACACAGGTAGAAATAGAGACTTTGAAAGAACATTTGAGAATGTCATGTAAAGTACTGGAGACTGCAAAAGTTTATGATATAGGGTGTTAACTGACTAGTGGATGGGACTGCGATATTGTGTTAAAAGTAAAAGACAAAATTATACATATAACAAGCATGATAAATGTAGAGGGGAACCAGGGGTGTTGTAAAATACTGGAAACAACCAAAAAATGTTTTTTTTTTTTTTTTGTGGAAAGGAAGGACATTTAATAAGTAAAATAAAAGGCTATATTTATGGGGAAATGGGACATGATGCAAAGATGGGAATTGGAATGTTATAAACACAACAAACTGGGCATTTATGAATGGATTACAAAAATTATAAAAACAAGAGTAATGAAAAAGAAAGAGAAGAAAATGAACAAAGAAAAAAATAGAAGTAGAGGAAATAGAAGAAAAAATTGTTGAGAAAACAATAATTAAAGAGGAAATAAAAGAAGGTTGTGAAATAAGCGATGAAGAATACATACACTAGGAGGTAGCAAAACAACAAAAGAATTATATTAATAAAAAGGTAAAAGAAAAAGAAAAATTTAGGAGATAATTACAAAAGAAAAAAAATAAAAGAACTGGATGAAAATGCATGCAGCTAGTGATTGGGTTGGTATAATGGTGAAGGTGTTTGATTCACAGACCCAAGGTCAGTGTTTGATTGTCACCTGTGGAAAGGAAGATGATTAGGCTTAGAGTGGTTTGTTAAGACAGCTAGCTTAGTAATTATCCATGACCTTATGAAACCATGCCTTTGAAGACAAGGGAAATGAAAATTTTAGCGCAATTTCTCTAAATGTGAACAGTAGTAAGAATATAGTAAAAAGAATAGGGATTTTGGAGTAATCTAATATATGGGATGTAGGTGGAATTATATTAGAAGCCATAAGATTAACAAGTGAAGAAAGATTAAAAACAGAGATGTCCATGTGTATGCCACCCCCCTCCCAGCAGACGTTTCATCACAGACACTGCTCGTTCCATTGTGTCATTCATCTGAGCCATTGATTCATTTGAGCCATTGAATTGGTAACATGATGGAAGCAGTCATGTATGTCAGCCTGTGCCACATCTAAAACCCTAAGAATGTCCTTTGAGACCCTATTGGAATGTGCCAGGACCCCCATAATGGCCCTTAACATACATTGAGTGCCATGTAAAGACACACCAGGATAAGGTGGAAGCTGGACTGAAGGCCTCCT
The DNA here is from genome assembly GCF_019279795.1 of Protopterus annectens. NCBI lineage: Eukaryota > Metazoa > Chordata > Ceratodontiformes > Protopteridae > Protopterus > Protopterus annectens. The sequence continues at coordinate 982,475,372 of NC_056741.1, read as the reverse complement.
CCGAGCACCTCAAACAGTCCTGTGTGGCATTTTGCCCACATTTTGGCTACGGCCAGAGTCAAGTGGTGTTACAGCTGCAGTAACCACACTACCCTGATCAAGTGTCTCACCCTCCACCTGTCCAATATCTTAGGTGTCACTGGAATAGATATGTGTAGGCCTACTGGCTGTCTCTGAGGGAAATACAGGAGATGGTTGAATGTCAACCTCGGTGTCAGATTCAACCTTTGCACCCCCCCAACTGTGCCTCTGTTTGGTCACCAACATCAGAGTTTGCCGATACTCTGATATCAGGTAAGAGTCATACACTTCCACTGTCAGGATCACCTGTGATAATAAGCAACAAACACAGGAAATAAATTAATACCCACACTACAGTTTAAATATCCTAACAAACTAACATTGGTGCCACCATCACAGATGGTTCAGCAATACACACACACACACACACACACACACACACACACACACACACACACACACACACACACACACACACACACACACACACACACACACACACACACACACACACACACACATACACACACGCACACTCATGACACCCATCTCACACATACGGGTATATGCATATTTCTGTCAAATGGTCCTCAATACTCAAATTAAAATGCTTGGCTTACCATGTACCAATGACTTTACACTTTCTTGTGAAGAAGGTCCTGAAAGACGTTAAGCAAAAATAAGGACACAATCATTGCAATTCCAATAACATAGAGTGACCACATTTTTGCTTTTATATGTCTATTAGCAATACTTTTAACTGAAACTTGGCTGACACATCCACCCAAAGCACATGTGTAATGAAGAAAAATGTGTTGTGAACCATACCAATTTATCAATAGGTTCAATCCCGCATTAAAACAACATCAAATTATTACTTATAATATTTTACTATACAATAAAATGCTATAAATTGACGTATGTAAGCTTACCTGGAAAATTATCCTGCTACATACTTGTCCTCCCAGAAACATCAGCCCCAACATCAATCACATGTTTTTCTGCCATTTCCTGTGAGCTCTCTTGATCTCTGGCAGTGGACAGGAACTCTTCCTTTGGTGTCACTGGTGCCTTTTTAGCAGCCCCTCCCACAGCCAGCTGTCCATGGGCGACTACAGCTGTTCTGCTCCAGGCTGTTGAAATCATGTCACTGGCCCTATGATGCCCCTATGACATTGATATCATTCACTATCTGGTTCGAAATCTGCTTTCTGTCGACATATCCCCACTTCTTCTCTCAAGCAGAAAGACACAATGGCACCTAAATGCTTGCACAATGACATCATTTTCTGAGTGACTGAAAGAGGGTTTTCAGGGATGAGGATGCTTGGATGCCATTTTCCTAAGTGACATAAAACAAAAAAGAAGGATGCAACACATAAATATCACATAACTAAAACGCCTGCTTATATATACACACATATTATATTTTCAATATTGCCCAAAGGAGAAACACTTCAGGTATTACAATATAATGTTATGTGATTGTAACATATCATAATCACACGCAAACCAAGGTTTTATTCAAAACAGGGAATAACAAGAACATATCGCTTTAAAATTTTTTGTTGTGGTAACATACAAATGGAACTTGGCTCCCTCACCCCCAAAACAACAGACAAATGACAGTTTGTACCAAACAAGGAATAACATATCAGTCAATTGTTATAAGTGCCTTCCCAAAAATTCTCACAAAATGTGTACAAGTATACAAAAGAAAATTCATTTTTATACAATTGCCAGTCACATCTCTCTGTGCTCAGCACTTCCCTAGAGGTGTCTACGGGCCGTCTTTGAAGACTAAAACCTCTATGTCATTTACAATATAGGACATTTACATTTCACTGAAATAACATAAAAGAGTATAAGATAACCAGCTGCAACAATAACACTCATGATGAAAGTTGATAAGGCTGTGTATTTGAGAAAGTAAATGCTCTGACAAAAAATGCCTATGCCAACAGCGAACTTCTAAGAAGTGCACACAGATAAAAGTTCCATTTTCTAATATCTATATATATATATATATATATATATATATATATATATCTATATATATATATATATATATATATATATATATATATATATATATGTATATGGGTCTATATTATAGCATTGAAGTCTGAAAACTTCGAATGTTATAATATTGAACCGTTTCCATCGAACGCTGAAAATAGCGAAGCTGCAAAATATTGAATACTTTCCTAGGGAAAGTATTTGGTGGGCTGTTTCTGCAGCTTCGCTATTTCCTCGACTGTGGAGCGAAGGTTACGGACTGTGTTAAGGTAAGTGTGTGAATGAAGGTGAGTGAGCGATAGAGACCTTAGGGTTAGGGATCGAGTAAGGTGAGTGTGTGATAGGGACTTTAGGGTTAGAGAGTGGGTAAGGTGAGTGTGCGGTAGTTACGGACCTTAAGTTTAGGGTTGGGTGAAGGTAAGTGGATAGCTAGTAGTGTATTTATGGTTTAGTGTAGGGTTTTGTGAAGTGTATGTGTGTGGATTATTTATTTTGATGTGCTTGTGTTGTGTGTATGTGTGTCGAAACAGCAAATTCTTTCCCCAGGGAAAAAATTTGCTATTCTGAGTGTTCGCTGTTAAGGTGTTTCGATGGAAATGGTTCAATATTATAACATTCAAAGTTTTCAGACTTCGATGTTATAATATAGACCCATATATATATATATATGGGTTCACTTTATAATTTCAAAATCCTGAAATACCGAATTTCAGTATTTCAAAATCATAAATTCGAAAACTGAAAATCGCGAAAGTGCATAATCGTGAATTTGAATATCTCAAATTCACGGTTATGGCTTATGGTATGTGGCATGCGGTGTTGGGAGTGTATTGTGTATGGATGGAGGTACAAGTGAAGGAAAGTGAGTGTTTTGTAAGTGTTTTTGTGGGAGTTTGAGTGTGTCTGAATGTGTGTAAGTGTTGGATTTGTTGTATGTATATGTGTGATGTTTGTGTGTGTGCAAGGGATTGTGAAATGTGTGGGTGTGTTGTTTCCTTTTATGTCTGTGCGATCTCGGAGCTAGTATATATAAGTAGGTGGAGTGTGCGGGGCACAGGATGGCTTGCACCCCTGCTTACATGTAGTGTATGTTTGCTTGTTTATGTTTTTGTGTTTGTGTGTGTTTTCTTTGTTGTACTGTGAGTTGAACGATGTATGTGTTGTGTGGTGTATGGTGTGTATGTGTTTGTGACTGTGTGTTTCGCGACTGTGTGCTGTCAGGATTATGGACGTTCGGCTTTTTGATTTCGAAATACTGAACTTCAGTATTTCAGAATTTCGAAATTATAAAGTGAATCCATATATATATATATATATATATATATATATATATATATATATATATATATATATATATATATATATATATTTATGGGTCTTTTCAAAACATCAAAGACACAGATGCTTAAATCTCAAAACATCAAGACCATAACTTCAAAACTCTGTTTAATCGATCCTTTACAATAATGAAACCCGGAACATTGAACTGTAAACCTTACCAGAAGTCCAGTCTTCACTTAAAGGAATACTTCTCCCTTTTCACTACAACCTACACTAAATCTATATCAGCAGTTTTGCAGGGGGTCATGTCCCCCTGTACCCCCACACCCCCTCTAAATTATATATATTCCAACTCCGAGATTGCACTACAGTGAGAAAAGGGTACATTTCCCAATCCTCACTGTACCGCGATCTCCATTTAAAACCGCTGATACAAATTTAGTGTAGGTTGTAATTAAAGGGAAAAGTGTTCCTTTAAGTGATTCTGATGACTTAGCCAACCTGCTAGCAGATAGGCCCCTCTCCAAAGGCCCTCTTGACATCCCTGATACTTGTACTACACCTCACATCTCTGTAGATCAAGTGTTAAAGGCCCTATCCAAGACAAAGAACACAACTTCCATGGGACTGGATAGTATCCCAGGCTGTATTCTGCACCATCTCCAGCAAGAACTAGCTTCACCATTGAGCACCCTATTCAACCACAGCCTGAGTACAGGCTTAATTACAGCAGATTGGAGAACTGCCATTTTCATCCCCTTGCACAAAGTTGGTGCCACTGGACCCTGGAAATTATCACCTCTTTAGCTTGACAAGTCTGATCTGTAAAGCCATGACCCATATTATTATGGATCTCATAAACAAGGACATAGGCAACCTCCAAGCACTTGAACCCACCAAGTTCAGATTTGTCAAGGGCAGATCTTGAATGTTGAATCTAGTTGACTTCTTTGAGACTGTCACCAAGGACCTGGATGAGAGAAAGTCAGTACATGCAGCTTACCTGGACTTGGCCAAGGCCTTTGACAAAATCCCCCATTCAGGCATCATCGAAAAGTGAACACAACTTGGCGTAAATCCCTATCTCATCAGGTGGGTGGCCAACTGGCTCACCAACTGGACCCTCAAGGTCAAAATAGGTGCCTCCACCTCCGATAGCAGACCTGTCACTAGTGAAGATCCCCAAGGATCTGTCCTGGGATGCCCTATTGTTTGGCATCTACTTCTCAGAGGTCCAGACAAAGACAAAAGTCCTGTGGCTGACCAAGTTTCCAGATAACTGTAAGTTGGGTGCTGTCATTGTCTCCCCAAATCATGTTAACATACTGCAATAGGGTCTCCTAGCATCTAATGACTGATGCCAAATTTATGGCTTCAAGTTAAATGCAAAAAAAAGTATCATTTTACCATTCAGTAAAAATATGGCCCAAACTGATTACCATATCAATAGCAACCCCCTAAGCAGACAACCTACGGTGAAAGACCTGGGTATTCAGGTTGACAACAATCCAACATTCGACCATCATGTAGCAGCAGTGGTCAGAAAAGCCTTTTACTTGGTTCATCTCATAAGTAAATGGATTGCATAAAGAAAAAAGGAGGTTATTACCTCTCTATAATCCTCCCTCATTAGACCAATAATTGAGTGTAACACCCTGTTTGATATGTACCTCTCCAAACATCTGTACCAACTGGAAAGGCCACAGCAATACCTCACAAAGAGAATACATGGCCTCCAACACCTTTCCTGTGTGGACAGGCTCAAATCACTATCACTCTACTCAGTATTGTACAGATTGCTCGGAGGTGATCTGTGTCTCATCTAAAATGCAATCTTGGACCCTGCCCTACTAGAGATGCTCCATAGCCATAAATCTAACTCCTCACACATTACCCACTCAAAAGGTCTGAATCTAATATGTGACATCAATAAAACCTGCTGGAGAGACAGGTTTGTCTCCCAGAGGCTGCCCCATCTCTGCAATTGACTTCCCATACACATCACACAGAGTACCTTGCTGACCGTCTTTAAGTACAGCCTTGAGGAGTGGATAGAAAACCACAAATTTGTCCCAGGAGATCCACCTGTGTCCCTCATCAACAGGGGTGACAGATGCTGACTGAGGTTTCTTTTTGGGGATACTCTCTTGGCTAGACTTGTAAGGGCCCTAGGGCCATTAGCCTAGTAACCTCCTATGATCCTAAGTGAAGACCAGTATTCTGGTAAGGTTACCGTTCGATCCTCTGGGTTTCATTATTGAAAAATTCAATCATACCTTAGCAGGATCAGAAGTCTTCTGTGCAGATAAATCCAATTAATAGCAATCTTCTTCTATTTTGCCCACATACAAAACTCTCCTAACTTTCAGGTTCCCTAGCTACATGGTTACCTTTTTATAGTGTAGATTCAGGCCTAGGAGTAAGGTGAAGATGCAAATGGCATGAGAACTCATTTGAATCGCTGAATCTCAAACTTTTGACTTTGTGTAGCAGGTTTAAACATAGTTCATGCACTACCTCAGTGTTAGTTACTAATGGATTGCAATTGTGAATAAATACTGGTGTGGAGAAGGAGAACACAACAACAATTCAGATTCCCTTCCCTGCTGTGAGTATGTAACCCAGGCTAAATTTACAAAGTGTAGAAGTAATTGTATCAACATTTTAAATGGAAGTGAGTAGGAGACTTTTCTCGTTTTTTGTTCACTAATAGCCAAACTCCCTTGCCTTTGTTGAAAACTGTATATAATTGTCATGTAATATTCTCAAACATTTTAAGGATGGTGATAAAAAATCCCTACAGACTGCATGTCTGAGACTACAACACAGATAAGAAAAGAATGAATACATTACAACGAGAAGACAGAGCTGCATTGCTGCAAACAATACTTATAAATGGCTGTGTGATCAGTCATTGCCCTTAATATGTAAAGAACACATACAGACAAGTGAAAGTGTACAAGTGTTATATGTCTTGTCAATAATTTGGATGAAATGGTACTTGCTTCTGTGCATGATGATTTGCATTCCTGCTGCAAAGCTGTTTCTGTGGCAAAGAGGTATAAGACACCCTTACTGTGTTTTGTAGGTTCCTTATTAGTCTGACAGTTCAAATCCAGAGTTTTGTAAAAATCTGTAATGTGTGAGAAAATGTATTTTACAATGTTCTTTATGTTTTTTAATATTAATATTTGTGTGGTGCACGGCTTAGTGCAAATATGGTGAAATGGATAAACTAATTAAATGTCATGTATCGTACTTCTCTGATAAAGACTACATAAATTATACATGTGACTCAAGTCTGTGTGTAGCACACCTGGTAAGCGCAATGAGCCACACAGTGTATACTATATGTTGATCACAGTTCAAGTCCCACATTTATCTTTTAATGATAAATTCTGATACACACTTCTTGAAGAATAATACCATCTGAGCTTTGCTTGTCACATTTGCAAAATGCTTAGCTTTGCACAAACATGATTAATGGCATAGACAAGAAGCAGACCTTGTCAGTTCCAAAAAAGACACATTGTTATCTCTTTAGCTTTCTATCACGCAGACCCGCTAAGTGATATTGCACAACAGTCAGCAAGCTTCCAAACACTTTCAGGTCCAGAATACCTGTAGCCAGGAAGCAGACAGTAGTCATTTTAAAAACCAGTATATTGTTGCAGCTTTTGATTACCATCACACAAATTCAGTAAGTGGCATCGTGCAACAGTCAATAAGTTTCCACAACACCTGCAGGTCCAGAACACCTGCAGGCAACAAACAGACAGTAGACAATTTCAAATTGGATACATTCTATCGTGTAGTTTGCTACCGTGCAAACAAGCTAAGTGGTGTTGCACAGCAGTCAGCACACACACATAGTAAGAATGTGAAAATATACAGCTGCTGACTTTTTTCCTGTGGCAGCAGTTGTAAGTTAATGATTATGGTACAGATGAACCTGGGTTCTAATCCAGTAAAGGCAAATCTTTTCTTACTGATGTTACACATCATTTTATATAAAAATTAACAGTAGAAAAAACACATAGAAATAACTATCTATAGCAGGTGCATTGAGCATACAGAGGATATCAGAGATATATTACGTGTATAACTGTGGAGATCAGTACAATTATGATTCTACAATTACACATTTATTTTTTGAACTTTCATCTCACACACACATACTTGGTTAAACACACATACTTGGTTAAACACCCAACTCTTTAGTGTATATGTATAACTAATAAACAGGTCTGACAAACAAGGTCTCAGCTGCAGTGAACACTCTGTACAGTAATAAGTGTAACAAATACTCTTGTAGCCCAACCTTCCCTGTAATAACTGGTATAAATTAATGCTCACAATACAGGCGAGCCAGGGTACCAATCTAGCACACTCTCCATTTTATTAATGCTTGTCCACTTAGTTTTAAAAAAAATATAAAACAATGTAAACATAATAATAAATAATAAGTATGCATAGCACTGGAGTTCAAATGGATTATATGTGTGACTGAGGGTATACTGACAATTATGTTTCTGTAATTATAATTGCCTTTTCTGGCCTTGGATAGACGTCAGACTTCAATGATACTCATGCACACATGAATATATAAACCAGGATGTTGTCAGATCACACACATACATGGTTAACCACTCACTTTATCATGTATATTTATATAATTAATGAGCATGTCTGACAAGCACTTCTTCTGTGGTAAGGATGAAAATTCACTTAAGTGGAAGAATATGTTTTGATTGTTTTACATAGATTTGAATCCTACTTTGTGCAAATTAATTTTATCATTGCGAAAATCCATGCAAAAAATGTGTCTGGTCATAAAATATATGCCCCCAATGCATGTCTGCAAAGTTAAATCAAATAACAGTTACAGCAGCAACCAGCCCATAAACTAATACCAACTGTGAGATTAACTTTACTATTTCAAAAACTGCTTTCCTCTCTGTTTGGCACTGTTGCTCTGCACTTAACATCATGCGAAATTGTTTGGCATGGTTGTTCAGGTTTGCACATTAGCATTACATGAGATAACACGATTTGGCAGGAAAACACTCTTAACTGTTGCTGTTTTACCTGAATGGACATGTCTGGAGCAAGAAGCGAAGGTGTCCAATTTAGGGCTCAAATGTGTGGTGTGGAGGAGTCCAGAATCTTTAATGGACTCCCTGTAAAGTGCCAGAGCTGAAGGCTGCTGCAGGGGGACTATACCGGGTCACAGTACAAATCTGAGGCATGGAATAATCTGGCCAAGGCTGTCTGAATTCCATGCATTCGAAAGCAATGCAGGCACCATTATAATGATCTGAAAAGGTGCAACCAGCATACACTCAGCCAGTGGCTGTATGAGTTTAGGACTGCTGACATCCCACAGTTGTATAAGTGTACAAATAAACATAATTTGAATTAGGCAGAAAGATGGATATACCCAAAACTCATATGCATAATGCTCTTCTCTTTTTCTTTCTTTCTTTTTTTCTACAGCCTAACAGGAGACTGCAGTGAACAGGGAAGCTCAAGCTGATCATTTAGAAAAACTTAGGGAAACAAGGGGTATGTATTCAGCACAGCATAAGTATTATTTTATCTAAAGTATTGCTCTTCTATACAGTAGCAGTAAATTAAATATGCATATCTTAACTGTAAAATGAAGCATGCATGCTTCATTCTGTAGCATAAACCATCTGTAGGAGTCAGTTGTAATACTGCAGGTGGAAAAGATGCTCACCAGAATCCTGGGCAAATAAAAATGTCAAGCACTCCAACAACAAACTGAGGAGGGGGTCAGTGATGACAGTTCTGAGGGTGGAGACTGGATTCTCACTGTTCCATATTGATGAGCATGGGCATCTGATCCCCAATCCCTCCTTATCCCCAATCATGGTGTCCCCCAACCCATTGTGCCCTCCCTTTGCCATCCCTTACTCTTGTCTTGTTTCTGCTGTCTATCTCCATCAGTTTACTCAACTACTCTACTTATCTGACCCAGAAATACCTATGTTTCTTACCCAACATTTCTCTCTTACTGAAATAAAAACTCATACATGGGCACCTACCACCCTCCAAAAAAAAAAAAAAAACATTTCTCCATACTTAGCTCTACACTTTGCACCTGGCTACATAAGGTGATTGCATTGTTGTCACCCATCTCTGTTGAGGTGACAGTCCAAATTCAACTAATATTTTGTACATATTCATTTCACACTTCTGCACATTCTTATATTGGTTCCCCTTTGTTCTTGCCCCTCCTTGCCCTCCATTTCACCACATTCCTATCTACCCCATTTTGACAACTTTAATCTGGTCAAAACATAGACTCACACACCACACTTTTTGTCCTCTGTGTTTGCGCTGATTTTTGTATCATGCAATGCCAAATGATGATGAATGGGTCATCATGTCCAATGGCATGCTATGCTTACCTGTGCACTATGCTGCTTAAACCTACTGCATGAAGGAAACACAAAGTTAAAGTAGAATAAAGGCACTTATATTAACAATTTCATTTAAATAACTATTTCATTTAGCCTGATATCTGTATCAATATGTAACTTCATACATGATGCGGTGTTGCTATAAATTACTTTAGGGCTGTTCATTTTTATACAACACTTCACTGTAGTCATTCCCTCTCACATTTCAAATAATTATTACGCGCAATTATTTAATTACATCATGAAAACATATTTAAATTCTTAGAGCTAGATTTGAACCCTGTATCACTTGGGCTCAAAATAAGAATTCAGTGTTCTTATACTTGCTACCACAGAGTTCACTAATCAGGAAGTTTGTTTATTACACTCAGTACTATCCAAAGTGCTGACCGCTGCACCTCTCTGCTTAATTTGTTTGCTCAGAGGAAGGTAAACCAATAGAATGCTCATAAATTTATCATTGAAGGAGAGGCCCACATTTGCTTGTCACACAAACAAGGAAAGCAGTATTAATATTTTTTTATGGTTATACAATTTATGACACAACATTTATCATATGAACTAGTTATAAACACCATATGATCACAATAGTAGCTGTGTCTATCATAGCCAGTATAGATAATTATTTCTCAAGTTCAGTAAAAGTCCTTAAATGTATATTTTGCATGTGCAAACACTTTCCATCGATCACACAAACCAGCTCCTTAGTGGTGCATTATAGAAAGGATTTATTAACATGTACTACTTATGTTTACTGCATAGTTAGTCTTCAGCCCTGTAAAGTCCATGTAAAAACACAACCAAAGGGAAGGTACTTCTTAATGACTGAACCCATATTTACACTTTAGTCATGTGCTACCTGCACCCATGCACTTGAAACTTAGTATCTCAGTGCTTGTTCCCAAATAAAAACTACAGTGTAGAAAGAAATGACAAAAATGCTACAAACCATGTACATCTTTATACTGACAATAAACATTCAGATTGTCTAATCATTGTACTAATGTGGACAGCACGTATTCACAAATATGAACACACAAATATGATCCCCCAAAATGTGTGTGTCTGTATGTGACAACGTAGGTGTGTAATGTACACAGCATCCTGGGAAACAGTTGCATATGTCTTATTTCTGCTACATGCATTCCTGACAGTTGTTTGCATTTAGTTTGTCAAGTCTCTTAAAGTATACTTGCACATTAGAAACACAGTAGGAAATGCTGCATCCACACTTTGCACACCACTATCATAACAGGATATGCCAACCACATCATATAATGATGATGACTTCATCTATGCAGACAACTCAGACAAGGCAAATACATACTTCAGTGGTACTGCAATTATCGCGTACTGTGTTTTGAAAATGGGAGATGGGAACAAATTAATTACAAGTGTGATAAATTAGGACAGCAACCACATTATGTGTGTGTCTCTATGTATTTGTAAATATGTATGAGTAGGCAAAGGAACATCAGTCTGGATTCTGCTATCATCAAACCGGTACCATGCAATACTTTAATATCTAGACAGTCATACATAGCTACATGGCTACTCATCCATTTCATACAGGCCTCCCAACATCCAATGATGATATCATCCACTATAGATTTTCCAGTACCATTGTAAATTTTGGACTTGTGCTGTGCCCCTTGTGGTAAATACTGAAACCTCTAGGTGGTGTACTTGGGTAGGGGTTCTACTCTCACTGCAGTTAACTTGTGTGTGCAATCAGAAGACTGTAACTGTGGTTCCTACAGTCTCATTGAGTACAGATATTTGAAAAGTTATACATGCCTACATATCCTTTACATTCAGGCCTCCCAACATCTTCTCTCCAACATCCAGTGATGATGTCATTCACTATGAATCATCTAGCGGCATTATAAAAGTTAGACTTGTACCATGGCACTTGCATTAAATACTGAGTTTTGTAGCTGGTGCACTTAGGTAAGAGCTCTAATTTCACTGTGGTCAACTGGTGTGTGTGTGTGTGTGTGTGTGTGCGTGTGTGTGTGTGTGTGTGTGTGTGTGTGTGTGTGTGTGTGTGTGTGTGTGTGTGTGTATGTGTGTTCACTTGGTTGGTTTGAGAGACACTGGTATTAACATCTTCTTTTAACTAGAACACTGCTGATGTCATAAGCTATAAAGTATTGTTGCACACTATAAAAGCCGAACTTGTACTGTGGCACTTGTGTTACATACTGTGTTTTATAAATAGTTAGGTAGGGGTGTTAGTCTCACTGCAGTCTACAGTGTGTTCATTCAACAAACACTAAGTTGGCAATTTTAGAATGATATTTGAGACCACAGCTATGCCAGATGCTCTTCCAAACATCTAGTTGTAGCATGCACTGATAAAGTCAACCTGTATGACATGCACTTTGGCAGTATTCAAGACAAACCTGTGCAGTGGCAGTACCATTGACTACTGTGTTTGCAAGCTACTTTACCTACACATATAGGGTTTCCAATCTAGTAGCAGGCAACTTGAGTGTCTATACATGCAAACATCACTTTTGAGACAATTTTCCAGAGGGATGTGACTGCACATCCATGACCTACACTACACTCTACATGTTCTCCTCAGCATGCAATGGTGATATAATAGTCCATTACATGTAATGTGACAGTGTCAGTGTAACAGTCTGACATATGTGGGGTTGCTACTGTTACATTGCATGGTATTCATATTCTACACCTACACATGTGTAATGTTCAAATGAGGCCCGGTCTACTGCTGTGTGTGAGTGGTTGGTGGTATATTATGGTCATTGTATGATCTCAGGAATAAACCTTCATTTCACTGCCACATAGGGGAACCTTTCATGCAGCACCATGCATCTACCATCTTCCTTTTGCATCTGGCCACCTGGCATCCTTTCTGCAGAGGGGTGCAGGATGTCCTCATGTCAAATATGCATACACATATCATGAAGCAGAGTCCTTTCATGAGCTTCTGCAAACTATCTCCAGGCCACTACATATGTGATTGCTAATTCTGTCATTGTGTGGTTCAAATATACCATATGAACAGTGGCAGTATGTAATACAATCCAGCAAATATACACATACACGTGATAGTCTTACTATCTTCCAAAAAGGGAAGGGAGTTTGTTTTCAATTGTATAATAACAGCTAGGATTTTATTTGATTTTGGCTGTTAGCTTAATAATGTCTTATGACCCTATGAAATGTTGCTGACACTGACATGTGCTTTATTGAGGTGTGGATGCACAGTAATTTCTACAAGAGGTTATTGCAATCTGTGATGTTAGCTAATTTAGTGATGGCCATTGGTGCCATTTCATTATGTGTTCCTTCTACAACAGTAGTAATATGTCTCCTGAGAACTGCTGACATGGCATTCTATAATTTTATGTATATTGTTGGCTTAGTATGACATGTATATTGGCTTATTAGGATATGTGTTGCTGTAGTGGAGCAGATCAACCTTCTACACAGTTCACATTCTGCCATCACAGTGTGCTCTCAATGGCTAATAAAACAGGATCAGTGGGTCCTGACACCATCACAGGTTGCCTATAGAGTGACTTAAAACCTGACCTACCGGACACATTTGGATCCATACTTCAACAAAGCCTACAGATAGCCTAGGTTCCAATAGAAGGGTGTACAGCAACATGCATCCATCTGACTGGGAGAGAACCATCACCTAATACATGCAGTTGTAGACCCATCCTGACTTTTCTCATCTGTGAGGTAGGTCAATGAGACATCATGGACCTTCTCTAAAAGGACACATGTAGTATCCCAGCTGTGTACCAAACCCATGTGTGATTTTTAAGGCTACATCATTTCTCTTACATATGTTCACTGTCTTCAAGATGGTTACCAAGGGCATGCATGATGATTTGTTTAGGCCACATCATGTCTGTTACATCTGTTCACTGTCTTCAAGATGGTTGCCAAGGGCATGAGTGATGACAACACTATCATCCTGTGTAACTTAACCTGGCCAAGGCATTTGACACAAATTCACAGTCAGGTATTACAGAGAAACTGTCTCAAATGGTCATAAACAATTTCCCCAGCAAGTGGATAGACAACTGGATCACATACATGACAGATACATATGTTGCAGTGCATGAAGTCACCTCTGTCTACAGTCCAGTGAGCAGGTCCATAACTCAGGGCTTTGTGCTATCCCCTTTCCCATTCATTATTTAACTCTTAGACATCAAAACTGACTTGCACATCTTTTCTCCAACCAACTTTATGGATGACTGCAAATTCTGGACATTCATTGAATGCATGTGTGGCACTGGTGTAATGCAGACAGTATCAACACACACAAAGGATTGCTGCATAGAAATGGGGACACAGTAGATGAAGAAAAAAACATGGGGGATTAGTTATATAATGAAAACAAATACACAAGATAATTACAATATAGACAGCATACCCCTATGAGTAGACCAAGTGGTATGTGACCTGTGTAATCAGGTAGATGGTATGCGGAATGTCCACCAGCATGTGCCCGCAGTGGTGAACACTCCCTTGTATGTAGCACAACTCCTGAGTATATGCAGGACATCTGCATCAAAAGGCATTGTACTTCCATTGTTCTCAGCTCTCATTGCACCAGTAATTGAGTAAAATGTACCCTTTTGCATGTACTCTGCAACACATCTTCTAGGGATGAGTACCAATTTTGCCACTGTGAACTCTCACACATCTTATTGGCCACACCTAGGTATTATTTTTGATGCATAAACATTAGGGGTTGATGGTGCAGAATCCCCTTCAAGGTGTTATACAACATACATGTGTGATACATGTTCCTGTGAAGTACACAGTAAATGCATAGCTAATTGACAACATCAATGGCATGAGTTGCATTCATGAAAGTGTGAATTGTGGCATATGTATGCCATGCAAACCTATCAACTAGCCAGGATTGCTTGTAATTTTAAATAGAGGTGTAACAGTGTCCCTCCAAATACCTCTGACAGATGTTAATTTTTTAGTAAGGTGTGCTTGATTCCCCTCATAGATTACTGGCACATCATGACAGTTGTATAAGTATGTTGTTGCAGAAATATCTATAATCACTCATATTCACATGTATTATGTCAATGACATGGGTTAATGGTGGTATTATGCTGATATCGTCCATGATTGTTTCTGATTATATCATGAACAATCCTCTGACTGATATGTTACCTTGTGTGACTACCACAGAATATACAATAACTGTGTGATGTTTATGACTATATCCACAGAGGAGATGTACACACCAGTGCATTCTGAATCGTGTAGATATGTGATTAGAGATCATGCTACAACTGTCTTGTCTTTATGGTATATGTGTATTGACATGCCCTTATCTGCTGTACATTACCATGTTTCACCTGACCTATTCCCCTGTGTTCATTCTTGCAATTTGTGTGTGTGTGTGTGTGTGTGTGTGTGTGTGTGTGTGTGTGTGTGTGTGTGTGTGTGTATGTGTGTGTGTCATTTTCAATACACATACTTCCCCTGAAAAATTATTTATAATACAGTCTATGTACCCTTGATGATCAGTTGCAAAACTTTTATTCAGTATGCCTAAAACAGATTTGCACACTAATCTGCACTAAATACACTTTCATATAATGTGTTGGAACGATATACAGTACTTTATATTAAATCCTAGTAGCCACTTTGGCTTTCCACATAATCACGCAGACCTAGTTTGCTCATTTACATGGCTGCAGATGCTCATTTTGCCTTACATGGTTTCCTGGCCAGCAACACTGTTGCTGGCCATGAAACTGCATTTGTATTTATGTAAACTCGATGCGTGGCATGCATATGTAATTAGTACTGCTGCTCATCACACTAACATTTAAACTCTGTGTAGGCTTCACGTTAAGCCTACATGAAGTTTCTTGAATCCCCAGGTATGTTAATGGTAAATGAATTTAAGTAAAGTCAGATAGTGATTATGGAAAAAGGAATTGATGTCTAATAGGGATGAACATTTAGCATGATTGTGCAAACGTATGATTGCATATTTGTAAATATTTGTAAATACATAAATATGTTATAAATAAGAATTATTTTCGTATATAAATGAAGGACCCCTACCCTTTTTGATACACGCCATGGGAATTTTTTACATCTACCTGAGCTGCCCCAAACTTAAGCAAATGGGATGTCTGTCTAACATTTCATCCAAAGGGCACCACACTCAGGAGTGCAGCACCCCTTTAGGCTACCCTGCAGTGCTGTCAATTCATTTACCTAGTGTGGGAATAGAACCCAGTGCTTTCTACATGAAAGTGGAGGATGTAACTTGTTACACCACTGACACTAATTAAGTTGATAAGGGACAGGGCAATAATATGAAGCAACATCAGTGATGTTCTGCAAAATTAGAGACAGATAAGACACAAGTTACTCAAATTCACTTCAGAAATTAATAGCACACGTTTTCCAAAAACAAAAACTGTGAAGCTCTAATAAATGGCATTACTGACTGACAACCATATTGACTTTTAACCCTCAGTAATTTATTGGAAAATTAAGACACACTTGAAGGTCTGGCAGTAACTGCAAAAGATTAAAGCTTTAATCTCTTGGTGAGCTGCTTCATGCAATCAAAGATACAGAGTTTGATTCTTTCTACCTTTTTTCCTGCTGCATAACTTTGATTAAATTTCTTAAGCAGACAGTGCTCCTGGTGGTCCTTGTATAGGGTCATAGGTTTATACAAGGCTAATGCCTAGCTATGGACCCTGATCCAGTGCTGTCCCTGAGTACCTTGGGCACGCATATAATGGGGTATGTTAGTAAGGAAGTAGCTAAGAGCTGTGTGTGTGTGTGTGTGTGTGTGTGTGTGTGTGTGTGTGTGTGTGTGTGTGTGTGTGTGTGTGTGTGTGTGTGTGTGTGTGTCTGTGTGTGTCTGTGTGTGTGAGTGTGTATGTGTAGAGGATATGTTAGTTTGGGATTATTTTACTTATTGTCACTCCTGGCCATTGAAGATATAGGGACCTGACCAGGGCATGAAGATGTAATTTCCCATCCGATGATCAAGGTTTTGTTTAAACAGGGTCTGAAATGAACTCTGCTTTATGAGTTCTGGGAGCTTCTTCCAAAGCATGGGGATCCTTTGAGACATATACTGTTTTCTCCAATATGTTCTACTTATATCACAGGCAACGTTTAGGTCTTTGGATCTAGCATTTCTGGTGCTATTTGTTTTGCAGATGTGCAAGAGATCCATCAGAGCTGGATGTGAGGATCTCTTATATGACAGGCATAGATCGCCCTTCAGTAATCTGTAGGAGACTGAGTACAGAGATAAGGCCTTAAGGTGATCTGTTGAGGACAGGGTATTCATATCCTGGATTCTCCTGATGAGGAACCTTTGAAGGCATTCCAATTGTTGCAAATACCTGGTTAGTTACATGACAAAGAGGGCACTCTACTCAATAATGGGTCTGATAAGGGCTGAATAGAGTGGTGCTATAACTTCCTTGGACTTGGACACCACACCCTTGCTTATGATTCCTTGGATTTGGGCACCACACCCTTGCTTATGATTTGGGTGACATAGAATGATTTTCTTACTATCTTCAATACATGTTGGTTGAAGGCCTTTGGCATCAGTCATTTGTTTATGTTAGTCCCTCTTATAGGATGTTGGCATTATGAGGGGAATCTATGACAGCTCCCAATTTACAGTCATCTGTGAATTAGGTAAGTCAGACGTCTTTGCCATTTGACTTGACTTCTGAGAAGTAGATGTCACATAGGAACAGGCCCAGTATAGAGCCCTGGGGTACCCCACTGGTGACTAGTCTCTGGGTGGATGCGGTCTCACTGATCCTGACTTCTTTATTCCACTCTGTGACCCAGGCAGCAATCCAACAACTGATGTTAAAGATTTATGCCTATTTCTGAGAGTTTATCAACAATTCCTGAAGGAGTTATTGTACTGAGCATCTTGGCTAGCTCAATGTATGTGGTATGCACCATTTTCCCACTCCATTGCCCTGGTAACCCTCTCAAAGAAGTCCACCAATTTAAGTAGGCAAAACCTTATCTTATCAAAGCCAGATTGGTATAGGTCTAGTGATTGTGGGTTGCCACTGTCCATTTTGATAATTTCCATGCTAATTCATTCCAATGCTTTGCATATTAGACTTGTCAGACTGATGAGTCTGTAGTTCTTGGGGTCAGTAGATAGTTCAGCCTTATTAAGAGGGATGACCATTATGACCCTCCATTTAGCTGGCATGTAATCTGTTTTGAGGATGTAGTTGGAGTGACTCATGTCGTCCACCGAGGTTGTG
Source organism: Protopterus annectens (assembly GCF_019279795.1). Classification (NCBI taxonomy): domain Eukaryota; kingdom Metazoa; phylum Chordata; order Ceratodontiformes; family Protopteridae; genus Protopterus; species Protopterus annectens. Next base: position 982,457,302 of record NC_056741.1, on the reverse strand, counting down.
ATTTAGTCTATGTAGGAGGCAACCAAGGATATTATTAGGGGCTTCTCAAGCAGCATTTTTGGCCTTAGCAAATGCCTCCACAACATGGTCTCTCATCGGAGGGAGGATATACTAGAAGAGATTTCACAGGGGGTAGTGAGGGGGTGACAGAGGTAAATTTATCACCCAGTAGTTTCACTATGTCAACCTGGACAGTGAAGGCTGAGCCATTTACAACCAGTTCTGCACACTGCTGAATATTACCTTTAAGGTTCCTGATATAGCTGAAGAAGGCCTTGTGATTGTTCTTAGCCTGGTAGGCCATCTTGATTTTGTAAGTGGCCTTGCTGGACTTTATTAGACTTCTTAGTTCCTTGTTTATTTGAATCAGAGAGCTCTTGTCTCTATGAGAGTTGCTCTTTCTGATTTTAGCCATGACTTTTTTTCTTTTGTTATATACCTTCTAATGCAAGGATTCTACCAGTGAGGTTTGTTTTTGGTATTACATTTGGGCTTACCTCTGATAGGTATGGCGGCCTCAATGCAGCCATTTACAAGGTTGTAAAGGGTTTCTGTGAATAATTCTGCATAGGCAGAGAAGTGGTGAGTGATAAATGTTGACAAACTGTCACATAATAGGATGTAGCTTGTTTTAGAATAGTTCTTAAATGTACTGGTTTAGTTGGGTTTTCCAGGTTAATTTTTATTTCAAGTGCAGCTTTGTGTTCTGACTTCAACAATGAGAACATGACACAGGGGAGGGAGCAACAGTCTCCATGCTGGTGAGTATTGGATCAGTATGTTTGACCCTGTGGTTGGAGTGTGCACTATCTGGTCCAAGGTGTCTGTGTTGATATTGTCCAGAAAATATTGTACCTGTGACACAGAGGCAGGTAACATTTCCTAGTCTATACATGTGTTGTTACAGAGTCCAATGAATTGGGTATTTGGTTGGATGTTGAGTGCCTTTAATATGTCTAGGTAAGAGTTGTGACCTTTGTAGGTCATGGAGTGTGACCTGTTACTGGCCAAGACATAGTAAGGAACTTTGTCTATGCAAACTAGGACATGTATGAACTCCAGGCTATCACCATGTTTAACCAACTTGGAATTGTATTTGCTGATAATGTAGATTAAGACACAAGACACCTCCACCTTTAGCCCTGTCTGTGCTACTTTTGGTTTAAATGTGTGGAAGGCACTGTAGCCTTGCACTACTGGGGTATTTTTTGTGGCTTTTAACCAATTCTTGTTAATATCACAGATGTCTACAATCTCCACAATTCTTGTTAATATCACAGATGTCTACAATCTCCAGAGTTAGAAGAGTTTGTAGTGTGGAGTTTCTTGTTTAGGCTCCTAGCATTGAACAGTTATTCCTTAAGGTTACAGTAAATGTTTCTTTTTGATATTACTTAAAAAACTCTCTAAGGGGGGTGGATAAAATTTTAACTAATATTCCAAAAGTCAGTGTGAGGGGACAGGGGAGGTACAGATGCCAAACATCCTTGCCAAGTTGACATGGTCTGTTAATCTTGCCCTCCCATGCTGATACATATTGGATGTTCTGGAGTGACAACAGGCTCTACATCAATTATTAAAATCAATTATTTTTTCTTCATACTGTTTTCATCATTCTTGGTGAAGGTAAAACACTGTTCAATGCAAGGCACATACCTGTATGTGACACATATCCAGAGAGATCTATAATTTCTATTTTCATATAGTCCAGTGAGGTACATCTCAGGTCATTTACACCTACATGGACATTGATAGAATCATATTGCTAGCTGCTGTGCAGAGACTTGAGTGTGTGTGTGATATTGTGTATCCTAGATCTCGACAGGCAACTAACCATTAACTTCTCCTTGTCCAGCCTTGTGAGAGGGGCATCTGTGCATCATACAATAGAATCCCCTATGACAAGAGTAATAGCTAAAGTGTTTGTTTGCCTTATAGACTATGTTCCTGATGATCATTGGGTAGGCCTACATGTTTTATTAGGTCTTGCTTTTGGTGTGTGCTGTAGTGATTGCTGGGGATAAGTGCTGCCATTTAATGGCTTGGGAGGTTTTGAGGTTGTGAAGTTTAATTTTAAGTGTCACAAAATAAGAAGGTCTATGTGTGTGGTGAGCAGTATGTGTTAAGGATGTAGTGTGTGTGTCACTGACAACCTTGTTTGTAAGTGACATTTTTGCCTCTTAGGAAGTTATGTATGTACATTTCTCACATACTGTGTTAGTTTCTTTATGGATCAAAAGGTTGTTTGAGTACATGAGACAATTGCCACATTATCTTAGGATGCCCATGTCTACCAAGCTTGCCACAGTGACTTTAGGAAAATGTGTATCTATAGTATCAGGACTTGTATTAGGATTGGGCTGTTATGGGTTAGGAACTTGGCTTTACAGAGTCATGCCTGGCATGCAAGGCATTAACAGATCCCACCCTGTTGGACCTCTTGCATATCCACAAAACAAACAGCATCAGAATTAGCCAATCTAAAGACTTAAACCTTGCCTGTGCTATAAATTGGACCTGCTGGAGAGACAAGTATGATTCCCAGAGACTACAACTTCTCTGGACAAGCTACTCATCCATGTGAAACAGAATTCATCCTTAACCCAATTTAAGTGTAATTTGGGTAATTGTACAAGAAACAGGAAATTCATCCCTGGTTTGGTAATTATGTCTCTAATGTACATAGGCAGCCTCTATATGGTTCATCGATCAGACCTCTGCTTGTAAAATGTTCATGTCCCAAGCTCCTGCTTACACTTATCAGTATTTGTCAGAAATTAGGGATCCATGGCTTGACTTAAAAAGCCCTAGTGATATTTAGCCTAGTGCACACCTATGAACCTATACAAACACACTTTAGTTAGCCAAAAGTGAAAAGTACCAGAAACAAATCTAACACCTAGGTGCAAGTAATTACAAGATGATTCAAAGGCAAGCAAGCCAGCAATGTCACACACACACACACACACACAAACACACACACACACACACACACACACACACACACACACACACACACACACACACACACACACACACACACACACACACACACACACACACACACACACACACACACACACACACACACACACATACACACACACACACTATAAGGCAATTTCAAAGTACAGAAATTGTCTAAGGGGAGTGCCTTCACAGTTCATCTGTCAGTACCCAGTAAGATGAGCTAAGGAAATAAGACAGGAAGGAATTCTAGGGCCATGTATACAGCCAGAGCCGGCAGCTCAAATTTTATTTTTCCAAGTTTAAAAACACATACCTGTTTTAAAGTATAGAAAAGAAAAATGATATGGTGTACTTATGAGGCTAAATATTTGTCCAGTTTTGGAAAAATAGAAGAGCCAGATCATTGTTTAATGGGACCCTAGTCAGATTAGTGGACTAGAGTAGCCCTCTCCCCAGCAGCCATCAAATATCCCATTACTTTACTGTCTTTCCCATTACCATAGAACACAACTAAAACTTGTAAGTGTACATACTATTTTCTTTACTTTTGCAATGATTACAGAAATTTGGTTTTAATTTAAAACTTTTATTAATTTTTTACAGAAAAAAACACTGAGAACAATTTAATAAACAAAACAAAACATCCTCACATTGAAATTAGACAGCATATATAGCAGTATTCTTTTCTTCTCTTGAAACTTACATTTAGCAATCCATTAACTACAACAGATGTGCAGGGATTCATAGTCAAGTAGCACAGTGAAGTACTAATTAGTGACTATTTGAAGGGTGCAGGAATACAGAAGACAAATGTGTAATGAATTTGTTAGCAGCAGCCTATTGGACACAAATATCTTTTCTCAGGGGCAACGCATTAACAACGTCTTATGAAATAAATTGGTTAGAGTCATACAAGACACAGCAGATAAACAAATGCTGAGGAATCAAATGCTGAGTTACAGGAAGCAGCCATTAACAGCTCATAGCCTTAAATCATCTGCACTAAAGTATTAAACTGGTGTAGCTAAAAGTAGTGCATTTCACATCTTTGTGACTGTAAAAAATAATTTAAATTAAAAATGCACTCATAGTTAATATTTTAACATTAAACTTGTAAACTGCATGCTATACAGTTTATTCTCAGTCACATTAGCATACTGACAACAGTCAACTGAATAAGAAAAGCAGAGATTGTAGCCTAAACATATGGCTCATATGTTATTTACTGTAATTGATTGCTCCTTTACACCGTAACTACTCTGGGGAGGACGAAACACATACAATCACAATGCTGGCCCAGACAGCATATTGGACAAGGTTGTTAAAAGGCTGTACTGATCAACTATGCAAAGTGCTCAAGGAAATATTTAACACCTCTCTTGCCATGGCAAAAGTACCCTCATGCTTCAAGGAAACTAATATCATCCCACTACCTAAGAAAACCACTCCCTCTAGCCCTAATGACTACAGACCAGTCTCTTTGACATCTACTGTTATGAAATGTTTTGAGCACCTGATCAAAAAGCATCTTTCATCATGCCTACCTCCTGATTTTGACCCTCTGCAGTTTGCGTACAGCACTAACTGATCCACAGCTGATGCCATATCAGTAGCACTACACATCTTCCTTGAGCATTTAGAGGGCAAAGACAACTATGTAAGGATGCTGTTCATAAACTTCAGCTTTGCATTTAATACAGTGGTACCAGTGCAACTGATAGAAAAACTGGCACATTTAGGAATCAGTAAATATCTCTGTAACTGAATCCTGGACTTCCTGATTGAGAGACCACAGAAGGTGTCTTCAGGTAAGAACACATCAAAGTGCATCACAGATAACACCTAGGTTCCACAGGGATGGGTTCTCAGCCAACTGTTACTCACCATCCTGACTCTCGACTGCTATACTAAGCACAAGTCCAACCATATCATCAAGTTTGCTGATGATACCACAGTCGGGTGGTCATCGCAAAGGAGGATGAAAGGGCGTACAGAGAGGAGGTGGCATCTCTGATCAGTTGGCATGAAGGGAACAACCTTGACCTGAATGTAAGTAAGACCAAAGAAATAATCATCGACTTCAGGAAAAGAAGAATAAACCACCCAGTACTCATGATCAATGATGAGAGTGTGGAGAGGTTAAAGAGTACAAAATTCCTGGGTGTGCATATATCCTAGGATCTCTCATGGTTGGGAAACATTAACCAACTGGTAAAGAAAGTTCACGAATGCCTCCACTTTATAAGAAGGCTGAAAAAAGCTAGGCTTCCTCCACATATTCTCTCACCTTCTATAGAGGTGCAGTAGGGAGTATCCTTACCTGCAACTTCACAGTGTGTTTTGAAAGTTGCACAGTTACAGAAAGGTAGGTTCTACAAAGAGTGGTGGGGGGTTGCAGAGACGGTAACAGGTTCCAGTCTTCCATCGACACATCTTTATTCTGAAAGAAGCATCCAAAAAACCACCAAAATAATACAGGAAAACCCACATCCTGTGCATGGACTGTTTAAACATCTGGCATCAGGCAGGAGATATTGTAGCATCCGCTGCAGGGCTAGAAGATTCAGTAACAATTTCTACCCTACAGTGAACTTGTGCACTAGACCCAAGGGTCTGGACACATAATAAGTCATTTTTTATTTATTTGTGCAATATATACTTACATATATTCCAAGTAAGTGCAATATTTATTTATTATATCCATAGTTGATATTATTTAACTCACTGTAATGCAATATTAGACAAATAACTTACACATTTCAATATGTATCTCTCAAACACACACACACACACACACACACACACACACACACACACACACACACACACACACACACACACACACACACACACACACACACACACTTACACACACACACACACACACACACACACACAACACACACACACACACACAAACCTCTAGCTTACTCTTCTGTTATTCAGCTATGAATGAGAAAAAACTGCTCAGCATGGGCTGATGTCAAATTGCCTTTGAAGAAAAGAAACTGGGAACAGTGATGCAAAACAAACTTTTCTGTGGCTAAATTAGAACTGTTCAGCTGAAAGCTGTCAAGCATTCACATGGCTTACAGAAATATCATCTGGGGATGAGTTAATTAGGACATTCAGGGTGAGCCACACAGGGGGCCTCACACTTTCTCAGGGTGGAACATGCACCCCAAGTAATTCCCCCAAGTGTTGACGCTGAGGCAAGACAGTTTTGTGAACTGTACATTTAATTATGAAAAGTTGCTAAATGGATGATAGAGAAATAGTGTGGAAGTTCTAGCCAACCTGTTTTAAGATTAGGTGGTGGTGGGATTCATCAGATTGGTTAGTGGCAAAATTTGTTATCCTGTTACAGTACTGTTCAGTTTTAATTATTAGAGAGTGATGAAGGTCATTGCATATGGAAGCAGTGTAAAGTAGTGAATGCTGGGCATAAATTGAGGCTATTGTTTTTTTTTGTTTTTTTTTTATAATGCTAGATAAATAAAGCTTGCTATGATACAGAAGTCCTATTTTTCTGTGGTTTTCTTGATTGCTTGTCTCTGAATATGAGACTTTATGTGGTTATGTATAATAACAGCAAATAGCTTTGTCTGGAACACAAATTCAATAGAAATGTCATTTGATGAGGTGATGGTGAAGTTATTTTTTTAATAGGATGCAGATTTTGGTGTGAAAAGCAATAACTTGGTTTTCTTAGCATTCTGGAGTAAGTAAGAATTGTTGAGCAATGTTTCTATAGAAAAAAAGCCTTTTTGGATCTTTTCCAAAGGTTATCAAAAATACTTAATTGTGGTTATCAGTATAGCATCATCACCACATTGAATGAGTTATGTCACTGGTAGCAATATAGATGTCATTAATAAAAGACTATGGGGCCCAAGACTGAGTCTTGTGGCACTCTGGCTGAGATTGACAAGAATTGTGACTGTTCATTCAGATATTTTCCTTCCTATAGCCTGTTAGAAAAGAAACTAAAGAACCAGGAGCCAAAGAGGGCATCAATGCCTAGTGAGGGCAGCCTATGGAGAAGAATCTGATGGGATACAGTGTCAAATGGGTCTATATTAATTAAATAAAGGTTCACTTCATTGAACTTTTCTTCATTGAACCCTAACCAACAAGCATTCATTTCAGCGAACGTTCATATCTAAGGATAATTTATGTAGGGAAAGGAAGCAGTTGGCCAGCAACAGAAATTTGCCCTTTTCCTCACTGTAGTATGATCTTGGAGTTGGTATAGATAGTTGGGGGGGTTGAGGGATGCAGACCCCCACATTAGGAGATGTGGGGGGGGTGAAATCCCCCATGTTGCTCGGTTTTACATACGATGATGCCTGTTCTGGTATTGTTTTGGCCAAGTGCTTAGTTTCCCTGTTTAATTGTTTTTCGATGAGAACATTCACTGAAATAAACTTTTCATGGTTAAGGTTCGATGAAGAAAGGTTCAATGAAGTGAACCTTGAATGAATTAATATAGAACCATTTCAAGCACCTTACATAAGTCAAAGAATGGAAAGGAACCAACATTTTCAGTGTTCCTATGGAGGTTGATGTGATGGGAGAAATTAAGGAGAGCTGTGATAGTGCTCTGGTGGGGTCTTAGGAGGTCTGGAACTTTATACACTTTTTAAGGATTTTTGGTAATGGACAAAAAATGGCTAGAGGTGGATAATTACAGGATTCATTGGAGTATCCCCCTTTGTATAAGGGAATAATTAGTAACTTTTTCCAGATAATGCATAGATCTGTTAATGAAGATAGAAAGTATTCTAAAAGGTTTGTAGCCATGCAAGGATATTCTGAGGGAAGATTATGAGCAGGAAGTTTAGTGGGATTTTAGCTTATGACACAGTAGTTTTGATGGTGAAGATGGAAACTGGGTCAATGTGGAAGTCAGGGATTACAGAGGCTAGTTCTATGGGGATGGAGTGGAGGGATGGGATGTTTATGACACAGACAGCAGAATGTATGAAGTGAGGGTTGACTTAGAAATAGTCTTAGCATGGTTGATGATAATGAGGTTTGTTGGGTTAGGCAGCCTGGATGTAATACATTTTTAATGAGGGATCAGAAATGTTTGAAGTTCTTAGTGTGTGTATTTTAAATCATGGTATAGTGATTTTTTGTATTAGAGCTGATTCATTTTTTTTTTGTATGGTTGCCGAGCTCTCCGAAGTTTTGGAGATTACCGAAAAATGCAATTCGTTGAGCTATCTTCTCTGTGAAACAATGAAAAAACACAGAGGAAAAGCAGTGCAGACTCCTGATAAGACATTTATTACAATATAAGCTCACCATAGTCAAACAGTAAAAAGTCCAAGTGATAAAAACAATGTAAGGACTTCTAACTTGTAAAAACAGGTTAAGCGCTTTCACCAACAATATGTTGGCTTCTTCAGAACAAAAACACTTAGGTACTCAGATGTTTAAATAACGTTTTTGGTACCAGAATTTTGCTGCTGCCCTTAAAGAAATATAGCTCCATTTATTTGAAATGAGTACACTCAAGTTATTTACGTTAACATTCCCTTATGTACTTCTTTTGCCCTATAACTTATTGTGTTATGCTTCACTGTTAAAAAATAACAAATGTAAATTCTCAGTATGAATTCTAACTGTTTAAAAATGAAAAATAAAAATGAAAATAAAAATAAGAATAGAATTAAAAAAAAAAAATTTAAAATTTTTACGGATGCCTCAAACATACCAGGATTAAATGATAACATATCAATAAAACCCATATTGTTGAATAGAATGTTAAGAATGTGAGAAATAACTCTTGGGTTATCTAACAGAATATAATAATATATTTTACGAGTGTATAAACAATCAGAAAGAATAGTATATGTCACAATTACTTGGTGAAAATGCTTTTGAAGGTAGTAAAATAATATTGTCGATGCACACTTAATTAAATAAATAGAATCATATCAGATACACAATGAAATATAGTGTAGGGAATTCTAAACATAATGACGTTTTGCCACAAAACTTCATTTTATTTCATGTTTCACTTTTAATTTTATTCTTATTTTTATTTTCATTTTTATTTTTCATTTTTAAACAGTTAGAATTCGTACTGAGAATTTAGGAGGAAGTCGCTCATACAGTTTGGGAGATTATCAGAGGAGATAATATTATTTGAGTTAGATATCAGATCCCAGTGTAGAAAAGAAGACCTACTGGAGTGTTGCTGTATCTAGTTGGAAAGGCAGAGTTGTGTGACGTTATATAGATTTATGACAGTAGTATGGTTAGGATCAGAACTAGATTGCTAATCAATATTTACATTATATGACAAGACAGAGATGACCACCACAGCTAAAACATACACATTTTAAGAAGCATAAATACATGAAGTGCTTATCCTGTTTTTAGTTACATTTATATTAAAATGTTTATGTTTTTAGCCATGGCAGTCAGTCTCTGTCTTGTTGTATTTTGGAGCTTTACAGGGCTGGGTTTGAACTGTTGATTATTTTTTAGCATTTGTTGCAATACTTCAATTATCTAGGACAATGGCTTCTTGTTTGATATTTTGGATAGCCAATATAAAAGGTGCATCAAATTTGTTGTTGCTGGGTGGGTGGGTAAACAGTGACAAGACAGACATTTTTGTGATAATTGATTTTTAAGAGGGAATGCAGTATTTCAGCATTGTTGAAAGAGGGTGGGCAGATTAAGTACAGCAAGAGTATCAGTGAGTTATTGTATAAAACTGCTATGTCTCTATCATAGGAAAATATTTCATCATTCTTAATGTTGGGCTTTAACCAAGGTTCAGTTAAAACTAAACTATCAGGGTTGTTGAGTGCAACCCATGTATGCAGCTTATATATTTTATTGCATACACTTTGATAGCTCATGCAATGAAGAACAATTTCAGAGATTGGGAAACTGTTTAAATACATAAATACTTACATACATATATACATACATTCATACAAATATTACACATATGGGTATTAATGCTCTTCTAGTCTGTCAATATACCAAAACAGTTGTTCTCATAATAAGCATCCAATCTGTTCTTAAAAAATATCTAAACTAATTCTTTAATGTAATATGGTAGTCTTCTATTCCATGCATCAGTTGCTCTGTCAGATAACCAATTAGTACACTTTTCATTCCAACAGACTCTTCTAATTAGGTTATCTGATGATAATTCTCTACTACCTTTTTGATAACCAAAAACATTTATAGAGGTAGTTGTCTCCAACTGCCCTATTTACCCAAATAAGGTCTCTTGTTAAAAGTCTATATGAGACACTGTTCAAGTTAAATTTCAGTTTTCACAATACCTTGAAATTTCACATCTGTGGATACTCTTGTCTATTTCTGCTGTACTCTTTCCAGTTTTCTCATGCTTGTTTTCATGTAAGGATTCCCTACTGTTATTCTATATTCAAGTTTGGGTCTAATGTAACTGATAAACAATGAATCTTGGTATAGGTGGCCTCATCTATGCTCAACTTCTGGGTCCTGTCAGTGAACCAGTCAGATGTCCAGTGGGTGATAAATGGGTTTATATCTAAATCAGTGAGTCTGTCTAAAATGCAATATATTTTTATGTATTTATTTAACATTTGTTGACCGGGAATGTCCGACTAGGTTCCACAGAGCCTGTTTTCAGCGGAGGTCCAGGGAGAAAAGCTCCAGATGCATGTCTTTGGAATGTGGGAGGAAACCGGAGTACCCGGAGGAAACCCACACGAACACAGGAAGAACATGCAAACTCCACACAGAGGGCACCCCAGCCGAGAATCGAACCAGAGAACCTCTTGCGGTGAGGCGACAACGCTAACCGCTGCACCACTGTGCCGCCCACATGCATGCTGATGTATGGCTCCAAGTCCCATTATTTTCACTTCTGACATTCACTTATCCAGCATTACTTTCTTTATTATTTTTTCACAAAATGAAAGTAAACTTAGGGGTCTGTGTACCTTAGGTTTGTCCTACTTCCCTTTCTGCTAAAGAGAAGTTTAACAGATGCATGTCTGCAATCATGAGGAATCTCCCCATATTTATACAATCTAGTAAATAATAAATATAATGCTACTGTACGTTCTTGCTGAAGTGTTCTCAAGTCATTATTATTAATTCCCTCTCCTCCCTATCTTTTGTTTTGATCCAGTTTACATAGTTCTTTTTCAATATAATCAAATTTGATTTCAGTATCTGAGGTTACCTGGATGTCACTAGGACAATTTGTCATCCCCTTTGTGGAACCAAATGGCATAAAACTTTGTAAATATACTTTTAGTTTGTTGTGTCTGAAGAATACATTTTAGAATCTACACACAGTTTACTGATTTGTTATGTCTTTATTCTTTCCACATCTTATGTATCTCTAAAATGGTTTCCTATTATGCTCAATAACTTTATATAAAATGTCTTCAAATTTTTCTTGATCTTGTCTCACACTGTGCTTACCTTTTCTGTTTATTTCAGTTTTCAAAGTTGTAGTTCAACCTCTTTTCCATTTCTTATATTTTTGTCTCTCATCTTAAGCAAATATCTTACTCCTATAGAAATATATCCTCCTGACACTGTATGCCTAGATACTGAAGTTAAACATTTTTTTTTACATTCAAACAATTTCTCTTTCAAAACTTTTGATATTCTTTCAGGTTTTCCACTGAACACATCACTGCAATTAATTTTACATAGTGACTGATTTGCTTCCCTATAAACTGTTATTAACCTTTTGTGCACTGGTTTAGATTTCAGTTTGGCAGACTTATATACAAATTAACATTAATAACTCCATGACCACTTTATATTAATCGTGGTAAAACTTGACATGAAGTAACAGTAATTTATTTAGGACCACAAATAATGTATTGTATGTTCCATTCCCTGCTAAGTTTTTTTTATAATCTGAAACAATTGTTAATTCAAGACTTGGAGTGGTGTGGAACTATGATTGACTACTTTTTCAAAAAAAGGGAGGAGAATTATAAATTATTTTAATTATTTCAGTTCTGCTTAAATATTTGAGCTGCACTTACCGATCTGTTTGATAATCCTACTTCGTACTTTTCTACTGTCTTCTGTCTGTTTGCATTTTTAAGTTTGTTCTGGGACCTTAGTCCTGGCTGTGGGAATATTGTGTTTCTGTGTTATTTGGCACTTCTTTTCCCACAAGTAGAATTACTTGTAAAAGCTATCCTTTTGTATTTTAAACCCTATTGGCCCATAGTCTTGTATTTTAATTCACAGTTGTGGCAGAACTGTGTACTCTTGCAAGATTTTGAGCCTTAGCTCTTTATGATTATATTGTTTCCAAAAACAGTGTTACTGGTAAATTTCTGTATAGTCTGGTGCCTTAAACTGTAGCAGAAGATCAATAGTGAAAGAATAGTCTCTAATCCAGTTTATTCTTCACTGCTTTTATATTCTGCTTATGTTTTACCTGCTTAAAGTTGCATTTTGTCTGTGCCCCATTGCCCACTAACGCATTAAGCTAATGTTTCTGAAAGAGCTCCAAAATTGCATTTATTTGATTGGATTATCCTCTAGCTGGTAACTATTTTCAGCACAGAGCTACCCCCACATAGTGTCTTTTATCTAAGACTTGGAGAGGTTTTGAACTGTGATTGACTAGCTTTAAAAAAAAGGAAAGGGAGTTAACTTATTTAAATTATTTTAATTCTGATTAAATATTTGAGCTGTACTTAATGATATGTGTGGTAATACTACATTGTACTTTTATGCACTGCTCCATCTATTTGCATTTTTAAGTTTGGTCTGGGACCTTAGTCTTGTACTTTTATTAGCTGTTGTGGGAAAATTGTGTTTCTGTTTTACCTGTCACTTCTATTTCCACAAGTAGAATTACTTGTAAAATATATCCATTTGTATTTTAAACCCTGCTGGCCCATAGACTTGTAGATTAACTCACATTTGTGACACACAGGGAGGAATTTAATAAAGTCTACATGGTGTTTTTTGCAGTGTAGGCATTGTGCAACTCTACTTACATGAAAATTAGCAAGTTTTAGATTCAGTAAACACTGCTGAGTGGTGCATACATGCACCAACACGAGAAGTTCTGTAGCATGCAAATCGCCTCATAAGCAGGTGAATCTCATGCAAATGAGTCAGGTAGAATGATCCAGCAATGGGATAGGCAGCTCTTCAGACACCGTGTCAGTGTCCATAGTTTATAATGAACAATTTCATGTAAAAGATTGTACGCAGAAAAAAAAGGGCAGTAAAATGCAGATATATGGACAGAAATAGCATACCACATACAGATATGAGCAAAACTATCCTCCTGTGTGTCTGAAAAATTAAAGGAAATAAGTTACATTGCATTTATTTTTTTTAATAATCTGGGCATGTTTGCATGGTGTGCCAAGTGTGCAAATATGCTTTATAAAAAAATTATAAATTGGGAAAAATAAAATAAATGTATTACAGGACCTTGTGCAGAGTATCTGCAATGGTGCATTGGTGCTATTACTAATTTGGTAGGGCTAGGAAGAGTGTAGTTTCCAGGCTGTGAGCACAGAACCCCATGCAAATGAGGTAAAGTTATTGAATAGCATAAAGAGGTAATTGTGTCCGCATATCCCTTTCATGTAGGAAAAGAACCATGTTGGTGTTTACACAGGAGGCAGCTGACTTCAGGGGAGGCTGTGTCCAATGACTTCTAAGCTTACTTCAGCTTAGCTGCACCTGTTTGCATGGCAAATTGCCATGCTGAGTGTGTCATTTCAGGAGGGGGTGTGCATTAACTTCTAAGCTTTGTTTAGCTAAAGGGAGTGTGTATTGCCATGTTTGAGCTGCATGCAGCTATGCTGAGGATGGAAGTTTGAGTGTGTGTGTGCATATTAATTAGTTTTGACCCCTGTTTAACTTAAACTAGGGCCATTAAATTATGTTAATGATATACCAGGCAGGTAGAATGCATCAAAGGTAGCTAATCACAGAGTCAGCACCCACAACAGAGTTCTATAAAGTATGCATACACCTTAAAATCTGATGCTTTCCCCATACTCTGCACCATTGGAGTACAGACGTGAGAATTTTAACTGAGAGAATGCTAGGGACTGCCGCAGGTCTGCTACATCTGTGTGCTAGATGCTGAAGTCAGTGATGCTGCTGCTGCTGCTGACAATAGGCCTAGACAGGAAAAGGTAAAGAGTGTTCAGGCCCAGGGTAACCTTCCAGGAGCTACATGAGCTGGAGATTGTAGAGAGCTACAGGGTGGACAGGGACATACTACAAGAACTCACTGAGCTCAGCCACCCTCAACTCAGACCCAGAACCAACAGAGGAGAACTCATCCCACTGGAAACAAAGGTATGTGTAGCGCTTAGGATACTAGCTACAGGAACTTTCCAAAGACCAACTGGGGACATGATGGGGGTCTCACAGGCATCACCATCCAGGGTACTCCATGAGTTCCTGGATGCCATGTTACCACATGCCAGTGAGCACATTTCTTTTTTCCTCAACCCTGAGGTGAGAGCCAGCAATATGCAAAACTTCTACCATGTATCACACTACCCTGATGTACCAGGTGCCATAGATTGCACTCATGTACATATCAAATCATCACCTGGTGAGGAGGGTAGAAATTATGTGAACTGCAAGGGGTACTACTCCATTACCTGTCAGGTCATGCACAATGCCCAGGGGATTATCATGAATGTGTGTGCTGGCAGCTCTGGCAGTTATCATGACTCCCATATCTGGCACTCATCACAGCTGTACCGAAAATGTACTAGAGGGGGATATCCCACATGGCCATTTACTGGGGGATGCTGGCTATGCACTGGAACCGTGGATGAAGACACCCATCAGAAATGCACACACATCCGTGGAAGAATGCCATAATGAGGCACACTCACAAACTAGGAACATCATAGAGCATGTGTTTGGGCTTTTGATTTTATGGTTTTGGTGTCTTGATATATCCATGGAGCCCTGCAGTATTCTCCAGCTACATGTTTGCATATATTCACAGTATGTGCCATGCTACACAATATAATCCTATGGAAACAGGTGCAGCAGGATTAGCAAAAGGAAGGGATGCATAGCCCCCACCACTGCCTAGGTTACCACAGCCACAGTCACAGGAGGACTCAGAGGACAAACTCCCTGATAATGTCCCTATAGGCAGACATAGGTGTGACTGTGACCAGTATGCCCTGGGTTTGGCTAAGAGTGAAAACATAGCACATTCACTGACAACCTAGGCCCTATGGACTTACACCTTACTCCTACTCACATACATATATTAAAATTGCTAATGCCAGGCAACCCACACGACCTGTAACTCTCCATGTATTGTCTGTGTACTGCTTGCTGCACACAGTGTCAGCCCTGAACTACAGTCCTGTCAACTGCTGCATTCACTAACCTACACACTACTTGTAAGGATTACTATAATATGGTATCATATATATGGATCTGCTGCATTTATTCAAAGAAATATAGTGGACTGTGAGGACAGAAGTAACATCCACATGGGACTCCAGATACCCACTCCAGTAGTAGTTCCCTAATAATCACTAAGCCTCATAGTTGTAGTATTCACTACATCAGTCAAGGGAGATGTTAAACAGTGGTGTCACATGATATTTGGACTACTGTCTATCCCAGCAGATCATGTGCTGTTGTTCCCCCCATTCCCAACACAGCAGTGTTCCCATATAACTGCTTTAACAGTAAGTCAGCATTGGTATATCAGCTGACCAGGCAGTCTCAGGGCTGTAACACAGAACTCGATCACACGTTGTATGCTACACGTAAAGCAGGAATAGCAATGTCAATTTTTATGGTGTTGATTGTCTGATGAATGACTGTTTTCTGTCTGGCAGCCTATGTGGTTCAGTGGGCTAGGTTAGTTAATATGGATGATGGTGATGATTGTTCTAATCTGGAAGTAGTCACATCTTTTGCATGTGAGGTATTATTATGTTGGTGTTTTTAGAGAATGTCAGTCTGTGTGTGGGTAACATTATGAACCTCAGTCACATATTAAGTACAGCAGACAGCTGAGGAACGCCATGGACATTTTCAGTGAAGTGCAGTACTGCAGAAACAGGAACAGATGTCATTGCCTGTAGCACAAAAAATCCCAGACTGGAGTAAAGGCAGGAGTGGCCTGGAGTCACTTTATAAGTAGTGACAGTCCCACTGGGCATGCCATTACACTTAGTTAAAATGAGCACAATTCCATTGCCCCTTCATCAAAATGACCTGTTATATATAGCATGTCTATGCATACAGGCATATATGTATACATATCTGTCTGTCACTAACTCTCTATCACATACATAGTATATATCTATCTCTATGTAGTGTCAAATAGATAAATATATATATATATATATATATATATATATATATAGAGAGAGAGAGAGAGAGAGAGCAGATACCTATATATATTAAAATGATACATGCACTTGCCCTATATATCTACATAACACATATACATATCATATACACACACAGCTACATTTATATATACATCCCTGTTATATACATAAATATGTGTGTCAATGTCTCTATTGTCCTGCATATCCTAATAATGGTGAGTAAATCTGTACTATCACACATCCATACTATTGTTCAAAGGATCCAAACTAAGGGCGCAACAGTACATAATCCACTTACCTACAGACACATGTGCCTGCTGGATGTCACCACATAGACAGACACACGTGAGCAGGTGGTGTAATGTGTAATGTTGACAACGCACGCATGGACAGTGCACATTGTTCCTGCCCAGAGGTTTGCCTATCTAAGTGCAAACAGCCACAGATGGCCATACTGGTAACTGTACACACATAGCTAGGATAATAACAGTTATTTCACTGCTAGGATACTAGATGTAGATAACAGTAGGAAGCAATATCACTCTGCAGACCACAGATGCTATTCAACACATGCTTAATTTGTGTAATGCCCAAGTACTGTGCCTGCAATCAGATATATAACAGACTGAACCTGTGACATGTGTATAGGTACTGTGATTACTAATATGTGATTCACATCCAGATCAGGAGACACTTATCAGACCAATGATTGAGTACAATACCCCATTCGGAATGTACCTTACCCGACACCTGCAGCAGTTGGAAAGACCCCAAAAGTTCCTCAAAAAAAGGAAAGGATAAAGCTCAAATATATGTCATGCCCGAATGAGAAACTCCAGCTCTATTCAGTTGCATACCATTGCACTCAGCCCAGAGGTGATCTGACATACAAGGCAATGTCCAACCTGGACAATGGACCACCTCAAAAAATCCAAATATGTAAAACTAGATAGGTAGAGGTTCTAATCTTATTCCAGGCTACTTTATGTGCATGTGTGTGCGTGTGTGTGTGTGTGTGTGTGTGTGTGTGTGTGTGTGTGTGTGTGTGTGTGTGTGTGTGTGTGTGTGTGTGTGTGTGTATTCCTCTGCAAAACAACTGACATACCCTCATGGGCTGTCTACCTGCAATGGTTATGCACTTTTTGGCCCTGTAACTTCCTGCTGGCTTCCAAACTGCCCTCTTCCACAAGGCCTGATGATGTCATCCACGTTAAGACTACCAGCTGACAGTATAGTATCAGACTTAAGCCATGATGTGTGTGATAAGTACTGTGAACTATAATGTGTAAGACTAGATTGATCGCACTTTCTGGCTACTTGGTGCATGTGTGTGTGTGTGTGTGTGTGTGTGTGTGTGTGTGTGTGTGTGTGTGTGTGTGTGTGTGTGTGTGTGTGTGTGTGTGAGAGAGAGAGAGAGTATTTCCCTGCAAAACAACTGACATTCTCTTGTGGGCTATCCAGCTGCAATGGTTATGCACTTTTTGTCCCTGTAACTTGCTGCTGGCTTCCAAACTGCTCTCATCTACAAGGCCTGATGATGTCATCTCCCTTAACACTAACAGCTGACAATGTAGTATCAGACTTAAGCTGTAGCATGTGTGGTAAGTACTGCGAGGTATAGTATATAAGACTGAAGAAGTAGGAGTCCTAACCTCCCTCCAGGCTACTTGGGTGCATGCATGTGTGTATATCCCCCTGCAAAACAATTGACCTGCTCTCATGCTCTGTCCATCTGCAATTGTGATGCACTTTTGGGCTCTGTAACATGCTGCTGGCTTCCAAACTGCCCTCTTCTACATGGTCTGATGATGTAGTCCTCCTTAAGACTACCAGCAGACAATGTAATATCAGACTTAAGCTGTGGTGCATGTGATAAATACTGTGAGCTATGGTGTGAAAGACTAGGTAAGTAGGTGTTCTAATCTCACTCCAGGCTACTTGGTGTGTGTGTGTATGCCATAGCTAAGGATTTTAATCTCTCTCCAGGCTACTTTGGGTGTGTGTACATCCATATGGCATAAACTCCACGGCGCGTGTGATAACTGTGTAATGCTATAGTGTAACATACAAGTTAGGTAAGCATTCTAATCCCAGACATGGCAAATGTAAAACTCTGTGTGTGTGTGTGTGTGTGTGTGTGTGTGTGTGTGTGTGTGTGTGTGTGTGTGTGTGTGTGTGTGTGTGTGTGTGTGTGTAGAGATATGGTCACCTTGTTAACTTAGGAATGGGTAGGGTTTTGTAGTATTTTATTTGTAGCATGTGTACAATTATATAGGTAAGTGTTCTCATCTACATACAGCCAATGTGCACTATGTGTGTGCCTTGGTGTGTCCTGTACACAGTGATTGGAAGTTGTGATAGCATCAATGTAGCCGTATTTGTGTCTGAGCCTGTTAGTGCACTTTACATCATGTTATGGAACCATAGGATGTTTGAACTGAATAATGACCATACAGCCCTAACAATCATAGATATCTTTATGTCCATAGTTGCAGGATCAGCACATATTGCCATAGTCCAAGAGGGACACAGGCAGACACTCTGTGTTGAGATGACGGTTGCCCAAACAATCACACAGATGGTTGAGGTTGAGGTGCACTGTCTGTGTGCCATGTGCCATTATTAAGGGCTGGGTGTTAAGGGGTGCTTTTAAGTCTGACATACATCTCTCCATGTAGTATATGTAGCCATGACGTGACAAGTGTGCTAAGTGAGCTTTAAGTTTTAACTTTTAGTATACATCCAAGTGGCAGTAAGCATATGCAATCAAGCTGGGTCACACAACAGCACCATGTATGAAAGGCACAGATCACCTCCTATAGTCGATAATGCCATAGCGGATAATTTGAAAGTCATTATTATAATCCCCCCATGAATGTATTCGAGACCATGATGTGTGTTGTGTGTGCAGGGACTTGTGTTGTGTGAGCAATTGTTTGCACTGCTTTGGCAGTCAGATATCGTTATGAGTATATCACTTACAGGTGACTGTGGCCAGCTGTGCTGTATATGATTCCTGCCATACCACTGTAACAACATGACACCTGGCACACATTAGGTAAGCCTGTGTTTGTTCCCAGTTTGTTCACCCCCTGTATATATATCACATGTTGGGTGACCGATATGCTACACACAAGGTACAGGTCATAACTGGATGAAATATATATACTACTATATTATAACATGTTTATGGCATTAGTATGTCAACAGGCACAGGCAGGTCCCTCTTGCAGGATGCAGGATAGTGGCACATACCACAGACAGTCTGGCATGATTTGCAGGCATCAGCCAACATTGCCAGCCACAGTCAGTCAGTGGTCAGTATGTATTGTGGTTAAATGGATTTCAAGCAGTAGGGGAGGACAGACAGGGGTTGAGTTGAGCTTAAGAAGATCAGCCCGGAGAAAGAGATAGAGATGTTGCACATTGTGTGTCATCAATGGCAAACTCAATGCAAATGGCAACTTAAATGAGTGGAGGACATCTGCAAACAACTGAAAGGTCACAGAAACACCTCACTAAAGAATCACAACAAGCCAAAACAGATGTCCTATGCTGACCAACTAAAAACTCAGCTGTACTCCTCAACTTATATAGTCTACCTAGAGGCAATCTCTTAATATAAGTCCATGTCAAACCCAGAGCTGTTGGACATGCTACATGCTACACATCCCAGAAATCCCAATCCATCAGAGCCACATGCTCCAGGGACCCACACAATGGACAAACAATGAACAAAAGGGATAGAGGCCAGAGATGTACTCTTACCTAGGTCCTGGTAACTGCCTCAGAAAATGTCCCACCATGTGTATCGTTCATGCATGTTCTGTCACACACATCAATGTGTTACCTGTGTGTGTGTAGAATACATATGTGTGTTGCTGCTTCATGATGATTTCCCTGCATACAGTATATGGATACATGGGATACTTAAGAGGGTGTATAGTTATGCTGTCTGGTGGATGTCAGGTTAGGTATGTGTGCAGATCCATCATATGTGGCATCACGACATATGAGGTCACCCACCATCTGGGCCTGTCCTTTGAGGTCACACATGTAACTACACTGTGCATTGTGGTTCTGCTTTGTGTAGTTGGCTACTTTTGTCACTGTGTCTACACAACATCACAGCAACACTATGTGCTTCTTTTAGCTGAGGAGGTAGTGCCTCCATTTTAGGGGGGATGCTCTCACCCCAATGGTCACATAGCACTGTCCACCTGTTATTGTACAGCCTGCTAATGGCAGTTGTCCACCACTAAGGTTTGCTGAGCCATGATGAGCCTGTGTCCCTCCTGTCATGTACAACTGAATTCAGTCAGTTGTAATGCTGCTGACATAATGCATGGGTGTAGAGCTGTGCACACTTGACTGTTCCATCTGACATGGAGATGCAGTCATGCTATGTCAACCATCACACAGGAGGTAATAAATGACTTTCATGACATATATGTCTGTATGGTCTGCAAGAGGCAAAAGTGCTGGTAGTTCTAAGGAGACTGATCTGTGGCCAAATCCCAGAAGGGAGGACCTCACATGGGGGAGGGGGCTGTACTAGTCACCCATATTGGTAAACACATGATGCAATATGTTGGTTCCCCATGTGGGGATGCTGCAGGGCATTGTAGGTAAGGTCATGGACCATCCATTGGGCATGTGAGCCGCAGCATGACTAAACAACACAGTGTGTACATATTACACTTCACTAATGTGTTTGTCTGTGCTCTGTACAGGCTCCTGGCATGATTGTCTTCTTTCAATATGCTGGAAATAACTGCAATACTTACTTGCACAGAGGACAACTAGCATATAGTGGCAAGTGGTGTCCCCTGATCTCTGAGTCATGTCACCTGAAATGCCATGATTAAGAGTTAGCATGGATATGAGCACTAACACTTTCATACACCTGCTGACACTGGACCAAACACTGTTACTGTTGCTCAAGGCCAGATCATGCCTACTGACTCTAACAGACAGAGCCCATTGACTGTTACACAATGCAATGGATGTCGGACATATGTCTCACTCCACCAACCATAGCCTGACAAGGTGTATGACAAAATTAGGCCAACAAGCCTTGCTGGAAACTGTATACTTTATGTACGGTGTTATGTCAGCTTGTGGATAGGCAAGTGTCTGACAGTCATACTCTGTAAAGATAGCTTTGGGAGACCTATGCTGCAATGATGCAAGTCACCAGTGGAGTTCACCATTCTCCATTATTGATGTACCCCATCTACCTATTCCCACTCTGCAGTCACAGCCACTGTCAGTGACCTCTGACTTACTACATTAGCTGGTGATTGCATATTGGGAGCTGTCACAGAATACCACACAGAGCCAGCAGTTGTACAGGATGGTCTAAGACACAGGCAGTTGTTCTCTGTACCACTGACAAATACTAAATGCCAGTGACTGCGCAATACTATCCTGTGGGAAATCATCCACACCTGCAAACTATTGTAGTGTCTGCACACCACACATATTTGAGCCATTACACAGAGAGTTATGGACACAGAGAGGAATGCAGCCTTTGAATTTCACTGATCGGTAAGAAGTGAGGATGCATTCACTGTTGTACAACCTATACTGACAGGTTTGGGATGTAAATCCCAGACTGTCACTGCTATACTGAATGTGGCAGTCATCACACCTATCATTGTGTGCAATGGCACCCTATCTAAGTCACTATACAGGCATATTGTACAACTGTAGCAATCACACAGGTTCAATGGTACACCAATACATAGTGTAATTAACATGTCATATGGAGTCCGTGTCACGGCTGTATGTGTAGTCTGTCTCCTAAATGCTTTGGAGGGGATGCTTATGGCTCCACACAGGGAGGTATCAAATCCCACTGTGTACCTCTCGCATATCCATAACAGGACTAATACATGTCTCACCTGTTCTACATGCTTACAACATCATTGTGGTATAAATAGTACATGCTGGAGATGCAGGTATGTAATATAGGCATTGCACCCTACATGAAATAGGACTTCCATGCATGTGAAGCACACATCTGCTGTGAAACACATCATGTGCAGGTTACACAATGGGATGCAGAACATGACAATCATAACTGGTGTTAGGCAACTGTCTGTATTGGACACAGGATAGTTGTAGCTGGGTCACCTCCATCACCACAGCTTGTAGATGTGTGAGTTTCCAAAACCCTGGTGACACTTATCAAAGGTAGCAGACCTGTTCATAGATTATGGATGCATGAGCCTGCTGAATGCTGCCATTGTCCTTGTTAGCCTGTTATACACATACAAACCTACGGAGCCATGCACTTATAGTGCTGTACCTTGCTGAACACATATTTCTACTGTGCTGACATGCCATCCTGTGCTGCTTTATTGCCACTGTGTATCCATAAGTTATCCAAACAGACTCCTGAAACAGAAACAGGTCCGTGACACACCTGTCATCATATAACTATACAACCATTATAACATCATACAACATAAAGTATACAAAGTATGTGGCATACTCATGACAAATGCCACCATACAGTATCTGTTGTTAACCACTACAAGTGGCATGGCAAAACAACACTGTATTACACAAGTACATGTTAACTAATATAGTCACCCTGTGCATCAGACACATAGCTTCATTTCAGAAGAAAACCGTGAAGAAAATACAAACTGATGACTGTCCACATCAGTGGGAGTGTTTCATTTTTTTTTTTTTTTTTATTTTTTTTTTTTTTTTCCTCTTTTTTTTTCTGGTTTTTTTGGTTTTTTAGGTTTTATTTGACAGCATGTGTGTGAGCCAGGAAGGGAAACAGGTAAGATGGACACTGGAAAGTTGCTGTGTGTGTCTATAGTTGACCTGCATTTACAGTGGTGTGTGAGTATGTGCATGCACACAATCAAGCTCAGTGCTAGCCTTATAAGTGTGCATGTTGGACAGCTTTGGACCATATGTGGTAGACTTGACAGTTCACCATCTCCAGTCCCAAACACAGGAACAGGATCTGCCAGAAGTTACACTGGCATTCCATGCCCAAGGTCAAATGTGGTGCTAGCAGAGTGACACACTGATGGTGTGGACACACACTCTTCTCTGTAGCACTTGATATGCTGCCACTATGGAAGTGTGATTGTGCACAGCCATGTGGACTCTCAGCAGATGGGGTTATGGACCTACATCCATGAGTCCAATGTTGAACTTCAACCACACATTCCAGCACAGACAATATGCAGTCCAAGACAGATACTGTCTCAGCCCACCTTCTGTCCACTGCATCAGTGAACCAATCCAAGGTGTCTCCAATGCGATGGTGGCAGTCACAGATGTCAAACTGTGCTGCATCCATAACCCTAAGCATACATCTGATGTTCCATTCAGAATGTGCCTGTTCCTCCATGATGGCCCGAAACATGTGCAGAGTGACCTGTGATGGGACACCTGCAGCAAGTGGTGGGCAGATAGCAGACCTCCTACAAGCATCCCTGTCAATCCACTTGTGTGGTTCCTCACCAGCTCTCTGGTTATGGCCAGTGTCTACATTAACTGGAGCCATAGTTGAAACACTTTCCTGTTCAATGTGCCCACCCTCTGAATGTCCAATATCTGTGGCCTCCAGAGACTTGGTGACAATGAGGGCAGAAGAGGAATGTCAAACTCTGGGACAGATTCAGCAACAGAAACCACCACCCGTGCCACACTGTGGCCACCATCATCATCAGAGTCAGAGGAGACACTGACATCAGGTTGTGTAGCGGACAGAGACCAACCCCCATGATCACTTGTGCTAAGACAGGAAAAAGCAGTACATTAACCCTGCACTATTATGCTCTACAGTACTATGTTGTGATTTATGTAAGGCTCTATACACTGTTATCACTTTGACAGACCTGTTGAAAACCCAATCTCATATAGTAGGACTTAAGGAAAGTACTCTTCCCACTAACAGTTGTAGTTACTTGTAAATAAACTCTCATTATACTGCAATCTCATCAGCAACAGTAAAGTATACTGTTAACATTAGTGTCGACTCTGCAATGTTGACACATATGACACTCTGTACTGTCCTGACAATACTGTCACATCTATCAGTGTGGTCACAACTACAAGGCATAAGTATAAGTCTAACATGTCTACAGTCCGACATTATGTGTACATTTGGCAATCATGCCAACAGTACAGCAATACAGGCAGCAGGCTTGGGGTGACAGTCTAGGAATGACAATGCTGTAAACATACATCGATAAGAAAACAGTGTTATGGTTACCAGGAGCAAGACCATGGGCTTGTGTGATACCTGATGGACCTGTGAAAACCTGAGGGAGAGAAATTGTCAGTACCACCACATCTTCGACCACCACATGGTAACACAGCCATACATCTCACATTGACATTAGTTCCTGTGTTAATTGTTATAGTGGTCAAAATCTGAGCATGACAGTCAAACTGCAGTTAAACACTTCTCCCAACCCCAAAACAGATAGACCTGACACTCATGTAAGACTATGTATGCCTTCACTCACTGAAAGCTACAGTATTGCAGTGCTGATCAGCCTGAGCTTACCTGCATGCTCCTCTACCATAGAAATGGTGCCACCTACATCCATGATATAGGGTGTGATGGATGCCTGGGAGCTGTTGTCTGTGCCTAGATTTGCCAGGAAGTCCTCTGTTGCTGAGAGTGGTTCTTCCACTGCAGGCCTTCCACTGTTGGCAGCATGATTTATGACTACATCTGCCACTCTTCTGCATGCAGCATTGATCATGTCTGTTGCACAGTGTTGCACCTGCTCATATGTCCTGTTATGATGTCCTGTGGCATTGTCATCATGGACAAAGTCAGCCCACAGTGCCTCCCACTGTTCCCTGTTGTGCCTCTCTCTTGACAATAGGACTTCATGATGCTGATGGAGTCCTTCCAGTATGAACTCGTTCTCTGCATCTGTGAAAGCTGCACAGCATTGTGCATACATGTTTTTTGAAGACAACAACGTGGGAACACACGTCTGAATCACAAACGTGGAAGTACAATATGTAGAGATACAGTAAAGACAGAATGGCTGGCAATATCCACTACTTGAATACACATGTCATATTCCACAGTGTGCAAACATAATAAGAGTGTGGCTACAACTAGAATACTATCGATAGTCAGGTATTTCAGTGTGTGCCATGACAGATACTGCTGTACGATCATATGACCGACACTGAAGTCTATTGTAGTGTGTCCCCAAGGGCCAACCCCCTTGATAATATGTGAAAACAACTGTGCCAAACAAAAAGCAGTGTGCAATTACAACTACTATAAAGGGGGAGTCCTATGAGCTCTGCGTGCCATGCTGACAATATACATTCCACCTTTGGAAGTATTGCACATCCTCTGTATGTATAACAAATCTGGAGATAATTGGCATGTCATTATCACAGTTCTAAGAATGCCTTATTGCAGTGATCCCTATTCCCCATAAGTATATTCACATATCTGCATCCTGATGTAAACAAAATGGTTACATACCTAATGGAGGGCAGTACTCATCTGCTGATATGTGCTGATAGTAAATATTTGGAATACACATGTTCTGTGTCAGGAAAGTCTCATACAGCCTGGTTCTGCATAGCCAGCTGCTAGCCTTTTTAACATGCTTCTCATCTTGTTCTCTTAACCAATCTGTGGTTATGAAATGCTAACTGCAGCTAACACATCTGATTTGCACTATCATTAGCCAATCACATGCAACCACAGTATAATATATAAGGCCTTCATGTAGATTGGGGCACTTTCTGATATGTTGTGCTGGACATTACTAGGGTGAAGAGACTACTTCATCGCAGAAGGTAGGTCTGTAGCAGCAACTTTTACATAGAGATGGCTGTGCTACAGGCTGCAGCTGCTGCTGCAGGAAATAGGTATAGGCAGAGAGTATGAACACTTTGGAGGACAACAAGCTGTAGGAGTAACTGTGGGAGCTTGTTGTAGAGGGAGAGCTAGAGTGAGACTACCATTTCCAGTCCAATTAAGGCATGTGTTTAAGGTATGATAGGCAACAGTATCACTAACAGAGTACTTGGCCATGTTCGCTGTGTCCTTGAGCAAAATGGGGGACAAATATAAGAATACTATAATTCCACTGCTGCACACCACTGGATTTGAACTCAGGACTGTGTGTGGCAAAATGTACTGTTTGCAAGGCATTTAACAGACAAAGATACTGAGTCACTGCGACAGCAGGTGTATTTGCAAGGTGTATGTGCTGTGCCAAACATTTTCTACATACATTAGTATGCTCATGGCTTTATATGGATGTATTTCTGCACCAGGGTACCAGTTGAACATGTTTTTTGTCCTTAATGCCTTAGCATTTGTCTTTCTACGTGTTGCTGGTAAAAGGGCACATTTACCTGCTATCACAGGCATTACTTACATCAATTATTATGTCTTTGGCTGTCTAGTGGTGTACTATTGCACCAGAGTCCAAGGTACACTTCCATTTTTTCCTTTACTTTTTATTCAAATTTGCGTGATGCAGTGAAGCGAGCAGCACCACTGAAACACGCTTACTGACTGTAACTGGCAAGTGTTATGTTTTGTTTAAACCACCTGTTTTTAACTAAGATTTGTGTGGCATGGCAAGTTAATGCAGTAGTTTGCAGGTGCAATGGATTTGGGTTCACAGTATGGGACACGTGTTTATTTTGTGTGCATTACAATTTTAAAAACAGATATAGTCAATATAGCTCTATTTAGCTGAACTTAGGGAAGTTGTGCAATGTGGGGCATCATGCTGCATTGCATTAAAATATATAAAAAAAAGAAAAATGGGGAGATAGGAAAGTGGTAAAATGGGGTGCAAGCAGGGAGAAAAACATAGTGAAAGGCAGGTAGGGAGGTGTAGGAAGGGAGTATAAAAGAACCATAGCTATCCATTTCTTGTACAGCAACAGCTGTGCACGTTGACAGAATTTGTATATGACTTTGAACTCTCACCTCAGAGAGAAGGGTGAGGGCAACATAACTGCATTGTCAAGCCAATTGGTCTAAATTGCATGTGTCCAATGGACACATGTGCGAAATCGAAAGCTATGTATGGGATGATATTTTTTTCTTTGGGACAGGTAACCATTTTTTTTTAAGGTGAGAGTGGAATGTTGGGGAAGGGACATAGGTACATGTGGGGGGTAAGTTGGGTAGGTGAGGATGCATTTGTAGACAGACAAGACAAACAGGACAGCAAAGAGGTGCGGTGTACAACACATGAGGGGTGGTGAACACCTTGGATAGGGAGGGTGTTGTGGAATCTAAGTTCCATGTGCCTCCACAAGGCAGCAGCATGACTCACATTCCCACCCATGAGACTGTCTACACTGCTCCATCACTGGCCTTGGGTAGCAGTGGTGGAGGCTGGGCACTGGGATGAAGCTGCCACACCAGGTTGGCCAGCGTGTACTCAATCTGGTGCAGGCAGCAGTCAAACCCATGGTAAACTATCCTAAGCACCAAAACCGGCAGCTTTGCCCAGGTACAACTCCCCCTCCACCACCTCTCCCAGAGGGGGGCCCAGCCCCATCCCATGGGCTGTGCTATCCAATGCTGCAGGTATTGCAGGGCCATCAGGGGAGGCACCACTGGTCTAGCTCCCAGATGTGCTGGGACCCAATGCCTTGGCCTGATTAGGCAAATTAGGCAGATCAGCTGGAACCGGCCTACCTTGACTTGTTGTTGTAAATGATGTATAGCAATAAGTTAAGGGTAGTAATAACCAAACCATTGTTAGTATTAACAGAATGGAACATATTTATCAATCCAAATACATATTAATGTATATTATGTGTAACACAACAAGTAACATAACAGTCAATAGGTTAACAGCATGCCAATAAGAATTAAACCATAAAACGAACAAAACAGTTAATTTAAGAAAATATACCTCACACCACATGTTCCAGGCCAGATAGATTCATTCAGTTTAGTACACTGACTGATTTATTAAAATAAAAAATAACTTCTGCAGTAAAAGTTAACAGCAAAACTTCAAACTCTTATACCATTAAGAACAAGTAACACTTCTCTGGCGCCTCGGCTTTCAGAAAAGACTTTTCAGAGTCTGTGTACTAAAGTGAGTGAATTCATCTGGCCTGGAACTTGTGGTGTGAGGTCTGGTTAGTTCTACAGTGCTTTAGTTTAACAAAATATGTTAATATTGAATCATAATAAAACCTAACAATAATAAATCACAGTTTGCCAAAATATAGTTAGTTTAACAAAATATGTTAATATTAAATCATAATAATAAATAATAATAAACAAATGAAGGTAAGTGGTGGGGAGAGAAGGAGAGAGATAGAAACATTCTATTACTGACAATGCAAACTATATCCCTGAAAACACTGATAATAAATACTCTACACGTGTGTAGTATAAGTTTTGAGTACACTGACTAAAATTCTCCTATATCTGATGTAGCACATACATACTTCTCAAGTTGTTAGCATGGGTAAGTATGGGACAAGCAATAACAAATGCAGGTACACAACTACACAGAACACTTTCACATAATGTGGACTTTTATAACTACCAAGGTGTTCTGTAAGTGGATTTGGTAATACATTGCTTTCCAGGTAATCATTTTTCTAGTAATCCTATGACAGATGGATTAGGCAGTTTTAATTAAATTATAAGAAATTAAGACACTTGAGAGGCATGTTAGTGTACAGTGCATAAACTAGTCATCTGTCATGCCTTAGTTGGCAGGCATGGGAATAGAACCCAATTGCTGTGACTGTTCATAACATGGGCTACCTCATATACCTTTTGTTCCTGGAGTGGGAGAAAATGAGAGCATTATGTGACTGAATGCATTTTGCATTCTAGTGTTATACTTGGCTGCAGTGACAGTAGCACACACATGCATGGAATAAAGTAGTAATGCATTTATTAAAACAGATTTCTTCAGGAATCAAAAAGCTGCTTAACACTTTATTAGTATTGCTGGTAAATTACCGTGAAGACCACACACAATATCTGCCCATAGAGTGGTCTGCCTCACCCATATACCTTTAGTACCTGGAGTAGGAGGAAGAGAGAACAATATGTGACTGATACTGATCTGGAGACAGCCTTGGACCATACTATGAATTGAGCATTACACTTTGCAGGCCATTAGTTTTGCATTCTACAACTATTACAGTGTTACACTTGCCTGCAGCAACCTTACCATAGACAAGCAATGCATACAGTTGTACTGCAGTGGTTATGACAACACAATCCTGCTGTATACCATTTTGCTTACTGTTATTGGTATTGTTTATTGCAATACAGTTGCTATTGTTCATTTCTTGCACTATAGCTGTAATTGCCCATTTATTGCTCTACATTTTTTATTGTGTATACGTTATTGTAGTAAATGATTTACTCTTTCTTGCTTATTGCACTACAATTAGCTTAATAGATCCATAATTACCACACAAAGTGCAACATGGCCAGGCACCCAGCATGGGACTTGACATCGTGAGCTGCAGCTGTTGGTAAAGAAGCACACCATTATACATACCAGTTTTGCAGACATTCAGCTTGCAGTTTGATAAAACAGTGGACAACATACCTACATATTTGTGGGGCTTTCCCAGCTCGTGCCTATTGGACCTAGGTGTCCAAGATTCCCCTCTTTCTTCTCTTCAGGTCATCATAATGGTGATGACACTGCTCACCAGTGTGAGGGATATCAGCAGCACTGGTAAGTTTCCAGTCCAACCAGTTCCAGGCCTCTGCCTTACATTCCAAGCCCTGGAAACCACTCTGCATCAGCCAGAGTTCAAAAGTTTTTACCAGGAGCCCAGCAAAGACCCTGGACTCCTGAATAATCCATCTATGTGCTGAAAAAGCATGCACATTCACCAGCACCACCTGTCATATCAAAAGTTGATTAGACTTAAAAAAATGGTGCAGAAATACCACCTACTGCACCTGATATAGGCTGCTTTCCCACCCTTACACATCATTGAGCAACATTAAAAAAAATGCTGCTTTGCTTAACATCGTGCAAACCAGATAAGCAGAACTAAGCAGCGGGAAAACTCAAACAACTGAGGTTTTTATCTAAGCTTAGCACTGCGCAAACATCAGTAGCCATTAGCAAGTTTAAGCAGTGGTCAGCACAGTGCCGCAGTGCCTTTTTTCACAAATTTGTTTTTAAAATTAAACATATATAATAAATTAAATTACAGACATCGTATGACTGCTACAGACTCGAACCCAGGAAATACTAAGCATGTGGAGGTAACTTTACCAATTTAGCTACTTGGATATTATGAAAACTAGTATACCTTCACATATACTACTGGACTACCTGTTAGCATTGCTAAGCAACACCAAGCATAGCTCAAACATGCTTAAATAGACCCAGAAATAAATAATTAATTACATCCAGTTTTTAGTTTTAGATGTCTGTCAGCTGTCGGCTATGTATGTATGTATGAGTGCTGCTCGGCTTTGCGGTGACCGCCCTGTGCCTTGCAAACATCAATTACAAAAAAACAAAAAAAACAAACAAAAAAAAAAAAAAATATATATATATATATATATATATATATATATATATATATATATATATATATATATATATAAACCCAGCCACTGGGGATGCACAAGCCAGTGCATTTCTTTGTGCCAGTCCCAAGCTCAGATAAATGGGGAGGGTTGTGTCAGGAAAGGCATCCGGTGTAAACTTTTGCCAAATCCTACATGCAGACAACAGTATAGATATACATACCGGATCGGTCGAGGCCCGGGTTAACAACGACCGCCACCAGTACTGTTGGCCAACATGGTGCTGACAGAAATTGGGCTACTGTTTACCGAAGGAGGAGAAGAGGGGGAAGACATGCCCGAAGGCAGGTAAAGCCTAGGACTGTGGTAGTGAGGGTCGGAACTTTCAATGTTGACAGTATGACTGGTATAGGGAGAGAACTAGCTGATATGATAGACAGAAGGAAGGTTGGTATATTGTCTGTGCAAGAAACCAGATGGAAGGGAAGCAAGGCTAGGTGTATCGGAGGTGGGTTCAAATTGTTTTATCATGGTGTGGATGGGAGGAGAAATGGTGTAGGGGTTATCCTGAAAGAACAGTATGCTAAGAGTGTTTTGGAGGTGAAAAGAGTGTCAGATATAGTGATGTTTATGTAGCTGGAAATTGATGGTGTAATGATGAATGTTGTTAGTGCATATGCTCCACAAGTTGGGTGTGCGATGGATGAGAAAGAAAAATTTTGCAGTGAGTTGGATGAAGTGGTGATGACTGTACCCAAGGGTGAGAGAGTGTTGATTGGAGCAGATTTCAGTGGGCATGTTGGTGAAGGGTACAGAGAAGATGAGGAAGTGATGGGTAGGTACGGTGTTAGGCAAAGGAATGCAGAAGGTCAGATGGTAGTGGATTTTGCGAAAAGGATGGACATGGCTGTAGTGAATACATATTTTAACAAGAGGGAGGAGCACAGGGTGACATACAAGAGTGGAGGAAGATGCACACAGGTGGATTATATCTTATGAAGAAGGGCCAGTCTGAAGGAGATTGGAGACTGTAAGGTGGTGGCTGGGGAAAGTGTAGTTAGGCAGCATAGGATGGTGGTTTGTAGGATGACATTGGTGATCAAGAAGAGGAGGAGGAGTGTGAGGGCAGCACCAAGGATCAAATGGTGGAAACTGAAAAAGGGTAATGGTGAGGTGGCGTTCAGGGAAAAATTAAGACAGGCACTGGGTGGCAGTGAAGAGTTACCAAATAGCTGGGTAACTACAGCATAGCTAATAAGGGAGATGGCTAGAAAGGAGCTTGGTGTGACATCTGGAAAGAGGAAGGAGGACAAGGAGACCTGGTGGTGGAATGAGGAAGTACAGGAGAGCATACAGAGAAAGAAGTTGGCAAAGAAGAAGTGGGATTGTCAGAGAGATGAATAAAGTAGACAGGAGTATAAGGAGATGAGGTGCATGGCAAAGAGAGAGGTGGCAAAGGCTAAGGATAAGGCGTATAACGAGTTTTATGAGAGGCTGGACACTAAGGAGGGAGAAAAGGACCTGTACCAATTGGCTAGACAGAGGGACCGAGCTAGTAAAGACGTGCAGCAGGTAAGGGTGATAACGAATAATGACGGAAATGTACTCATATGTGAGGAGAGTGTGTTGAGCAGATGGAAAGAGTACTTTCAGGGGCTGATGAATGAAGAGAATAAGAGAGAGAGAAAGTTGGATTATGTTGTGATAGTGAATCAGGAAGTGCAATGGATTAGTAAGCAGGAAGTAAGGATAGCTATGAAGAGGATGAAGAATGGAAAAGCTGTTGGTCCAGATGACATACCTGTGGAAGCATGAAGGTGTTTAGGTGAAATGGCAGTGGAGTTTTTAACTAGATTGTTTAATAAAATCTTGGAAAGTGAGAGGATGCCTGAGGAATGGAGAAAAAGTGTTTTGGTACCGATTTTTAAGAATAAGGGTGATGTGCAGAGCTGAAGTATTAAATTGATCAGTCACAGTATGAAGTTATGGGAAAGAGTAGTGGAAGTTAGGTTATGAAGGGAGGTGATGATTAGTGAGCAGCAGTATGGTTTTATGCCAGGAAAGAGCACTACAGATGCGATGTTTGCTCTGAGAGTGTTGATGGAGAAGTACAGAGAAGGTCAGAAGGAGCTGCATTGTGTCTTTGTGGACTTAGAGAAAGCATATGACAGGGTGCCTAGAGAGGAGTTGTGGTATTGTATGAGGATGTTGGGAGGGTCAGAGAAGTATGTAAGAGTAGTACATGATATGTACGAGGGTAGTGTGACAGCGGTGAGGTCTGCGGTGGGAGTGATTTATGCATTTAAGGTGGAGTTGGGATTACATCAAGTATCAGTTCTGAGCCCTTTTTTATTTGCAATGGTGATGGACCGGTTGACAGACAAGATCAGACAGGAGTCCCCATGGACTATGATGTTTGCAGATGACATTGTGATCTGTAGTGAGAGTAGGGAACAGGTGAAGGAGACCCTGGAGAGGTGGAGCTATCCTCTAGTGAGAAGAGGAATGAAGGTCAGCAGGACTAAGACAGAATATATGTATGTGAATGAGAGGGAGGATAGAGGAATGGTGAGGATGCAGGGAGTAGAGGTGGTGAAGGTGGATGAGTTTAAATACTTGGGATCAACAGTTCAGAGTAATGGTGAGTGTGTAAGAGAGGTGAAAAAGAGAGTACAGGCAGGATGGAGTGGGTGGAGAAGAGTGTCAGGAGGGATTTGTGACAGACGGGTACCAGTAAGAGTGAAAGGGAAGGTCTACAAGACGGTAGTGAGACCAGCTATTTTATATGGGTTGGAGACAGTGGCATTGACAAAAAGGCAGGAGTCAGAGCTGGACATGGCAGAGTTAAAGATGTTAAGATTTCCACTGGGTGTGACAAGGGTGGACAGGATTAGGAATAAGTATATTAGAGGGTCAGCCCAGGTTGGAAGGTGTGGAGGCAAAGCCAGAGAAGCAAGATTACATTGGTTTGGACATGTGCTGAGGAGGGATGCAGAGTATATTGTGAAAAAATGCTAAGGATGAAGCAGCCAGGTAACAGGAAAAAAGGAAGGCCTAAGATAAGGTTTATGGATGTGGTGAGAGAGGATATGCAAGTGGTTGGTGTGACAGAGCAAGATGCAGAGGACAGGAAGAAATGGAAACAGATGATCCGCTGTGGCAACCCCTAATGGGAGCAGCCGAAAGAAGAAGATACATATATATATATATATATATATATATATATATATATATATATATATATATATATATGTATATATATATATATATATATATATATATATATATATATATATATATATATATATCTATATATATATATATATATATATATATATATATATATATATATATATATATATATATATATATATATATATATATATATATATATATGATGTTGATAATTAATGATAATTAATGACATTCTGGTTTTAATTTTTAGATATCTGGCAGGTGTCAGCTGTCTATATGTGAGCACAGCTTGACATTGCTGCACTCTGCATTGCACTACGCAAACATACAGAAAAGAAAAATAATTCATAAAAATAAAATATTATACATTTGAAACAATTTACAGCATGTCAACAGTAGAGTGGAGCATACAGGGAGCCTCATCTTGTACATAACATCTGACCGTGCATCCACAACCATGGGTAGTCTCTACATTTCTCCCTACATGGATTCAATATCCCTGTTCCTATGTTCTCTCTCTACAGTGCGTCATCATTAATATTCATGGTGCGTTGCCAAGGGGGAACCATGGCCATGTACATGGACACATTCCTTGTAGGCTCTACATTGTGCCTACACAGATTTATTAAATCCTGGGGACATTGTTTTCCATAGATTCATGACACTGAATGAATGCCCACCCAATAAACCAGGATTGCTCTTGAGTAAACCTCTTTAACTACATATACAAAAGCTTGGAGTCATAGCCTGTATTACAGTAGTGCTTTATTTGTATCCAGTGCCATCCAAGTAAAGTTAAGTACCTCTCATTGCTAAATAGCACTTAAGTTATTCTGAGGGACTGCTACATTTTATTTCTTTTATGTATGAATTTCACTTTTTTTTTTGCAAAAAATGCTGTTACTGTCACTGTTGCTACTTTAGGACTGTCTTGAAATTGCCCTTGACAAGGGACTTCCAGCTAGTTGTTTAAGCAGTTTGTGGTAGCATTTCACTTGTAGGTCTCTTCTACCAAGTTTTTACATTAGGAGGACTGGGTTTATTCGTCTTGTGGCAGGAGATGTTTGCCTGTTTTGCCGGAGCTGGGAAATACACAAAAGACTCATAGTGTAGTTGTTTTATTGGCCAAAATAACTCATTTGTTAATTTTCTGTTTTTTCTGTGCTGTTATAAATTTTGTGCATTTAGTGATTTAGCATAGCCCTGTACAGCAGAAAACATCTAGAAAGAATGGATCATAAAACTGCACCCTGTAAAGCAACAATACCATGCAAATACCTTGTGCACCGACAAGCTTAGAGAAGCTATTTGGGAGTCAAGTAGCAATAACTACAGAGTCAGTTGAAGTCAGTATTGTGTAAACATTAAATTTAGTACAATTTATTGCTGTCTAGTATAATCTGCTCCAGTAAAGCATTCATAATAATCCTCTAACCCCAAGACACCACCCCCTTATAACACACAAATAAAAGGACTGGACAATATGGATATGCAATTTCCTAACTTCTCTGTAGCTAGCTTGATGGATATGGGCATTGTAAGACATTGTAGCAATTGTTTCATGTTTACTGACAACCACTTAATCCTGTGAGTGGAGTACCTACACAATGACACTGCTGGCTAAACTCGCACACAAAAGTGTATATCAGGTTGTCGAAATGATGTACACAACACCAATCCGACATAGTATACTAGACACACTGAGACTAACATATGCTGAGGTACGTAAAAGCAATCTTCCTAAACAACAAAGATCACCTAGACCACCCGGTGTCAAAGCTATACCTCAGCAAGCCCAAAGACAGTCAGAAAAAACAACACCTAACATGACACATACTGTCACTCTCAGTGGAGCCCCAAACATTAAGCCCATAAGGCAAGCAAACACACTTCCCAGGATTCTCGCCATAGGGAAATCCATTGTAAGATACACTGAAGTCCCTCTAATCAGGCTGAAAAAGGAAAATATAACCATTAGTTGCTTATCTGGAGCCAGAATCCTCCAAATCAAGCATGCACTCAAGTCATCATGCCACAGGTACCAGTTTGATTCCATCATAGTCCATGTAAGTGTAAATGACCTGAGACATACCTCCATGGACTACATGAAGAGATACATTATGTAACTTTTATACTATGTGTCTCAGGCTGGTATGAAAGTAATAACCAACCAAAACAAGTTGCCAACAGGCATACAAACTAAAAAATAATGAAAAATAAAAAAATAAAAAAAATCACCAGCCACAAAGAAAAAAACAAGTCACAGTTTAATGTCACATAAAATCCAAATGACTAAGCGCTTTTGCCAATATAGGCTTCTTCTAATTTGAAATAAAATTTTTAAATTAAGTCCAAATATCTGTTACCATTGTAGAAGTAAAGAAGAAAATAATATGCATGAGGGCAGGTTTGAACAGTGTTTATGGTAACTGGGGAGTGATGGTTAAATAATGGCTGCAGGCGGGCTGATCCATTACCCTGCCTAGGACCCCATTTGACCATGAAACAGTTCTGTGTATCTCTGTAACAGTAACATGTACAGTTATATACAAGTATTTTAGTTTCATAAAACAGAGTACAAAAATGACAACATGCCATTCAAAGAACTCAAAGAATTAGCTCTCTACTGGATAAGTGAGATTAATTGTAATTATCAAAACTAAAGTGGGTTTGGCACATAACTATAACAAATTTTGAAACTTACTACAAATCTGTTAAAATGTTTTGCAGTGGCATGGCAATGACCTCATGACAGGTGGGGGATTTCTCCTCCTTCATACAGGGAATCTTTTTTCCCCTTGATTAAACAGGGCTCAGAATATCAAGGAACACACAATGTTATACCATATTCGTATTAATAAGGATTTAGTATTAAATCCAATCAAAAGAAAATGAAGTGAGAAAAAAAATTACTGAGAACTAAAAATATTTAACAAGGTTTGCTGGAGGCTAATGTGTGCTTCCCCACCATTATAGCCATCTGGAGTAGTACTACCGTATAATATAGTGCAATAAGTTTTCACTACTGATTTGTAAACTGTTGATAGGGATTGTTTGCAAGAAATGTATCCATACATAATGTAGAGCTTGCATCCCTTCAGCTTTGCTAGAGTGTTTTCATAAAAGGGAATATTCAATACTTCTAGAATAAAGCACCAACAGGTGACAAGGAAAGTCAACAAACACTTCACAAGTAAGATGAAAGAAATCTGAATAATTTACTACCGCACTATAACTTTGGAAAATATAAGTAATCAAAATGCATTATTTGCTAAGGTTCATCCACTGTAATGCTTAAACAGCATTTCTCTGACCATTTAATAATGACTCTTGGTCATGGCTTGCCATACATTAAGAAGGTGGGTGTTCTAAACCAGGTACCCATCCTGTTTAAAGCACAAACGTTAACTAAATAATGGTGAATGCCATACCATCTGAATAATTAGAAATCTCTCATATGTGATGCAAAGAATACATCACTTAGTTAAGGCCATAGAGTTTCAGATTTGAATAGTGGAGTATTTCACATGGGTCTTACTTATGATGAAAAACGTTAAGGTGTAGGATTGGTTTCTGTCAGTTATTTTTCATATTCATTGAAGATAACTCGTGATTTAAATACTCAGACATTAACCAAAACACTTTATGATATTTTGATTGTATTTTTCATGCAGTTAATCATAATAGTATGCAATTTGGTAATCAATAATGGGTTTTTGAAAAGTTTTGGTCAGATGTTTTACATAACAGGAATATATTGCTATTTAATTACATACATCCAAGCATATATTAATACACCCATATGTTTACTCATTCTTCCATTTTCCCATATCTTTTGCATCCTATTAAAGGGTGTGATGAAACCATATCCTATCTGCCATTCACCAGGATTAAGATAGGGAACCATTCCTGATTCGGGTGCCAGTGCGTAGTTTTACACACACACACACACACACACACACACACACACACACACACACACACACACACACACACACACACACACACACACACACACACACACAAACACATGATGAGGATATCAGTTCCACCTATCCGCATGACTTTTGGATGTGGGAGGAAAGTGAAACCCTGTTGGAAACACTTGAAGACACTAATAATGACATATACAGTGTGAACATAAGGAATCTGAGGAAACGATACAGAATATCAAGTGCTGTAAGGCAGCAACAGTAAATACTGTACCACTCTGATACATTTTTAGCCATTCATGTAAGTACTGTTGTGTAGCATATTATCTGCTTTGATTAGTATTGCTTTGTTTGAAATGTCGTATTATGTGATCACCTCCTACCATTAATAGTGAACATTTGTTCTTATCCACATTGTTATTACTGTTAAACATGTATATATGTACGCAAGATAAACTGATTTTGTCTACAAATTGTTTTATGCTATTAACCTTGCCAGAATGTTAGAATTAGCTCTATGCAAATATGATAGTTTTTCCTCTTAACCTCATCATTTCTTTTTCCATATGTTCAAGCAATTTTCAATTGCACTTTTGAAAACACTTGTCTACAACTAAGGGAGCCCGCAGAATTTTTTGCAGGGGGGTGCAAACCCGGAGCACCACTGCAACCCCACCCCTTCAAAGCAACGCCCCCAAACCCCACCCCTTCAACCCCCCCCAACACACACGCACAGCCATTCCAGTATTCCATTATTTGGCTATTTCTCCCCACTTGCCATAAACACTGTTCAAAACTCTCTGTGTGCATACTGTATTATGCATCTTCTGCATACTTCTACAATGATTACAGATACTTGGTTTTCATTTTCAACTTTTATTTCAAATTTTAGGGCCTCAGGGCCAATAGCTTAGTAACCTCCTATTTTATAGCACAAACACTGATAGACATTTGCTAAACTTAAACAAAGCAATAGTCTTACAATGAAAACAGACTTAGCATTAAAACTTCTCTACCTTTGAAACTCGCAGGCACTGAAACAGCATTTAAACCCATGTTCAAAGAAAGTGCATCTGGCCAGTGGCAGGTTAAGTTTACGTTTGGACTGTTTTCAAATCATAGGCCCCTTGCACACATTTCAGAACCATGCATAACTGCTTTGATTCACCTTCCTGACTGTATTAATTATAATATATAATAATTGAATTATATCCCTTCTTAATACAGCACCACTTAAGAGTGTGTATTATAGTTTTTAACATTTTTCCATTAAACAATGAAACAAAACATATGAACCAATAATGACAAATTGCCCAATTCAGAACATTTCAATGATAAAAGGCCACTTAAACATCTATCATTACAATCTACCAATATCAGTCAATATGCACAATCTCTGCAGAAGTAAAAGTCATCTGAATAATTTCACATTAAAGAGATCTGAAACTAATGGAGAGGTTGTTGCTAAAAAACAGCTTTATATTTCAGTGTTTCATCTACAAATTCAGTGCCTACTGCCCTTAAACAATAGATTGCCTATGTTACATTTTAAAAAAAATGCTAAGCTTGTATATTGCAATAGGAATAAGTGGCAAGCGGAAACACAGGTTTATAGTCACTAGGCATCTCATCCAAAGGAGGACATACTCAGGACTGCAGCACTCCACCCCCTTAAATTACAAACCTACATGTGGTGGGAGAAGAACCTACAGCCCTGTACATCAAAATGCAAGTATGCTACCTGCTGTGCTACTAAGACTGTGTCGAAATTCTACACCACAACAGTGATACCATTTGCTAAACAAAACAGTTGCACATTTTAAGCAGACTTAGCATGAACAACAGTAAACATCTCTTCCCTTGAAGCTCACAATTCCTTGAAAATGTATGTGAAAATAAATTCCACCTGCTAACTCTAAATAGGGCATTTCACTCTCACACACACATACCTCAACCTCTAAGTGCAAGAAATCTGGACAAAGCCTAAAATAAATAGGGATGGATTATAAATATTGCTCTCATGAATGTAATAATTGTAGAATAACAGGATTTGTGTTAGTATGCATTTTTCTAAAGGATATGACATCTAAAACTCAAATGTCTGTTATTATTTAGCAACTTCAATTCTTTTTATTTGGCATTTGTTAACCGGGATAGTCCATCTGTACAAAATCCTTTTCAGTGGAGGCCCGGGAAGAAAAGCTCAGGAGGAATATGGGGCAGAAATCTGGACATTCTGAAAAAACCTGGACAGCTGAACACACACACACACACACACACACATACACACACAGAACCTCTCAATCTCTTAGCACAAGAAATTTGGAAAAAGCCTGTTATAATGTTGGGGACAAAGGCCCAAACTACGGCCACATTTAGAAAGTTGCTGGAATAACAGGATTTGTATTAGAATGAATTTGCTACAGGATATGAAGTCTGAAAAATCAAATACATGTCATTATTTAGTAACTTTAATCCTTAGCTCATCCCAGTGATTTGTCAAAAAAATAAACTAAATTTTTATGAGGAACAGACCAAAAATATAAGGCAAAAGTCTGGACCTTCTGTGGAAATCTGTACAGTTGATAGGTATGAATACATCCCTTGACCCCCTTAAAAAGTGCATAGAACAACAACGTTTGCATTAGTATGCATTTTCTGAGGATATGAAGTCAAACTCAAATGCCTGTCATTATTTTCTGACTTCAGTCTTCAATGATTTGCCAAAAGAACACAACTTTATGAGAAACAAACTGAAAATATGAGACAAAAATCTGAACTGTGAGGTATGAATGTTTTCCACAACCAATAAACATTTTTAAGAAAAGAAAATAGCACAATACATACATTATGTCATAAATACTGTCATACTTCCATGGATTTATATCACCTATTGTGTATTTTGACCTTTAACATGCAAGATTTTGTAAGCATATATGCAAACAAGGAGCCATATTGTCCGTAAAAGAAAAGAGAAAAAGAAAAACTTTCTCTCTCGCTCTGTCTAGGCCAACGGAATGTCTGTAAGTGCAGGCTGCATCTTCACAGTCTTTAGACAGCAGACTGCTTACAACCAAGGTTCACAGGATCATAAGAGGTTACTAGGCTAATGGCCCTGAGGCCCTTACAAGCCTAGCCAAGTTTTTCCCTCTTTTAAATGGTGCTATTAGTAGACCTGACTCAACAACAGACACAGGAGAAGAGACATTTTTAAGTTTCTGCTTTTTCTTCCTAGGGAAATCCCTGGAACGGGACTGACTCATGACAGGAGCACTAGCCTGGGAATCAGGTACCTTACCCCAGCTAAGTAGTATACCTTCAACCACTCATACCTTTAAGGTCAACCAAAGTGTTTTTTCCTTGCCCAGTGAATCAACCCTATAGCTGAAGGGAATATATCAATCTCCCAGTCATTAATGGCTTCCTGAAGAGCTGCAGCTAGAGGAACCAGAAGGCAAAACATGGATCATCCAAGGAAACAGCTTTGGCCCCAAAGGAGTCACTCACCAACGACTGAGGCAGTGATGGAGACAGACACCCTAGGACTTCTTAACTTTCTTCTTGTCCACTGAGTGGCGCACAGCTAAAGTTATCCCATTCCACAAGGGGCGATCCAAGTTGGATCCCAGGAACTACCACCCCATCAGTCTGACGAGCCTGATCTGCAAGTCCATGGAAAGTATTATCACGGAACTTATAAAAAAAGAGATTGACAACCTACAAACACTAGACCCCACCCACGTTTGGGTTCGTGAAGGGCTGATCTTGTCTCCTGAACTTGATTGACTTCTTCGAATCAGTCTCCAGAGCCATGGACAAGGGGAAGGTGGTCCACACAACCTATCTGGACCTCGCCAAGGCCTTTGACACCATCCCCCACTCTGGAATCATAGATAAACTTA
Source organism: Protopterus annectens (assembly GCF_019279795.1). Classification (NCBI taxonomy): domain Eukaryota; kingdom Metazoa; phylum Chordata; order Ceratodontiformes; family Protopteridae; genus Protopterus; species Protopterus annectens. The sequence goes on along the minus strand of NC_056741.1, from coordinate 982,415,427 downwards.
CTAAGCTGGGCATTGATCCCTATGTCACTCGATGGGTTGCCAGCTGGCTTACTGACAGAACCGACACTGTAAAAGTAGCTGACACCAAATCCAGCTTCAAACAATGACAAGTGGAGTACCTCAGGGTTCAGTCCTGGGACCACTCTTGTTTGGCTTCTACTTCTCTGACATGCAGGCCAATACTAAGGGACTCTGGCTAACAGAGTTCGCAGATGACTACAAACTGGGAGCCATTATTGAATCTCCAAATGATGGAGATACTCTACAAAAGGGCCTTACAGAAACAGATGCTTGGTGCCAGAGCCATAGGCTCAAGCTCAATGCCTAGAAATGCATAGATATCCCCTTTGGGAAAAAAAATGTACCCGTGAATTACCACATAGGTGGCAGTACACTAAACACTGAAAGTGTGATAAGAGACTTAGGGACACAGGTGGGCAGTGGTCTCACCTTTGATAACCATATCACCAGTCAGGAAATCCTTCTATGTGGCACACCTCATCACTAAGGGCTTTTCATCCAGAAAAAAGGAGGTCATTGTCCCACTGTACTCATCCCTCATTAGACCCATTATAGAATACAATGCCCCATTAGGTATGTACCTCTCAAGACATCTGCAACAACTGGAAAGGCCACAAAAATACCTCACTAAAAGAATCACAGGCCTAAAGCAGATGCCCTATGCTGACCGCCTTAAAAAACTCCAGCTATACTCTGTCGCATATCGTCTACTCAGAGGTGATCTCTGCTTAAGGACATGTCAAACCCAGAGCTGTTGGACATGCTACACTTAAAGAAATCTCAATCCCTCAGAGCCACATGCTCCAGGGATCTAAACCATGTCATCACAATAAACAAAACAAGCTAGAGGGATAGGTTCCTGACCCAGAGACTCCCCAGACTCTGGAGTAGACTGTCCATACATGTCAAGCAGAGCGCATATTTGGCCCTCTTCAAAAGGAACCTTGACGACTGGATGAGAGAAAGGAAATTCACCCCAGGGATCACGTCAGTCGCCCTGCTAGACAGAGGTCTAGGAAGTAAATAGTGTGGGAAGATATAGTCAGGGAATTGTTATGGCTAGGCTTGTATAGGCCCTAGGGACGATAGCCTAGTACCAACCTATGATAATTTTGGAGTCAATCTAAAATTATCAAAAACTTCATAATCTAAAACTAATGTTTGTTTCAGGGTGGCAAGTCTCCCTGCACCCCATACTACCCCTGCTAACTGTATATAGCAACTGCAGGATCATAAAACAGTGGGGTAAGGGCAGATTTCCTAACCCTGCTGCATTGTAATCTCACACAAGAAAGTTCCTTCGTTTGAATGTTAACTTTTTTACAGCATTAAAAAGCATTCGCTCATATCAGTGCCTGCTCTTGTTGATTAAAACCATATATGTATATGAGCAAATACATGTGATATTTATATTGTTTATATGCGGTAGCATTAAAAATTACAGTACATTATTTTCTTTTCATTTGACTTAGGGATACTGCTAATCCCTCAGATGAAGGAATCTAATATACATTAAAATTACAAGACAACATTATAAAAAATGGAAACAAAACTTTGAAGATGTAGGAATTCATACAAGAACCATACCTGGCATTATGTGAAGTTTCCTAAAGTGGTACCCCTAATCACAAAACACTACTGCGCTGAGAGTATAGCATGTAACGAGTTGCTAGATCTGAATTACCACAAACTAAGCACTTGAGCCATGACCAGAAATGCAGCATTGATATTCATTTCTGGATATCACTACTGCATTCCCATACCACTAGCCTCTACTAATTGTACCAATTAACTCCTTGTGCCGGTGGGGATAGTCCCTTAGTATTTCCTTGATTATGTTTGAGATTTGCATATAGAGAGCAAAATCTGCATACAGTGAAAGACATAGGGTCTATATCATATGAGAGAATTGCACAAATTGCGAATGCTCATAATATCAAACGTACTGGACTTCAAAGTGCTTTTTCTGAGATCGCAGTACAGTGAAGAATGGGATATTTGCCCTTTCCTCATTGTAGTGTGATCTCAGAGTTACAATATATATTTAGCGGGGGGTGTGGGAGGTGCAGTCCCCCCACAATAGGAAGTTTGAGGTCCGGTATGTTCAATATTATGAGCATTCACAATTTGTGGGATTCGCTAATATGATATAGACCCAAAGAAATACTACACCAGCTGATAAAGCTGAGAAAATACCAATGGATATCCCATATACTTTGTATAAATAATTTCATTCCACAATGTATGATAGACACAGTTGCTTACAAAAAACAAAGAATACCTACCAAAATAATTTAGAGCACTTTATACTTAAACCTACCTGCACACATAAAAATAACTGTTTTTGTAGGGGCAGAGTCACCCACTGCACCCACAACACATACTGTTAAGCAATCCGCACTCTTCTAATATATACATGCAAATAGCAGGATCACATAACAGCAAGGAAAGGACCAAAAGCCCAAAATAGCTAACGGTTGTCTCACATACACAGCGATGCCATGGTTCCTAATGGCTAGGTACATGGCCTGCAGTTTAAAGTTAAATGAACCAGTTCTGTTAAAGTCAGAACACAGTGAAATGGTAATAAACCACAAAAATGAAGCCTTATTTCACCCATCTTTGTTACCAGTATGCAGTGGAAAATGAATCATTTTCAAATAATTGCACTGGATTGTTTGATTTGTTGGATGAACACATTAGCAAGGATTCCATGACCTGATTCAAAGACAGCAATGAATGGACTATGGGGAGATTAAGTAGTCTTTATGTAATGCAGTACTTAACTGCATTGGGTAAATCACTGTCCACTGAGTGTTTTTATTTTTCAAGGAAGGCTTTATTAGAGACAGTATAAACAGAATCAAATGTAGAGATCACATAAACTACAAAAATTCTAAAGCATTCAAAATATACATTTACAAATTGGGTCCCGCTCCATATTCCATAAGAAGCCAAAAGGAAAAAGACATCTCGCTCAATAGCTTGGTAATGCAGTCAGCCTAACTCTGAACACTAAAATAAACGAGACTATTTTTAGTACTCTGCATAAACTCACCAAGCACTTCAAATGCTTCTCACAAAAAATATATATAATAATGATTATAATAATAATAATAATAATAATAATAATAATAATTATACATCAATTAAAGCAGTATGTCAATCTAGCGCCACGTAGGACCAACTAAATACTGATTAACACCACTCAATAGCTTACTCATTAACTCGGATTTCATGTACACTGAATTGCTGCCTGTAACCTTTCTTATAAACCTTATTCTCTTGTTGTAGACACATTCCTGCTTCCAATCTTCTGTAAATAAAACTACTTACACTGTTTTATCCTTCCTGTCTTATTAGATCCAAAGTCTCGACAGCTTCTGCTGGTGTTAAACATGTTCAAGATTCTGAACGTTTCATTATATGGAGTACTGTCACATGCGCGCGCACACACACACACACACACACACACACACACACACACACACACACACACACACACACACACACACACACTTACCTCTCACTTCTATATTCGTCTGGCGCATCCACAGTCAAAACGTCCTCTGGATTGGAATTCAAATTCCTGGTAGGTGCGCAAAAGATGAAGACGTAAACTGACAAAGAAGACAAAAACAGGTCGTAAACACCTGTTGCATCTGTGTGACTGGACGAGATGCAAAGGGCGTTCTTAAAGAGGAATGCCCTTAAAAAAAAACAAAAATAATTTTTTTTTTTTTTAAATTAATTTCTCAGCCAGCCAGTTCCAGGGGGGTGCAAGTGTACCCCCTTGTACCTGCCTGCGGGCGCCCTTGTCAACAACCACTATGCACTTCATTTAAGAACCACATCACATCTTTCCTTCAGAGAAGAACTATTTTGTCACATTTCTTTAGCCTTTACCTTTTAGGTGTCATGTCATCCCTGCACATGTTTTAACTGTACCACACTTACTACACCGATAAGGAAGTACATATAATTTTACTTTCTTTCCCTCCACCATGGAAAGGAAGTCCTAATATTTGGTGTTCATAGGTTCATAGATGTTTACTAGGCTAATGACAGAAAGGAACTTTTTAAGCCTAGCAATGCATCCCAAATCTCTGACAAGTTCTGGTACCATTGATAAGTGTAAGAAGGGGCTTGGGAGATCAAACATTTACAAACTGGGGCCTGGGAAATTATCCTGTCTGTGTTCATTAGTGACATAGCTGCCAAACCCCAAACCAGAGATGAATTTCCTGTTCCTCACGCAGCTGTCAAAGTTGCACTTGAACTGGGTTAGGGAGGACCTCTGCTTCACATGGATGGGGAGCCTGTTCCAGAGACAGGGTAGTCTCTGGGATATACTTGTTTCTCCAGCAGGTCATATTTATGCCACAAGCAAGATTTAAATCTTAGAATTGGTAATTCTGGTGCTGTTTGTTCATAGGTAGGTCTAGGCTATCTGCCCAAAGGCATTTATAAGCCTAGCCGAAATGTGTTGGCTTTTGCCGCCCCCTTAGATTAGTTTCCTGTGCCTCTGTCCAGTGCAGCCACTGAAGTGATCCCCAGGGTAAACTTTCTGTTTCCCATCCACTCATCAAGGTTTCTCTTGAAGAGGGTTAGTGAGGATCTCTGCCTAATGTAGATTGGAGTCTTATTCCAGAGAATGGGAAGTCTCTGGGACAGGAATCTATCCCTCCAGCACATCCTATTTATTGTTGTGGTGAGGTTTAGATCCCTAGAGCATGTGGCTCAAGGGGATATGGTTTTCTTTAGGTGGGGCGTGTCCGTCAATTCTGGGTTGGACATGGCCTTGTATGTCAGGCAGAAATCACCTCTGAGTAGGCGGTATGCAACCGAGTACAGCTGGAGTTTCTTCAGTTGAGCTGCATAGGGCATCTGTTTGAGGCCAGTGATCATCTTAGTGAGGTACTTCTGTGGTCTTTCCAGCTGTTGCAGGTGTCTTGTAAGGTACATCCCAAATGGGGTGTTCTACTCTATGATGGGTCTGATGAGTTATGCTTGCAGGGGCACAATGACCTCTTTTGATCTGGATGCAAACCCTTTTGTGATTAAGTGGGCCACATAGACGGATTTTCTAACCATTTTGGCAATGTGATAATCAAAGGAGAGGTCACTCTCTGGGTCCCCAGATCCCTTATTATGTCTTCCATATTTAGGGGGCTACCACTTATGTGGTAATTTGTGGGTACTTTGTTTTTTCCAAAGGGGATGACTATGCACTTTCTAGCATTTAGCTTGAGGCCATGGTTTTGACACCAGGTATCTGTCATCAGCAAACTTGGTCAGCCATAGTCCTCCTGTGCTTGCGTGTACCTCTGAGAAGTATATGCCGAACAGGAGGGGTCCTAGGACTGAGCCCTGGGGAATGCCACTTGCAACCGGTTTAGAGACAGACCTAGCTCTCGCTACTCTTACCATGTGGGTTCTGTCCATGAGTCATTTGGCAACCCATCTCGTGATGTAGGGTTTTATGTTCAAGCTAGTGAACTTGTCTATAATACCTGAATGGGGAATGGTATCAAAGGCCTTTGCGAGGTCTAGGTAAGCTGTGTAGACCACCTTTCTGTTGTCTATAGCCTTGGTAACTATCTCAAAGAAGTCCACCAGGTTTAGGAGGCATGATCTGCCCTTAACAAAGCCGAACTGGGTAGGGTCCAGTTTCTGGAGGTTCCCAATGTCTCTGTTAATAAGATCCATGATGATGCACTCCATAGCCTTGCAGACCAAACTAGTCAGGCTTATAGGGCGATAGTTCCTGGGGTCTGTTGGGGCTCCACATTTGTGAAGTGGAACAACTGTTGCTGTGCACTACTCTGTGGGCATGTAGCCTGTGGAGAGGCTGAGTTTGAGCAGTGTGTTTAGGTGAGGGGTTAGTTTATCTTGGAGCTCATGTAGGATGCAGCCTGGAGCACCATCTAGTCCCATTGATGCTGTCTTTTTGGCTTTGGAGAGGGCTATTTTAACCTGAGTGTCTGTGATTTGGATATGCAAGAGGTCCATCAGGGTGGGGTCTGTTAATGCCTTGTATTTAAGGCATAGATCTCCCCGCAACAGCCTGTAGGAGACAGAATAAAGGGATAGGGCATTGAGGTGGTATGCATAGGATATGTTGCTTGCAACCTGTATTCTTTTGGTGAGGAACCTCTGTGAATGTTCCAATTGTTGGATATGCCTGGTTAGGTACTTACCAAGGAGGTCGTTGCACTCAATGATAGCTCTGATGAATGCCAAATACAGTGGAACAATGAGTTCCTTGGACCTAGATGCCATCCCATTGTTTATAAGTTACATAACCCATATTCCATGTCCCCCATTCTGTCTACTTTAATGGAAACTGTCACTTGAATCCTTTCAACCAACTTGTTTTTTCTTAAATATTATTTCAGAACTGAACACAGTATTTAAGAAGTGGCCTCAGCAATGTCTCTTACACTGAAAGAATGAAATCTACAATTCTATATTTCACAATACTGGAAAAGTACCCTAGAATATGCTTGGATATTTTTACTGCTCTCTCATATTTTGTTGCATGTTTTAGTCTGTGAGTGACTGGAAACCTAGATGCTACAGTTCCTCTATCCAGAAGATGTTTAGCCCTCCTGTTACATATGCACACACACACACACACACACACACACACACACACACACACACACACACAAAATCTCTCTCTCTCTGTATATATATATATATATATATATATATATATATATATATATATATATATATATATATATATATATATATACACACACACACACACACACACACACACACACACATATATATATATATATATATATCTGGATATATAGTGCAGCATAGAACACTTTTTAACCTTAGGATGCAGCTATCATGTCTATGAACAATCTAAAAGCCAAAATATGAAATTCTGAAAATAGAACCTACATTCTTAACTACAACTACACATCATATATTGATATAGTCAATAAATAGATCACCTAATATGTTACTCTTACATTTGTACTCAAATATAATACAAAAAATAAATATGTAAATAGTCCAGGTTGTACAAATACAGACGCCATGTTGCTTTCATGTCTTACATACAGCTCAACCCTCGTTGACAGAATATTCATGTTATCAGTTATCAGTTTCCTTATTCACTGTTTATTCCGCAATCTTTAGTCCTTGCTTGATCCATTGATCTTATTGTTTATACAATGTTAAAGGTCTTTCTAATGTGTAAGTGCAGTAATTTTATTGGATCCAGTAATTTCTTCTTATCGGCTGTAAGTGATTTGTAACTCTGTTAAAAAACTTGACTTTTCTTGAAGTGGTGAAGTATTGTGCTTTGTGAACATATTATGCTGTCCATGTACTACACAGTGAGCATTCTGGAATTTTCCTAGCATGCTTATCAAGATTGTCTCCATAACCTCTCTAGTGCTAGAGCTAGCATTATGCAATTAACTGGGATTCTCATGTATCTGATGATGCATGCTGGGGTAGTTACTGATGCATTATCATCCTCTGTGCTTACTGGAGCCCAGAAAGAAGATATTGTGGGGTGTTGTCAGTTAAAGTCTCAGCATATTTTGCTCTGTTTCAGCACATGTGGCCACAAGGGAATGCCCATCAGCATGTTATACTCAAGGATCTTTAGTTCTCTAATCCATATCCATAAAAAGTCACCCCGCCCTTTCTCTGTCATTCTTTTGTAAACACAGTGGTGCCGATTTCTTTGAATATGGTATTCAGGATGCCTTTGCTTCTTCTGCCTTTCATGTTATCCATATCTCAGATCAGACATTTACTGAGCTGTCTTGTATCCTTAAGTAACATTCTTAACATCTGTTCTTTAGTCAGTTTTTTTAACTAGATCTGCCTTGCTCTGCTGGGGGGCATAAACTTCTTTACTGACCAGTTATAAGACTTCTTATCCACTTTACATTCACCTTGTAAGTCTGCAAATGATAAGGACAAAATAAAGGAAGTCTATATCTCATGCAATTGCTGTGAAAGCCTAGCATTAATACCATACTACATATTTTATTCATGTTAGCATAGCAATCAATATTATGCATCGATTCAGCTAATTTAAGGTTTGCATTTGCCATGTTATATGATGATGCATAGAAAGTGGCAGAGGGATTCATAGACTTGATCCAGTATGCAAATGAAGTACACAACACACATTGACTTATACTGTATATTGCACTGAGCAAGATTCACGAGTAGACTCATACTAATAGAAAAAAGCATCTTCTGTCAAAGGAAATGTATGGTGCACATTCTTACAGCCCATATTGCATTAATGTATGTTACACACTTTCAGCCCCATTATCTGTAGAGTGCACAGCAATGGAGTGTGTGTGTTTGTCTGTGTGTGTGTGTGTGTGTGTGTGTGTGAGTGTGTGTGTGTGTGTGTGTGTGTGTGTGTGTGTGTGTGTGTGTGTGTGTGTGTGTGTGTGTGTGTGGTGTGTGTGTGTGTGTGTGTGTGTGTGTGTTTGTGCGTGTGTGTGTGAGTTTGTGTGTGTGTGCGTGCATGTCACGTGTGTGTGTGTGTGTGTGTGTGTGTGTGTGTGTGTGTGTGTGTGTGTGTGTGTGTGTGTGTGTGTGTGTGTGTGTGTGTGTACTGCAAAAGATTCAAAAGCCTTTGGGTATTTGTGGTGGGGTGATTGTGAATTTTGAATATCTAAGTATGAGGGAGGTGAATTTGCTTAAATTTAAGTACAGGTGAATACTAATAAAATGGGCCCATTAAGGGCTGAAGTAAAAAGAAGAAGCTATTTCCTTTCTTAACACTGAGTTAGGGTATGGGCAAGTGCTTTGTCATCCATAGGACACTAGGCACACACACACACACACACACACACACACACACACACACACACACACACACACACACACACACACACACACACACACACACACACACACACACACACCAGTGTAGTTAGTTAGGAAGTATCCAAAGTATAAAAATAAGAAGCAGAAAAGTGACTGCAGCTGTGCAATATATACTAGGGTATACTTGCTGCATTTTTAGCTACTCTGTGGACAAATTAGAACTGCTACCATCATCTGGTTTCAAAGTATAGAGAAAATGAAACCCTGAGTACAGTGCAGACTACATAAGATCAGTTAGTGATTTTGGGACTGAAATATCCAGGCATTGAAGATTTGAGTGAGTGGCTGACACTGGTTCACCCAGCAAAGCAGGAGGGAGATAGTCTGGATTGCAATGATGCTGACTCCTACTGGAGAGCTGCATGACAAGTTAGTCAGTGCCAGGGATATGTGCTTGGGACTACTAAGCTATACTCATGCAGTAGTCCTCCTGGGCATGTGCAGAAACATATACTCCCACCAGGGAAGACATTGTAAGTCCTCACACCTACTAGAATGGAAGTCAACTGCTAATGAAAGGGTAAAGATAAAAGAAGAACCATACTGTGAGTGCTTTTAGAATGACAGCCTCCCGTCATCACAGCTTCTCCCACAAGGAAACAAATGGGCCAATAGACAGTAAGAGCATGGCTGGCTGGCAGGCAGCAGCGAACAAAAAGGAATATTTAAAAATGTATCGTCGGTGAGAGTACGTAGATTTTTTCTGCTGTGAGCTCTACATTTTGCTTATAGTACAGGAGTTTTGAGAAGTGTAAATACAAAGCATACAGCAAATGCAGTTTGTTGGACTCTTCTAAGAAAATGCACAGTGTTTGGAAAAGGGGGAGAGCTGGAAGGCTGAGTGTATATTGACATACCTGTATATATACTGCCATGACATAATACCACCAAGGAATACATCCAAGGAAAATAATGATTATTTCTTTAAACAATGAAACAGACAGGCATCCATAGCACATGCATTCTTTTCTCACTCATTTGTGGGTATATTTGTGTATACATACATGTATGCATAAGCAAATGTGTATATGTACCTATTTAGAGTAAAAAATACATTGCAGTATCTGTAGGATTACCAGCACTTTATTAACAAGACAATGACTTCAGTTAGCGCTTTCATCTCCCTTCACTCTCAGAGACTTCTTCAGACTAAAATTCATTGTTCATTACGTACATTAAATACCCATTCTTGGGATACATCACCCAACAACATCCAATCTAAGTTAAGAAGCCTAGTCACATGATAAAATAGGCTCAATTAAAGAAAAAGCCTAGTCATATGATAAAATAGGCTAAATTTAAAGAGAAATAAAACTACTACAAAATTCTAAGAAAGTCAATGTTTTAACCCTTTTCTAAGTACATAACAAAGTCCTCTCTATTGTTGAGACCAGGGAAAAAACATGCATTTAGTTCAACTTGCCAATAGTACTCTAGCCGTCCCAGTTCTTCCTCTATGTTAATAATATTCTTGGTGTTACTCAATGCTTCCAGGGGACCTTGGTACTCACCCTAGAGAGGGACTTGTTCTACCACGTAGACACTAGGCTTGTTTATTCAGTCAATGTAATTTATCTTGGTTTGTATGGATGATTTTTAACAGTAATTTCTATACATTTCTTTTATTTAAGAAAACGTTTTTTATGTATGATAATATATTCATATGTAGGGGGGTTTTCCCCTGGATGCGCTATGTTCATGCTTATGTTTATGTTTACTGTTTATTGTTTAAATACTTTAAACTCCGGAAACCGGAACAAACTACCAGGGCTATAGACCATTGTAAACTTTTGCTGTGCTTTTGCTTGCAAAGCAATGCCTACAAGGGTTAGTTACCATGACAACCACCACCAGGTGAATTTCATTATTTATTATCCCAACTAATGGTAGGTGCCTAGTGTATGTGATAGTATTTAAACTCTGTGCTTACGTTAACCATTGTTTTCAGCTTCTGAAGAAGTCGGTTTATCATTAACCGACGAAAAGTGTATTGTTATTGATCGCGCTTTAAGCATATTAAAACTACTTGAATTTTAGCGAAGAAGGGTCCTGGAGCCTTATTTGTATTTACTGGTCGGTTGTTTTGGATATTTCTGAGATTTCGAACATGTCAGTTCGATTAAATTAACTTCGGTGTTTTCAACATTTGAAATGCTGATAGGAACCCGATAATCTGCTCCATGGCTTTGCAGATTAGGCTAGTTAGGCTGATGGGGTTATAATTTCCTGGATTGGTGGACGCTCCACCTTTGTGCAAAGGGATGACAGTAGCTGTCCTCCGTCTTTGGCTGGGATGAAGCCAGTACTCAGGCTTTGTTTGAATAGGGTACCTAATGGTGCTGAAGGTTGCTGCCTAACGTCATGTAGGATGCAGCCTGGGATGTTACTGTGTCCCATAGAGGCTGTATTTTTTGCCTTTGAGAGGACAGTGATGACTTGCTTCCTAGAGATAAGGGGAGGGGGTAGGTACTGGGGATGCCCTGTTTCACTGATGGGGGGAGAGAGGAGTGAGTTTTCACTGAACCTGTCTGACAACAGGTTGGCTATATCTACAGTGTTTGTGTCTGTGGTGTCCTTGACCAGCAGTTCTGAGCAGATCTTGGTGCTTCCCTTGAGACTGTGGACATATGTGAAGAAGGCCGTATGATTGTCTTTAGATGATGTGGCCAGTTTGGACTCAAAGTTTGCTTTGGAGGATTTCACTAGTACTCTTATTTGCTTGCTCAGGCTAAGGAGAGATTGCTTCAAATTAGGCACCTGCTCCTTCTTGGTCCTGGACAGCAATTGTTTTCCTTTTATTATAGAGTTTATTTATTGTAGATGCCCACCAGACAGGTTTACTCTTTCTTGAGGAGGAGGATTTAATCCTGGCTGGTATTCTTGATTCCATGCAGCTATATAAATGCTCATATAGCACTTTGGTGTAGGTTTGGACATATGTGCCTGTTCCTATGGGGGGGAGGGGGCTGTGAAGCTGTTTATACCTTCCCTCAGGAGTTTGTAATCAGCTTTGGTTCACAGATTCATAGGTAGGTACTAGGCTATTGGTCCTAGGGCCTATATAAGCCTAGCCAAAAGGTACCTTGGCTTTCATCACCCAAGAAAATTATTTTCCTGTGCCACTGTCGAGCAGAGCCACAGAAGTGATACCCGGGGCAAATTTCCTATCTCCCATCCAATCATCAAGATTTTTCTTGAAGAGTGCTAATGAGGAGCTTTGTTTGATATAGATAGGCAGTTTGTTCCAGAGTATGGGAAGTCTCTGGGACAGGAATCTATCCCTCCAGCATGTTCTGTTTATTGTGGTGACAAGGTTTAGGTCCCTTGAGCATGTCGCTTGGAGGGACTGGGATTTCTTTAAGTGGAACATGTCCAAAAGCTCTGGGTTTGACATAGCTTTGTATGTTAGGCAGAGATCGCCTCTGAGTAGGCGATATGCAATGGAGTAAAGCTGCAGTTTTTTGAGACGGTCTGTGTAGGGCATCTGTTTGAGGCTGATAATCCTCTTCGTGAGGTATTTCTGCAGCCTTTCCAGTTGTTGTAGATGTCTTGTGAGGTGCATACCAAAAGGGGCATTGTACTCTATAATGGGTCTAATGAGTGATGAGCAGAGGGGAAGAATGACCTCTTTTTTTTCTGGATGAGAAACCCTTTGTGATGAGGTGTGCCACAGAAGGATTTCCTGACTACTGTGGTGATGTGATTATCAAAGGAGAGACTACTTTCCACCTGTGTCCCAAGGTCTCTTATCACACTTTTGGTGTTAAGTAGACTACCGCCTATGTGGTAGTTCATAGATACAGAGTTTTTACCAAAAGGGATGACAATGCACTTTTTAGCATTGAGCTTGAGGCCATGGCTTTGACACCAGGCATCTGTCTCCTCAAGGCCCTTTTGTAGGCTGTCCACATCGTTTGGAGTTTTGATTATGGCTCCTAGTTTGCAGTCATCTGCAAACTTCATTAGCCAAAGACCTTCTGTGTTAGCCTGTACTTCAGAGAAGTAGATATCAAACAGGAGATGACCCAGGACTGAACCCTGTGGTACTCCACTTGTCACTGGTCTGAAGTTGGATTTGGAGTCTGCTACTCTCACAGTGTGGGTTCTGTCTGTGAGCCAGTTGGCAAACCATCTTGTGACATAGGGATTTATACCTAGTTTAGTGAGTTTATCTATAATTCCAGAGTGGGGGATGGTGTCAATTGCCTTGGCGAGATCTAGATAGGCTGTGTGAGCCAACTTACCCTCATCTACTGCTTTGGTGACCGCTTCAAAGAAGTCGATCAGGTTTAGGAGACATGATCTGCCTTTTACAAACACGAACTGGGTGGAGTCCAGAGTTTGGAAATTACCAATGTCATTGTTTATAAGTTCCATGATGATACATTCCATAGCCTTGTAGACTGGGCTCATCAGACTAATGGGGTGCTAGTTCCCAGGGTCCGTGGTGGCTCCCTCTTTGTGGAGTGGGATAAACGTCGCTGTGCACCATTCAGTGGGCACATAACCTGAGGTGAGGCTATGATTGAACATGGTACTTAAGTGGGGTGCCAGTTCATTTTGTAGTTCATGTAGAATGCAGCTTGGGATGTTGTCAGGTCCCATGGATGTTGTGTTCTTGGCTTTGGAGAGTGTGTTTTTTACCTGTGAGCAGTGATTACAGGAACTTTGCATTCTTCCGGTATAGAGATGAGCCCTTTAGTAGATGAGAGGGGGGTAAAGTTAGCACTGAACCTGTCTGCCAGGATGTTGGCAATATCAGGTGGTTCTCTATATTTATTGCCATTGTGCTGTAACTCAGAGCAGATATGAGTGTTGCCACTGAGATTCTTGACATAGCTATAGAATGCTTTGTGGTTATCGTTAGAGTCAGGATAGTTGTTTTGTGTGACCCTAGCTAAAAGGGGGTCAGTGGAGATGGTGACTTTGAAATTGACTGCTTTAAGGTCGTATCTTACCAGGGAAGATGATAGTGTAGGGGTGCTGCAGTGGTTACTCATGATGGTTAATACCAAGTCCAAGATATTTTTACCTCTTGTGGGGGTGTCAACCAACTGGTCCATGGCATTTGCAATGACAAAATCAAGGAATCTCTGGGGATTTGTGTTTTGACATGAGTATTTCTTCCATTCTATGGTTGGACAGTTAAAGTTGCCCAGAATCAGGGTAAAGGGTTGAATCTTGATAGATTTGAAGAGGTCCAGATAGGTGAAGTGGGCATCTTGAATCAGAGTTGGAGACCTATAGCTAGCTATGATTTGAATAGAGGTCTTGTTAATTGTTAACTGCACCTGGAATCAGGGCTGACCTTAGCTGAAATGGCGTCCTAGGAGAAGTAGTACTCCAGCACCCCTTAAGCCCCACCCAAACCATACTCATGAAACACCCCTATAAACCACATCCACATGTAGGTCACTCCCCAAGAAAGCCACTCAAGTCATTTCCTTCAATTACTTAAATGCATAGGAAGAAAAGATACCTTGTAATATAGTTAAACTGCAAGTGAAGGAAGGTGGATTTTTTTTTTAATAAACCTGCTTTATGTGTTGCTCCTTCACACATTTTACTTTAAAAGTCATGCCCTCAGAAAATAGAAGCCCATGTGCCTTCTTTCAAAGAGATGCTTAAGTTAATCTAAATTTACTTTGGGTAGGCGAACGGGCCTTACAGCTCAGTGAAAGTAGAATAGCAACCTCTCTTCCTCCCTGTGTACAGTAGCTTAAACTAGAACAGCACAAACAGAGCCATTTGCTAAATGATACAGTCTCACAATGAAAACAGACTTAGCATGACCAGTAAACTTTTCTGCCATTGAAAAGGCATGAAACCCTACATTCATAGAAAATGTATCTGGCCAGTGGAGGATTAGGTTTACTTTTGGGCCGTTTTGTAATTACACTCCTTGCATACATTTTAGGGCAATGCAAAATTCTTTTATTCACCTTCCTGATTGTACTAAGTTATAGTTGTGACAGGGGCATGCCACCATAGAAGGATCTCCTGACTACTGTGGCGATGTGATATCAAGAACTACTTTCACACCTGTCCCAGGTCTCTTGTCACCTTTGGTGGGTAGTAGACTACACCGCCTATGGTAGTTCATAGATACAAGTTTTACCAAAGGGATGACAGTATTGTTGCACTTTTGGCATTGACTTGAAATATGACACCCAGGCATCTGTCTCCTCAAGAACCCTTTCTTGTGGGATGTCCCATCGTTTGGGTTTTCGATTATGGCTCTTCCTGAATTTGCAGTCATCACGCAAACTCCAAAGGGTGCTGCGCGGTGCGGTTACTCATGATGGTTACAATACCAAGTCCAAGATATTTTTACCTCTTTTTTGGGGGTGTCAACCAATCCGGTCCATGGCATTTGCAATGACAAAAAATCAAGGAATCTCTGGGGATTTGTGTTTTGACATGAGTATTTCTTCCATTCTACATGGTTGGACAGTTAAAGCTGCCCAGAATCAGGGTAAAGGGTTGAATCTTGACAGGATTTGAAGAGGTCCAGATAGGTGAAGTGGGCATCTAAATCAGAGTTGGAGACCTATAGCTAGCTATGATTTGAATAGGTCTGCTAATTGTTAACTGCACCTGGAATCAGGGCTGACCTTAGCTGAAATGGCGCCCTAGGAGAAGTAGTACTCCAGCACCCTTAAGCCCCACCCAAACCATACTCATGAAACACCCCTATAAACCACATCCACATGTAGGTCACTCCCCAAGAAGAAAGTTTTCACTCAAGTCATTTCCTTCAATTACTTAAATGCATAGGAAGAAAAGATAAATTTTGTAATATAGTTAAACTGCAAGTGAAGGAAGGTGGATTTTTTTTTAATAAACCTGCTTTTATGTGTTGCTCCTTCACACATTTTACTTTAAAAGTCATGCCCTCAGAAAAATAGAAGCCCATGTGCCTTTCAAAGAGATGCTTAAGTTAATCTAAATTCTACTTTGGTAGGCGAAACGCCTTACAGCTCAAAGTGAAAGTGAAAGTAGAATAGCAACCTCTTCCTCCCTGTGTACAGTAGTTTAAACTAGAACAGCAATGTAAACAGAGCCATTTGCTAAATGATACAGTCTCACAATGAAAAACAGACTTAGCATGACCAGTAAACTTTTCTGCCATTGAAAAGGCATGAAACCCTACATTCATAGAAAATGTATCTGGCCAGTGGAGGATTAGGTTTACTTTTGGGCCGTTTTGTAATTACACTCCTTTTGCATACATTTTAGGCAATGCAAAAATTTTTTATTCACCTTCCTGATTGTACTAAGTTATAGTCCTTATAATGCAGCACCACTTGTTAGAATGTGGCTTTAAATTTGTAGTTTTAAAATATTATTTAATAAGCAATGAAACAAAGTATAAAACCAATGACAAAAATAATGACAAACTACCTATTGGTGAAAATTTCTTAAATTCATAAAAGGAAACTCCAGACTTCTGTCATTATAGCCAACCAATATCACTATACACAATTCCTACAGAAGTAAAATCATTGTATACTCATTACATTAAAAGAAATTCGTAATAATGAAGAGGATGCTATTGGCAAACAACTTACAACTTCACGTTTTCATTTGCATACCAGTACTCTGTTGCCTCTTGAATTAATTCATTTGACTACCAGGCATCTGTCTCCTCAAGGCCCTTTTGTAGGATGTCCACATCGTTTGGAGTTTTGATTATGGCTCCTAGATTGCAGTCATCTGCAAACTTCGTTAGCCAAAGACCTTCTGTGTTGGCCTGTACTTCAGAGAAGTAGATATCAAACAGGAGATGACCCAGGACTGAACCCTGTGGTACTCCACTTGTCACTGGTCTGAAGTTGGATTTGGAGTCTGCTACTTTCACAGTGTGGGTTCTGTCTGTGAGCCAATTGGCAAACCATCTTGTGACATAGGGATTTATACCTAGTTTAGTGATTTATCTATAATTCCAGAGTGGGGGATGGTGTCAATTGCCTTGGCGAGATCTAGATAGGCTGTGTGAGCCACCTTACCCTCATCTACTGCTTTGGTGACAACTTCAAAGAAGTCGATCAAGTTTAGGAGACATGATCTGCCTTTTACAAACCCGAACTGGGTGGAGACCAGAGTTTGGAGATTACCAATGTCATTGTTTATAAGTTCCATGATGATGCATTCCATAGCCTTGTAGACCAGGCTCATCAGACTAATGGGGTGGTAGTTCCCAGGGTCCGTGGTGGCTCCCTCTTTGTGGAGTGGGATAACCGTCGCTGTGCGCCATTCAGTGGGCACATAACCTGAGGTGAGGCTATAATTGAACATGGTACTTAAGTGGGGTTCCAGTTCATTCTGTAGTTCATGTAGAATGCAGCCTGGGATGTTGTCAGGTCCCATGGATGTTGTGTTCTCGGCTTTGGAGAGTGTGTTTTTTACCTGTGAGCAGTGATTACAGGAACTTTGCATTCTTCCGGTATAGAGATGAGCCCTTTAGGGGATGAGAGGGCGGTAAAGTTAGCACTGAACCTGTCTGCCAGGATGTTGGCAATATCAGTTGGTTCTGTATATTTAGTGCCATTGTGCTGTAACTCAGAGCAGATCTGAGTGTTGCCATTGAGATTCTTGACATAGCTATAGAATGCTTTGTGGTTGTCTTTAGAGTCAGGAGAGTTTTTTTGTTTGACCCTAGCTAAAAGAGGGTCAGTGGAGATGGTGACTTTGAAATTGACTGCTTTAAGGTCGGATCTTACCAGGGAAGATGATACTGTAGGGGTGCTGCAATGGTTACTCATGATGATTAATACCAAGTCCAAGATATTTTCACCTCTTGTGGGGGTGTCAACCAACTGGTCCATGACATTTGCAATGACAAAATCAAGGAATCTCTGGGGATTTGTGTTTTGGCATGAGTATTTCTTCCATTCTATGATTGGACAGTTAAAGTTGCCCAGAATCAGGGTAAAGGGTTGAATCTTGATAGATTTGAAGAGGTCCAGATAGGTGAAGTGGGCATCTTGAATCAGAGTTGGAAACCTATAGCTAGCTATGATTTGAATAGAGGTCTTGTTAATTGTTAACTGCACCTGGAATCAGGGCCAGCCTTAGCTGAAATGGCACCCTAGTAGAAGTAGTACTCTGGCACCCCTTAAGCCCCACCAATACCATACTCATGAAACACCCCTATAAACCACACCCACATGTAGGTCACTCCCCAAGAAAGCCACTCAAGTCATTTCCTTCAATTACTTAAATGCATAGGAAGAAAATATACCTTGTAATATAGTTAAACTGTAAGTGAAGGGAGGTGGAATTTTTTTTAATAAACCTGCTTTATGTGTTGCTCCTTCACACATTTTACTTTAAAAGTCATGCCCTCAGAAAATAGAAGCCCATGTGCCTTCTTTCAAAGAGATGCTTAAGTTAATCTAAATTTACTTTGGGTAGGCGAGCGAGCCTTACAGCTCAGTGAAAATAGAATAGCAACCTCTCTTCCTCCCTCTGTACAGTAGCTTAAACTAGAACAGCACAAACACAGAGCCATTTGCTAAATGATACAGTCTCACAATGAAAACAGACTTAGCATGACCAGTAAACTTTTCTGCCATTGAAATGGCATGAAACCCCACATTCATAGAAAATGTATCTGGCCAGTGGAGGATTAGGTTTACCTTTGGGCCGTTTTGTAATTAGACTCCTTGCATACATTTTAGGGCAATGCAAAATTCTTTTATTCACCTTCCTGATTGTACTAAGTTATAGTCCTTATATAATGCAGCACCACTTGTTAGAATGTGTTTTAAATTTGTAGTTTTAAACATTATTTTAATAAGCAATGAAACAAAGTATAAACCAATGACAAAAAAAATGACAGAACTACCCATTTCAGAAAATTTCAACCATAAAAGGAAACTCAGACTTCTGTCATTACAATCAACCAATATCACTCGATACACAATCTCTCATCATCATCATCATCTTTCGGCTTTTCCCATTAGGGGTTGCCACAGCGGATCATCTCTTTCCATTTCTTCCTATCCTCTGCATCTTGCTCTGTCACACCAACCTCCTGCATGTCCTCTCTCACCACGTCCATAAACCTAATCTCTAAAGAAGTAAAATCATTGTAATAATTCCACATTAAAAGAAATCTGTAACTAATGAAGAGGATGCTACTGGCAAACAACTTTACACCTCAATGTTTCATCTACAAATTCAGTACCTGTTGCCCTTGAATTAATCATCTATATTTTATTAAAAACTTGGTAAACTGGTAATATTGAAATATAAATGACTGAAACCAACAAGTTCAAAGTTACTAGGCATCTCATACAAAAGAAGTGTAGAACCCCTATTCCTCCTGATAATACACCAAATAGTCTGTAATCATATGGGTACTGCGATATCAGCACTTCATCTATATGGCATGGAAGTAGAATCCACAGCCTTCTGCACCAAAGGCAATTATGTTACTAACACTGCTTTCAAATTATACAACAGTGTGCCATTTGATAAAACAGTTGCACATTGTAAACAGGATTAGCATGAGCAGTAAACCTCCCCACCATTGAAACAGCATTAAAACCTACATTCAAATAAAATGTATCTGGAAAGTGGAGAATTAAGTTTACCTTTGGGCTATTTTCAAACTACAGGCTCCTTGAACACATTTTTATGGTCATGCATACCCGTATGTGTTCTTTGATTCACCTTCCTGATTGTAATAAATTATATTCCTTGTACAATACAGCACCAGTTGTTAGTATGTTTTAAATTTGTAAATTTGAACATTTTTCCAGCAAGCAATAAAACAAAATGCATGACCCAATAATGACAAAACTGTCCATTTCAGAACATTTTAACCATAGAATGCCACTCAAACTTCTGTCATTACAATCTACCAGTATTAATCAATAAGCACAATCTCTGCGAAAGTAAAATTCATCCAAATACTTCTACATTAAAGAGATTTGTACAACAACAAAGGCTTTCTCTTTCAAAGGAACGAACGGCTACTTTAAATTCCATACATACACACCTATTCTTACACAGTAACACACACCCACACTTTATATCTTATACAAACAGAACAGTAAATTTAAATACCATACACATTAGACCCATTATAGAGTACAACACCCCTTTTGGAATGTACCTCACAAGACATCTGCAGCAGCTGGAAAGGCCACAGAAGTACCTCACATAGAGGATTACTGGCCTCAAACAAATGCCCTACACTGACCACCTCAAAAACCTCCAGCTTTACTCCATAGCATATTGCCTACTCCGAGGTGATCTCTGCCTAACATATAAAGCTATATCAAACCCAGAGCTGTTGGACATGCTACACCTAAAGAAATCCCAATCCCTCCGAGCTACATGCTCTAGGGACCTAAACCTTGTCACCACAATAAATAGGACATGCTGGAGGGATAGACTCCTGTCCCAGAGACTTCCCATTCTCTGGAACAGGCTATCCATCTATGTCAAGCAAAGTTCTTCATTAGCACTCTCAAAGAAAAATCTTGATGAGTGGATGGGAAATAGGAAATACACATCGGGGATCACTTATGTGTCTCTGCTTGACAGTGGCACAGGAAAATAACTTTCTTGGGTGGTGTAAGCCAGGGAACCTTGTTGGCTAGGCTTACGTAGGCCCTTGGGCCGATAGTCTAGTACCTGCCTATGAACCTATGAACATACATACATACCCACACACATTCTCTCTCATACAGAAATAAACAGTTTAAATTACACATAGACACACACACACACACACACACACACACACACACACACACACACACACACACACACACACACACACACACACACACACACACATTGGCCCTAGGGCCTGTACAAGCCTAGCCATAACAATTCCCTGGTGGAAGTTCCTAGGTGGGGTATAATAATTGCAACATCACAATAATAAATGTGTGGAATGTGACTGAATCTTTAAGAGATTAAGGAAAACTGACGAGGAGACAATTAAATGAGCTTTTAGATAACATTTCTGATTGGCAAAATTCCCCCTACACTGCAATACTTTTCTCTGTCACATTTAAAAATACATAATGGCATCCGCCTTTCTTTTACAAGTAAATGCTAACTCAAACTATCCTAGTAAAGACACAACCTCAATGAACAAAATCTTCACATCATCCATCTCCCGGAAGCTCTCTGCCTGAGCAGTATAACTCACTTTGAATACGTGTAGTCACTTTCATCTTGCTGCAAGCAATTTCTTTTTACAACCACATGCAATCACTGCTAAATACTATTCTCCAGACCTTTGTTAATAATAAAAGTGAACGTTCTCTATAATGGTAAGACTCTCGCAGATTGTTAAATATCCACATTGACATGATTGCTAGGGTTACAATCTGATGTACTAACTTTGGAATTCATATTTTTATTGTTTTTCTCCACAGTATATGATGTAACTGAGCTATAACTTTTGGTGTCATGGCTAAAAGGGATTGAAGGTCTAGTCCACCTACCCAGTTAAGAATGTCTTACTGCATAAGTAAATAATCATACTGGTCTAGATCCTTTCATTCTCCCTGTCACTGCTACTACACTCATTGTCCCTTTTTATTTATCCTCTATTTTCTATCACTACTGTTAATACAGAGTGCAGTTGCATAGCTAGTACTTGATTGTACGTAGCTGTGCACCCCCTTTTAAATAAATTAGAGAGAGAGAGAGAGAGAGAGAGACAGAGAGAGGAGGGGATATTCTATTTTACTGCACCCCTGAGCTGAAGCTACACAAAAAAGTTCAATGGATCAATTTTCTAGCTGGTTAAAAAATGAATACATATTAAATGATACATTTCAGTCCCAGAAAAACAGCAAACTTCATTCACCAAAGGAAGGAAGTTACACCAGCTGCAAATACAAAAATTATCACTGCACAAAACAATGATTTTTTTAACTCAACGCTAACATAACATGTTACAAGAAATCTCTTCCCGATAGTGTGGGACTGTTTTCTAAGTCAATCCAGTAGTAAAAGTCTAATGCAAGCATGCTGATGCCGTGCCGAAGCTTAGCATACTAGAGCCCCCATTACATACCAGTTCACAGTTTGCAGAAGGGAGTAAGACACATATCTACGTGCACGTCTCATGAACTGCCGAATGCATTTAGATGACATTGGCGTCATGACGCACACAAGTTTCTCCTTAAAGGAGAAGCCTCTCGCACCACAAACTAAAGTTTTTTTTTAGCCTCCTGGCCAACCCTCAGCTGTAAGTGGGAGGGTGCTCGCTTCCCCTCCCCTCCCCCGCCCTCCGCCCTCTGGTTCCAGTGCAAAGAAGAGCACAAACTTTATATTAATTAAAATAATAAATAAATACATAAGGTGTCCTTTACAAGGCCAGCCTGTACGGCGCCCTAGGTGGTCGCCTAGTTCACCTATGCCTAAGGCTGGCCGTGCCTGGGATGTTTCCTGTGCATCATACTCTTTGACCAGCTTAGAGGTGTATATGTCTTTTATATATATTGCAACTCCACTTCCTTTTGTTTTGCTGCCCATGGTTTGGGGTCTCAATGAATGATAGGATGACTAACCTGGTATGGCTGGGGTGCTCTCCGCAGCTTTGAACCAGGTTTCTATGACTGCACAAATGTCAGCTTCTTCCAGGGTTAAGCAAGCTTTCAATGAGTTTCTGCCTGTTTCATTGTGTGTCTGCATGCAGCATAGTTCCACAGTACTTACGTTTTCTAAGTATATGAATAAAGTACTGTAAAAGAACAAAACAACTAGAAATCAGAAATAGACCACATATTTCATAATGTTCTGAATCTGTGTGAAGCTATTTATCCATTCCTGCATATTAATCCTATTTTCATCTCAAAATTGACTGGTTCTCCATGTGTGATGCCATTGCACTATTATGTTTCAAGGTCACATTACTTGTAAAAAATTTCCCATATTGGAAAGTGGGTACAACTATAAAGCAAGTGAACTCTTGCATTAGTGGCAACAGTCTGCAAGAATGATGTTTTATATTTCCATTTCTCTGTGGTCACATGTATGAGTACAATTCTTCATACATATGTATGACCAAATAGTCACACAGAGTTTAGGGTACCTTTTTTGCTGACACCAAAAGGCATTGTGTTACCTCCTGTGTCCTAGCTGTGGAACAAAATGAGCCGTGTCAGATGTGTGAGGCAGCCACCATGCAGTACATGTAACATAATATCCTTGGTGCTCCATATGGTTGTCTATTTAGTAGATTAGCAATGTTATTTACACACGCTGTACTGCACTTCATACCTTTTGTGTACCACGTGCAGACCCTGCACACTCTCATCTAGTTACATTCCTGCAAGGCTCCTTATTGTAAATCACATTTGGGATTTTTCTGTGCATTTCCTAAAATACTATCCCTAAGTACTGCTCATCCTACTCATCATGCCTAGGAATCTCACAACTATTTTATTCCAGAAAAAAAGGTCATATTGTGGTGTGCATGTGATTGCTGGATGGAGATGTGAAAGTGAATAAGTTGTGTAACTAACTACATAAATAATTAATTTATTCATGCTCTACCAACTCCAACAAATGTGTTTATCATTAAGGCTGTTTCTGATGAACTAATTTGTCTAAAATAATCCTTCTTTGATTCACTATCTTAACTCTCAAATTAATAGACTTTTACTACTACTTCTTCAGATCCTGCTGTGACAGATTTTACACTATCCGACTCAAACAGATCTTCTGTGACACTTACCTGGAAGGTGCCAAAAACTGCAGTACTTACCCATTTCTTGGTGCAGATGAAAGGTCCAGCAATTACTCAGTTGGCAAGGGCTGCAGACAGCTGGAATATCATTCAGATACTGAACAGCAGCATCTCATATTCTACAGTGGTACAGCCATTTCAGGCAGACCAGAGTTATTCCTTCCAGATAATACCTCACTTAGGCAAGAAAGCTGGTATACCATCAGTTGTGTTGACTCTCAACTTGAGTAAAGGTAAATATTTGATTTATTTTTTGTCATCGTTTTAACTTCTAGCACAAAAGGATACATTTCTGTTACTTTGCATGCTTCATGGCTTGGTGATCCGATCTGTAATCAGACTAGAAGCCTGTTGGTATTTCAGTTATGTCACACTTCCAGTTTTCCCCCAGGCATCAGGGATGCAGTATAACTTTGTGATAAAACCGTAAGATGCTGTGTCAAAATAACATAGTTCTACAGGAACCAGTAAGAGTACCACACACGTTAGTTAATTTGTTCTCCTAACACTGTAAATCACCAAAAAATGTAAACATCAGTGCAAAGAAGCAGGTTCATAATGGAGAAGAATGAAGGCATGACAGGGAGCATCTTATATAATCCTGTTTAATGTTAGCAGTTTAGTTCATTCTGACAACACATTAGAAGTCCTCAATAAATATCCCAATAGCTTTTGCTGCAGCAGATAACACAGGTTATCATGTCTTTCCCTGAAAAAGCAGTGAGTTATTTCTGGAATGTTAACAACATTTCTGTTGAGGAAGGATAAAATATTCTCTTCTCTTATGCAAATAAATGGAAAATGAAATAGAAAATATAGATCCATAAAGGCCTAAATAATGACTCAGTTCTTTGTATACACTTCAGTGAAGACTATGCACTCTGAAACAGGCTCTTCTATGGTTCATCAAAGTGAACCACTCTGAGCATCACAAATGCTGAAAAATAATGCCCAAAACACAGAAGGATGAAAAGGTTAACTTTGAGCATTTTGGTGGGGGTGGGGTGAGGTGGTGGCTTTGCACCCCCACTGTTGGAAGAAACAATTCTTCCACATCACAATCTTATATACATCAGCTCCATGGTCACACCAACACAAAGAATGGAGAAATTCCACAAAGAAGTTAATCAACTCCTTGGGCATACTTGTAAATCAAACCAGCAATGATTTCCTATCTTAAACAGAGATCAGTGTTATGTTACTCTGCATCTTTTTCTTCAGGCAACTAACTCTTGGGAAATTTCACTTTGATCACCTATAGCGGAGACTCTAAAATATTTGTGTCAGCAAAAAAGTGAAGATAATTTTATATATGTCATGTCATTCCCAACACATGCTGCAGGTGGATTAGACATTCTGAATTGGCCTTAGGTGTGACTGTGAGCATGTGTATGCCTTCTGAGGAAGGTTGGGTGCTGGACTGGTAACTCTACACCATAAAACTCTGCTGCCACTCATTCTGTGAACCAATGATCTGCTGTGGTGAACCCTAATGGGAGCAACCGAAAGAAGAAGGCAGAACAAAGGCTACTTGGTGCACTGAGTGGCAAAAGGCTGATCACAAGGGAAGTAAAACTGATGGAAAATAGTACTTGTTTCCTTACCCATTAGAGAAAATTAATAAAAATAGTGTATAATTTGTATAATAAGTCTCTATATATTTACACACACATTTATTTTCTACTTCAGCAACATTGGAAGTTATCCATTCAGTTGACTCAGAACTTGACATGATGCTTTATCATTTTTCCATGAGGGAAAGTCCTCGCAGCTTATCTGATAATTAGTTTACTGAGGTTTAGGTATTTACACTGAATAACAAGATAACAAAAAACAGAATACATATAACATGAATGGGAATATTTTATCTCATTCACTTACCTGAGAATTCATCACAGTCCCTAACACAAGCCCTTTATCTATGATGTGCCCATTAGCAATTCAGAAACAAGTTAGCCAAAATGAAGTTAGATTGTATTATTGGCTAATTTGCATTTTTGCTGAATATCAGTTACTTCCATGACATGCAGACCGTGGCTGATCTGCATATTGTGGTAGTAACCTGCTGCTCGTGTAGGCAGTGGTATTCACCCCTCAGTCACACACACGAGTACACACACACACACACACACACACACACACACACACACACACACACACACACACACACCAGTTCCTATACCTGTTCCTACCTAATCTGCCTTCCCATGGTTCACCACATCCCTGTAATACTTATTGTCATTGTAGCACATATCTCTTAGGTTGGAGTGGTCTATTGTATCCCCCACCAAATCACTCTTATGATGCAGGTGCTATTACAACACTTTAAGCAGTCATTCTTGGTTCCATGGTCCCCCCAGCCTTGATCCACTTTACAATGTTGATACCATTACAGCAATTTAAAGCATAATCTCTGATGTCTAGTGCATCCCAAACCCCTCGATCCTTGTGTTACCATAGGTGCCATTATAGCAGTTTTAAGAGTCATCTTTGGTGTCTTTTGCATCCACCCTGATCACTATACTACCACTGATGCATAACAGCACCATGCAAAGTAATCCCTGGTGTCTAATACATCAGTCTAACTCATAATTTCCATACTACAGTTAGTACCATGACTGCATATTACAAAGTACACCCTATTGACTAGTGCACTCCCCACTCACATTGATCCCTGTTTTACTGTTGGTACTATTATCACACTTTAACCATAAGTCCTGGTGTCTAGTGATTCCCCTCTACAATGTTCATGCTTGGTAGTTGAACATAGCCTTTTGTCCATGTTCAGTTGTGCAACATGGTTAAGATGTCCATGCACTACACAGACAAGATGGCCATGCTGATCTACACAGACAAGTAATTTCTTGAATCACACAGCCATGTAGATGCCTTTAAGCACATGGCTAATTAGCATACCCCCCGCAGAATGTGTCATTAGCATTCAGCATGGCCAAGGTGAACTGCCCTTCATGTGAATGTCATAGTACCTTTAAATTTGCTCCAAAAGTCTACACTGAGTGTACAGGATTGGTTTATTACTTCCTGAATAGCTTCACCATGTTGGATTGTTTAATTTGCTTGTACCTTGACATTTATCTAGATTTGTCTGCTCCACACATCATGCTGAGCAATTTAATGAATACCAAACAGCACATAAATGTGTTGACAGCATGCCATGTTGCCAGTATGATAGGTGTACTTAGTGTAGCTGTTAATGGATCCTTCCCTTTGCCCTGCACACCAAAACTCTTAGGAATACAGCACAATTACACATAGAAAAAGCATGTTAGGGATTGCTACTGCTATTATTACAGTGTATGTGCAACAGGCTTTACACCAGCGTGCTGCTGTTGCTGTTGCCAGACCTCAGGCACAAGGAAGAAGGGTGTTTGGACCCCAGATTTTTTTTTCATGGACTGCATGACACAGAAATTACTTAGATATACAGGGTGGCCAGGGAAACATAAAATGCTGCAGGAAACATGCAGCCTCTGCCATCCCCACCTCAGGCCCCAGGGAAATCATGGAGAACCTGTCTGAATGGAAACAAAGGTATGTTTAGCATTACAGTATGTATACTAGCTACTGGTACTTTCCAGAGACCTACAGGGGAAATATCAGGTGTGTCAAAGGCATCAGCCTGCAGAATATTTCATCAGTTTCTAAATGCAGTGCTACTGCATGCAAGGGACCATATTTTTGCCCCCAAAACCCAGATGAGAGAGCAAGAATCATGCAGGAATTCTATGCAGTGAAGTGTTATGGGCCATAGACTGCACATGCATAGAAATAAAAGTATCACCTGGGGAACCGGGAAGGATGTACATCAACAGAAAGAAAGTTTCTACACATATAAATAGGAAAATTAATACCTATCAAACTCCACAACCTTTACTTAACCATGCAATGGCTGTGCTCTGACAGTATCGGACAGGGACAACCCTCAAGGACACAATTTGTACCTGCAGTAATGACAAGGCAAGTGCAGAATCTGTAAAGAAAAAAAAAGTTTTTCATAACTGATTACTCTCATATGGAAATATGTATATGCCCCTAAGCAGAGAATTTGTCTGAGATGTTCAGTTGTCAGTAATATCTCTTCTGTCAGAGTTTTGCAATATGCAGTTATGTATTAGAAACAACAATGTGCATCAAGCATTTCAGTTGACCACCATCTATAAAACATGGAACAGGTCAATTACACCCTCGTTTGTACAACTATACCAAGAAGTAAGACTTAAGTACCTAATGCTTCCAATGCTGTAATGGCAATACTAACTGAAATACAATGAGGGTCAACAACTACAGAAGCAATCATTCACAAATGAGTAGGAACAAGAAATCAAACACTTTTTTTCTTCATTGATAAGTAAGCAATAGCTATCCACAGAGTCCTTCAGATATATATGCAACCCTAAGTATAAAACATGTGCAAAGGTCAGGGTGCAGTCATCATCATTTGCACAGTGTGTGTGTGTGTGTGTGTGTGTGTGTGTGTGTGTGTGTGTGTGTGTGTGTGTGTGTGTGTGTGTGTGTGTGTGTGTGTGTGTGTGTGTGTGTGTGTGTGTGTGTGTGTGTGTGTGTGTGTGTGTGTGTGTGTGTGTGTGTGTGTGTGTGTGTGTGTGTGTGTGTGTGTGTGGGGGTTATAGGACAGGAAGGTTGACATCAAAAAAGTGAATGTCTGCGAGTAAGAAACACATGCATCTATCAGATTATACAGTATTCATATACAGTATTCAGGACCGGTAACAAAGGATGTACAGCAGTCAGCAGTACTGTTTAGATAGTTTGCATGTGTGTGAGGTGATATGGGCAAGTGAAGCTTTTAACAGCATGAGTTTGTCTGCATGAGGACAATCAAACACTGTGCTAGCACCATGTCCTGGCATCTTAAGAAATTGTAAGCTGTATATTGTACGGTAGCCAGCTCAGTGTAGTTGCCTCTGACCATGAAAACCACCTCTGCTAGGAGTTCCACAGCTATTTTCTTGGCCCTGACTAAAAGTCGAGGTGGTACCTGAATGTGGGTAATGTCTGCTGGACTTGCTCTTCTCAAAATTATGTCCAGGGCCATGCCCCTGTGGCCTACCCTGTCTGTGAATGGACACCACATTCACTAATGGAGCAGTAGATGCAGTGTCAGTATGGGAGCAAGATCTTGCATGGCCATGTCTGCTAACATCAGAAGATGAACTGGCTCTCAGGCCACATGGATGCTACCCCCCCCCATCAACAGACTTTCCATCACAGACACTGCCCAATTAAGTGTGTCATTCATACTGTCCAAGGAATTGCCCACATGGTTCAGGAAGTCATGAAGGTCAGGATGTATGATGTTTAGTAGTCAGACTATCTCTTTTCTGCTCCTAGTGGAAGATGCCTATACCTTCACTATGGCCCTATGCATACATCTCCTGATATCTACTGACATACCAGCATCAGGAGGAAAGTGGACAGCAGGCCTTCTCCAAGCACCCTCAACCAATCCACCTGTGTGTCATCACACCCTTATGATGGCTACAGGGAGAAGCTACTATCTCTGCAACCTACCCTGATCAAGTGTGTCACCATCAACCTGTCCTATGACAGAGATCCCCATGTCATGGCTATGCATAGGTGTACTGTGTCTGAAATATGGGCAGTTGTGTTTTTTTAGCTGTATTGAGCTCTCTGGATCTAAAGAGCTTCCTGGAATGTTACAATGGCATTAGCTTACATGACTACCTTTATATAGTGCAGAGTCAGCCCTGTGTGCACTGAGAATATGTAAATGAGGTGTTAAATAATTAGCATTTCTGAATACCACAATTTTCACTAAGTGTAGTGAATGTAAATGTGATGTAAGGAGCTATATGTTTACATGCACATGACCTGGCACTGCAAGGATGAGCACTGAGAAGTGTTGCCTGCTAATGGCTTGTAGGTGTCTATGATTACTCTGACTGCAGGAACAATCAGGATGTCACAGTCTTCCATCTCTAATGTACACTTACTGGGGGTGTGTTACGGAAAAGAGACTTACCAAAAAGTCTGAAATACACTGACTGATTTAGGAGAGCAACATTCA
This sequence comes from Protopterus annectens, assembly GCF_019279795.1. Lineage (NCBI taxonomy): Eukaryota > Metazoa > Chordata > Ceratodontiformes > Protopteridae > Protopterus > Protopterus annectens. Next base: position 982,385,725 of record NC_056741.1, on the reverse strand, counting down.
TAACATTCAAATGCTGGTTTTAACGACCACAGTTATTATCCCTTAGTAAGCAATGTTGTTCATATTCAAGGGAGTACTTTGAGCACTGATACAGATAACATATGTAATAAAACAGAGATAGAATTGCTGTGAAGAAAGCAAATATAAGGGAATGAGGCACCATAAGGAAAGAGAGGAATACAACCACAGTGTTTGTAGCTTTTGTTTAATATTGTATAAGTACATGGGCATCCTAACTGTTGGCAATATCATAATCATCCACACATCTACTGTCAAATGAGAAAGGAAACTTTCATAACTTGTTTCTGTTGCACTTTCAATGTGACCTGATCAGTACATCTAAACACTTTTTCTCCTTGAAAATATATATCTTTGTCTGTGGCAAATGTTGGAAATACTCTTCAACTATTGTTCTTAATACCCTTGTTTGGGGTTCAAACTGTTGCTCGTCTTGTGTATTCAAATAAGAAGATGAGACCTGGGTATTTGTTTATGTAGTTTATTACATACAAACACATCAGGATGAATGACTGGAACATAAAACCTAAATCAACTAGCTAACTGACTGACTGCTATACACATACATGCTTTCACTCCAGCTGCTCACTCAAAATGGCACTCTTTCTTGCATGTGCTCTGTACTTATATACACGTGCTCATGGACTGGAATGGCTCTTAAAGGTACAACACACACTCTGATCTACATCCTCCCTCTTTGACTATTCTGTCATGCAAATGAAAATGACAATTAGATGAGCATGCAAATTATACAGACATATACAAAAATAACAGTCATGTCCAGGTTGCCATGTATCTGGGACTAGGTCTTGAGATATGACCTGAACTTGTAACGTAATAATCAGAACTGCATTTAGCAACAGGGACAGACAATGGGGAATGTTCTGCTTCAGGAACTTCAGGGATACTTTCAGGAACAGGAACAGACAATGAAAAGTTCTCTGGAATAGGAACATTGGGCAAATCGCTCTGATAATTTGATTCTCCATTACAGGCAAGATGCTGTAACACTGGCTCAGACACCAGTAGTAAATGTTTCCAATTCTGCCTGAATTCCATCGCTTGCAACTCAATGCTGTACAATCGCAGTTCCACACACAAATGTTTCACAAGTCCTATTTGGTCAAATCCTTTTGCTGTCTGGATTCTCACTATCTCTCCTTTTAATGGAGTCAGAGGCTTGCTGGTTTTGTTACAGTAAGGCTTTTGGGACAAATGCTTCTTTATGAGTTGAACTTTTACTGCTTTGTTGTTTTTAGCACTTGGAATCAGCAAATTCTTAGTGACTTGTAGTGTGGGTTCTGATTTGTCTCGACATTAGTCACTGAGCAGGTGAACCAAGTAAATTGTCACAAAGAAAGTTTCTGAGATTAAGCAGATTAAGAAAAACATCAGTATTGTGTTGTTTTGATTTCTCCAACAGCTGTTTTGCACTTTGAACTGCACATTCAGCCAAACCATTAGATTGTGGGTATTCAGGACTACCAGTAACATGAACAAAGTCCCATGTTTCAACAAATCTTTTGAATTGCTGACTTGAAAACTGTGCACCATTCTCAGAAATGCCTTTGTGCAGACTATGATGGGCAGAAAAAATGTCTCTTGAACTTTATAATGACAGTACTGGACATGAGATTAGGAAGAAGGTCAGTCTCAAACCAATCTGAATAAGAGTCTACTAACACCAAGTAATGTTGACCATTCCATTTGAAAATATATGTTGTTGCTGTCAACCAGGGCAGTTCAGGAATCTGGCTTAGCTCAAGTGGTTCTTTTTGTTGATGTGGTTAAGTACTATTACAAACAGGACAAGACGAGAGTTTCTTCTCAATATCTTTTGACATAGAAGGCTAAAATACTAGTCCTTTCACCCTTCTTTTGGCAGAATCAGCTCCTGTGTGGCCATGATGCAATATTTTAATATACTCTTGTTGCAAGGATTTTGTAGCAATCACTTTTGGACCTTTCATGATGATACCATCTTCCAGCAGAATCTCATCTCTGTAAGGAAAATACTGCTGCTCATCTACTGGTAAACAAGATTGCTTTGACGGCAATCCTCAACTGATGAAGTGGTTGAGCTTCTGGAGAATTGGATTTGAAGCTGTGTCAGTTCTAAGCTCATCAAGACATGTGGAAGAAAATTTTCTCAATTCCATGACTTCAAAATCAGTTTTCTCATTTTCATGCTGTTCAGTGTTTTTCTGGGCAATCTAGATAAAGTATCAGAAAGATAAGGAAGATTACCTTTTCTGCAAACAAGATTGAAATTGTACTTTTGTAATTTTAAAATCATGTAACGCAATCTGACAGGAGCTGTGTGCATTGGCTTTTTCAAAATAGTGACCAAAGGTTGGTGGTGATTTTCGATTTGAAAAGGCTGGCCATAAATATAATCATAAAACTTTGAACATGAAAACATAATTGCCAAGGCTTCTTTTTCAGTTTGAGCATACTACATCTCAGTTTAGGTTAGAGTTCTAGGTGCATAGACGTCTGGTCTGCCCTCTTGAAGAATGAATGCTCCAAGACCAAACTTTGAATAATCGCAGGAATGAGTTACAGGTTTGTGAACATCATAATATCTTAAGGTGGATGGACTGGCAATTTTCTGTTTCAGGACATGGAATAATCTTTGGTGTTGTTCCAATCAAGACCAGGTTACATCTCTACATGTCAGCTCTCTTAGCGGTGTGATAGCTCACTCAAATCTGGAATGAACTTGCCCAAATAGTTGACCATGCCAAGAAAACATTGAAAGGCTTGGACATTGCCTGGAGCTGGCATCTCAAGAATTACAGTTTGCTTGGAAGGATCTGGTCATAAACCTGAAGTGGTATACAAATGACCCACATAAGTAAATTCTTGCAGCCTGAATTTACATTTCAGAGGATTCAGCTTAAGAGTCACTTCACGAGCATGTTCCAGAACTTTCCTGAGGCTTCTATCATGTTCAACTTCACCATTGTCTCCTACAACAATATCATCTAGTATAATAGCACATGGTTAGCCAGAAAAAAATTGTACCATCACACATTGAAAGACTTCACAGGCAGATTTTATTGCAAATGACATTCTCAAAAATCTGTACCTTCCAAATGATGTACTAAAAGTGGTTAGCAATCAAGAGTTTTGGTCAAGCAAAATCTGCCAAAACACCTAAGACAGAAAAAAACTGTGGAATTTGCCATAAGAGCTGAACTTCCTCAATTGTACACATTGGATGATAAGGTCTTTTTACTGCTTTTTTCAAATCCCTTGGATCAATATATATTCTAGTATTATCTGAGCTTTTCTTATGAGCTACTACCATGCAGGGTACCCATTCAGTTGGTTCTTCTACTGGACAAATTACACCTTGACACACCATTCTGTCTAGCACATCTTTGACTCTGTCTTGCATGGCTATTTTAACTTTCCGTGCTGGTTTTATGATTTGGCTTACCTTGTAGTCTAACTTCATGGAGTACACAACTGGGAGTTTGCTTCTCTTGTCTTAAAAATATCAGAAGAGTCAGAAAAAATAGCTTGTGTGAAATTTTCATTGTTACACGTGCCTATATGGTGGACTTCTCTATTAAATGAAAGCAGTCCCATTTTCAAACTGTCCTTGAGGCCTAATAATGCCTGCACTTGTCTCTTGACTATGAAAAATTGCAAATCATAGCTGTTCTCAGCAGAATAACATGAAAACAGTACTGAGCCTTTGTTCTGAATTTCTTCACCACCATAAGTAACAAGCTTCGCACACTTTGCCAAATGAAGCTTCTCACCAGCTTTTACTCTAGCAAACATTTCTGCTGACGTAACATTAAAATTTGAACCAGTATCAACCTTCAGCTCTACAGGTTTCCCATTAAACAGAACAGTACAAAATACTTCATTATTTGTCCAAAAATCTACTGCTTTGACTGTTTCACCAAGCACAGCCACACCATCAACATAAAAAGTAGGGTCACAACTTTCTAGTTGATCAACTTGCCTCTTTGAATGCTCTCTTTTAATAAAAGAATGTGCCCTTTAGATTTACAGACCCTTTTGAAATTATTCCACTTTTTACATGTGTGGCACTGCTGACCAAAAGCTAAGTACTTCTCTTGCTTGGGCTCATGGCTACCTTCAGAATTAGGACAGTTAACTATGGGACTTGTCACAGGTTTTTCTGAATCACTCCTCTGCTTTACTGAGTGTGCCCTGGGTTTTACTGTAGCTACTCTGGATTTTGTTGAAGCGACCACACCCTTAGGCCTGTATCCTTTAACCTCGTGCTGCATACTGTCAACATTAGCACTGGAAGGCACTGCAAGCATGCTTTTCTCATTTGTAAGCATATTTATGTGCTTTTCTGAAAGCTCATATATCTGAAAATTCTCTATGGACTTGCTCAAAGTTAAATTACTGTCTCAAAGCAAAATCTTTATCACTGCATCATCTTTAATACCACAAACAAGCCTGTCTTTTATCAACTGATATCTTAGATCACCAACTCTGCACATTCTTGCCTTATTTTTCAAGTCATTTATGTATGCTGCAAACATTTCACCAGGCTTTTGATCTCTTGTGTAAAATATGTGCCTTTCCACTGTAATATTCATTTGGGGGTTGCAAATTTCTCTAAATTTACATTTTAAGCACTCAGGGTCTTCCAGTGTGTCAGCCGGTACCACAGTATGGCAGTCTTCCTCCGCCCCTACAAACAGAGCAGGTGCATACACAGATGAATGATCTCTTTCAATGGCTTCTGAACCAGATAGATTAAGCAGAATAAATGCCCTTGTATGTGCGTCTTTATCAGAAAAGGCAGCCTGTATGAAAATATCATACTCTTGCTCAAATGCTCTCCAATTCTCTGTACTATTATTATCAAATGCAAGTAGAACAGGTCTGCAAAATCATTCTGCCATGCAAACAAACTGCCCCTTACACAATGCAGACTTGGCCCTTGCAATTATGTCAAACACACATACCAGGTACTTGAAAAATATTCAAATGCACAATCTCTTTGAAATTACTGTATTTTGTGAAATAACTGTACTGTAATACTGTGCACACTTGCCAACACTTTGCACACCTTGGATATTTCAAATAGCTTTAGTTAATATGAAAAGAAGCTCATAGTGAAAAATATGGCTGTTTTCCTTTTTTATACGTTTTATGTAATTCAGAAGTTATTTCAAGCATTTTCATAAGCATTGCAACTATGTTTATCAATATGTCATAGTTCTGAACATTTCCTTTAATTAGAAATTTGTTTTGAACATTTTAAATGCTTCGTTTTATATTTGTTGAGTAAAAAATCATTTAAATGAGTTTTAGTACCTGGAATTATCTTTCTGACCTGTTTGAAAGTCATTTGAGCATTGGATGATTCACATCTGTATATTCCTCCAACTGTAACTGCGTGCCTCATGGTTCTGAAGAAATTTTACTCTGGATCCCATTCTGACATCATGTTGCTCGTCTTGTGTATTCAAATAAGAGGATGAGGACTGGTGTTCATTTAAGTTGTTTATTACACACAAACACATCAGGATGGATGACTGGAACATAAAACCTAAATGAACTAGCTAACTGTCTGACTGCTACACACATACATGCTTTCACTCCTGCTGATCACTCAAAATGGCACCCTTGCTTGCACATGCTCAGTACTTATATGCACGTGTCCACAGACTGGAATGGTGCTTAAAGGTACAATGTACACTCTGAGCTACACAAACCATACAGGTTCCTGTTGTAAGACAACAAAGCTAATCAAACATCTAAAATGTACATATATAGTATTTGATTCAAATTTTATTTTCTGTTTTTCCCTTTATCATTTGCATGCAATGTGTTTGGCATTGCGCTTCACTGACTGGCAAGGTAAAAATGCGAAATTTTATTTTGACTGCCAACAATAATGCAACCAAGACTGGCATTGTTGCATTTTATTCAGCAGTCTGGACAATACTGAATGAAGAATTTGAAGTTGCCACACTCCAGTTTGTGTGGCATAATGTATAAATGCATTGAGCTTAAAGAAACAGTACAGGTGATACATGGTGGAAAAGTCATTTTACTGAGATAAGTCATACTAAATCTTGACACTCATTTTGGTGCATGGATGTTGTGATGTGGGAAACTCAAGTAATGTCGATGTTGACTAAAAGTGACAGACAGATAGGTGATTTGAATTATATTAATCATGTGTGCTGAGTGAATACTGAAAGATTTTCTTCTGCACCCTGTGCCTTTCTACATTTCTATGGCAATAGCTAAAGTCCTGATATTGTGAGGCATACAGTATAGCACTGATGTAACAAGGAAATGTGATAAGATTGAATGAATCAGTATAATGCAATGGTATCTCTTCTCATTGCAAGATATACACTGATTCATTTCATATTAGGTTGCTATTTTAATGAAGTTGTATGAAATTCTGATAATTATTGCCTTCTGCATTTCTGCACCACTTGGCAGCATGATATGAACTTTCACAACTTAAGGAAAAAAGTTAAAAATTTAGTTTAGGATGCCTTATGTTGTGCAAACCAGCCTGGTGGCATTGCATGACAGTCAGCACTCTGGATAGTAAAGAAAATACAGCTGTCACATAACTCTCTGTGTGGCACAACTGAAATGAATTAAAAGAAATAAGGCACATATGCATGATTCTAATCCTGTTTAAAGATCACATTGCAATTATTCTCAATATGTATTTTTTTTATTTTATTTTTTTCTTAATCTGCATTTGATTTCCACTTGGCAGCAGGCAAACGTGGTTTATTGCCTAAGGAAAAAAGTAAACATTTTAGTTTATGTTGTCTTGTGTAGGATACACTTGTCTGGCAAGGGAACACTTTCCTCAGCAGTCTGCACAATACTGAGTGGAGAACTTCCACTTGTCACATGCCCATCTCTATGGTAAAATGCATAATTTGCAGACTTTCACAGAAAATAACTTCAAGTGATTTTTTAAGAAAAGACAAAAGAAAAATAACCGTAACTATCAAAATACCCTGAAATTGGCTGATAGAGTGCCATAGGAAGAGACAGCTACCAATGAGAGCATTGAAATATGGGTGTGTGTGATAGGTCATTTTTTGAAAAACTTCCAGTTCATAGGACACTACAGTAGCCAGTAGAAAAGGTATGTTACAGGCCTGCAGGATTGGGCAATTTTGATAGGGTTGACCAATGGTGTAGATGACACAAAAGCAAGTTGTGGCAAAATCTTGTTATCAAAAGAATGGTTAAAAACTGTAATACTTGAATGTCATAGGATGTGGTAGTAACCAATAGGGGTATTGAATACTGGGACTGAGTGATTGGTTGTATCTTAAACACAATAGCATGCCATAGGATGTCAAAGTTGACAAATGGGAGTAGTGTGTCTGAGGCCTATACTATTAGTTGCTATTATGATAGCCCGTGGGAGGGGATGCCAAATAATAAATAATATGAATGAAACCTGTTAGACTTTTTATTATTTGAAATAGCTTCACAGTGTTGTAAATTATTCTTTAAAAGAGGACAAACATATAAAGTAAAAGCTAGAACAACACCTTATTATGTAATTGTCTGACAAATTTAATATTTGTGTGTAATAAGATGTTACGGTTTCCATTATGGGTGTTGGAAAACAAGGACTGCGTGATAGGTAATTTTTTGAAAAAGTAGATTCTACAGGTTGCATAATCCAAGGTGCAGTTAAAGTACAGAAAAAAAACATGGAACTATCTTAATATCAAGTTATTAGTTGAAAAATAGAAATAGTGGCATGTCAAAAGGTGTTAAAATAACTATTAGTATCAGTGAATAATGGGGTCTGTGTGATAGGCCGAATTTTGAAAGACTAGCATGCAATTGGTCTTTAAAGCTGACAATGGGAACAGTACATCTGGGACCTATAAAGTTAGTTGATTTTAGAACAACCATGGGGGGACAAAATATGAAACAAAAAAAACTTTTTTAAGAGTAAGTACAGACTATTCTGAAATCATAAAATAGTGGTTTCATCCTGATATATTTGTATGCTCACATTATTTGGAGAACAAACCATAAAATAGGAAAAAACAAGAGTGAAATCAGAAGGAACACCACTGCACCTTGTAATTGGCTGCAAATTGAAATATTAGTGTGCTATATGATGATACAGCTACCAGTGGGGATGTTGGATTCTAAGCCTGCATAATAGGTTGTTTTTGAAAAACCTTCATCCTATAGGAAGTTTAAAACAAATGGAGAAGAAAAAGTAAAGAAAAAAAATACGGAACTAACCAAATGGCAAGTAATTGGTTGAAAAAAAACAAGACAAATGCATGCCAGAGAGTGTTTAAAGTTACCATTAGGATTATTGAATATGGGGTCTGCATGATTGCCTGTGTGTTGGAACAACTAGTGTGCCATTGGTCATAAAAATGGGAGCAGTATGTCCTGGGCCTGTACAGTTAGTTGAATAAGGATTACCTGTGGGGGAAATTACCAAATACGAAACCACCAAACCTTTTTAAGAATCTTCTTCTTTTGGCTTTTCCCAGTTAGGGGTTGCCACAGCAGATCACCTGTCTGCTCATGATTGGCAGTGGAGTTTTACGGAGTCAAATTGCCAGCCCGGCACCCAACCTTCCACAGAAGGCACACACACACATGCCTAGGACCAATTTAGAGTATCCAGTCCACCTACAGCATGTCTTTGGGATGTGGGAAGAAGCCAGAGCACGTGAAGGAAACCTACATGACCACGGGAGGACATTCAGACTCTGCACAGAATGCAACCCAGTTGAGGATTGAACTGGAGAACCTCTTGCTGTGAGGTGGCAACCCTAACCGCTGCACCACCGTGGCTGCCCTCCCAAGCCTTTTTATGAATAAAACTTTTTAAGAATAAAACTGAATATTCAACAAGCTAAATTTTATTCAAACAATTAAAGTTCACTAAAATCCATAAAGAGTGAGTTCGAGCAGCACTTTCACTAGAGCTTCCTCAGATCTGCTGCTGACAAAAACTTAAAATAACCTTCAATAACACTAATTTTTTTTTAAATATAAGACTAATATGTCATGAGCTGTATAAAGGGAATATTAGAGTTGGTTTAACATCTTGAGTTCTGGAGGATTGGATTAAGAGGGGCCAGTGGAAGGATAGGACATTGGAGTTCAAGCCAGTGATTATTAGACTCTGCATTTGAAATGGTAGAATGAGCTAGCAGACTTAATCAATAAATAACAAAAATATATTTATAAGATAAGTTAAGATATGGTAAACAAAAATGGCAAAATGGAAAATTCAGAAAACTCCAAAAGGTGCAAACCATGGAGTTCCAGAATCAAATAAACAATAGTAACCAAGAGCTGAAAAACATCACCTATTTAGTGGTGAAGAGCCTTCACCAGATATCAGAAAAGTAGTACTATGTGGGATTTTTTTTTTTAGTTTTTTCTTTCTTGTCTTATCTTCAGTACATCTTCAAGATCATCTCTACTAAACATATTGTATGAACAGCACTCATGTTACTACCTGCTACACTTTTAATTGTATGTTTAAACCAATCTTCTCAAACTTAACCAACAATAACCTAAGACTTATTACTGATCACCAAGCCTTAAATAAATAAACACTTTGCTTATATACATATCTATGCAATCATATGTTATTATCTGCTATATTTTATAACTGTATGTGAAAACCACAATGCTCATGTAAATACCTTATATATAGTATGTTAGCAATTGTTGTAGAGCTTTTTGCCTCGGGCCTCTGCTAAAAACAGACAGCTCTGTCCAGTTGGACCGCCCTGGTAAACAAATGTAAAATAAATAAATAAAATTAGTATTCAAAAAAAACATTAATCATTCTTCAGCTGGGCAAAGCAAAAAAAAAAACACCACCATAAACAATATTCCAAAATAAATATAAGTCTGTTAGTAGTAAGAATAGTGGTGTAGTTTTCTAAGGTTAAGAACACTGTCGATGGAAATCTGGGTGTTTAACCCTGGTGGCTTACAAGCATCAACTCTGACTTGCCATTCCAGTTCTCATTTTTTCAAGTGGTCATTCAGTGATGCCTGTAGTTCCTCTTTGGGCATTCAGTCAGTTATGAGGAACTGGAAGGAGATGTGTTCAGGTTGGTTGCTATTGTGCTTGGAGAGTGCGTTGTTGTTGTTTTCATATCAGATGTTAGATGTCAGGCAATCCTGGTTTTTAGCTTGTTGACTGTTTTTCTGATGTAGAATGATGGGCAATGGAATCACAGGCCCCTGTAGACAACAGCCTCAGAGTTGCAGTTACCAGGCTTATGGCTATGCTGGAGTAGTGAAAACCAGACCTTTTGCTCATAACTATGCAGTATTTACAGTGTGGGGGGGTCCACATCAGAATTCATCTTTTTAAGCAATGAGTCCATAGACATCCTGCCCATTCTTTCTACAAAAACTTTAAGATTCTTGTTTCACCATAAGTTGAACTTAGGATTGTCTGATAATATGCTGTTGAAGATAGGGCTTTTCCTAGATATGACCGGGTTATCCCTGATGATATCATTGATAACGTTGCAGTCTGTGGAGTATGTGATGGTCATGGAAACCTTGTGGTTGCTATCCATATTTTTCCTTCTTGTTTTGCATTGTCTGGAGATGTTGTATTTATCTGGATAGATGCGTTTTTTGTATTTGAGGAGGGAGATGGGTTGCAGCATTCTGTGTATGAATTTTGTTGCAGTATCCACAAGCCAGGAAATCTTTTTCTAGGTTTGCTATGTTGGTGGTAAAACTCCTTTAATTTCTTCAAAACTCTTCCCATCCTGAGACTTTGGCATTTTAATCATCTTCTTTTTAGTTTGAAAAGGATGCATGCTGTTCCACTGTAATAATAGCTTGACCCTTGCTGGATTTTTGATATAGGTTATTGGAAAGGCAGCAAGAGTATTTGAGTTTTGAAACATTGAGATCTAGGAAGTTAGCATTTCTGCTGCCATGCAATATGGTGAAACATAGGAAGTTAGTGCAATTTCCAAAGTAACTGAAGAAATCAAGGAGCTCAGCCTCTGTTCCATTCCAGACAATAAATATGTTGTCTATATATCTATAATAACATCCCATATGCTAATGAAAAGGACAGCTGAAGACATGTTCCCTCTTCCATTTACCAAGGGGAGTATTTGGTAGGCTGGGAGCTATTGCCGCCCCCATGGCTATGCCTTGTTTTTGCCTGTAGAGGGACTTGTTAACAGAGGTGACCTGTGCCTGACATACAAGGCCATGTCCAACCCAGAATTAATGGACATGCTGATATAAATTGGACATGCTGGAGGGATAGATTTGTCACCCAGAGACAGAGCACCTTGCTGGCTCTGTTCGTATAAACCTATGAACCTATGAAAGAAGTTGTTTTTCAGTAAAACTTGAAGGAGCTTGCTTATGGATTCAGTCACAACATCCATGATTGCACAGTGATACCTGAATGATTCTGCCACTGCTTGAATGCAGCAATCATGTGGAAGTACCATGTAGAGTGCTTCCTCATCAACAGTGACTAGGAAGGAGTCATCTCCCACTGGGCAATTGCTGATTTTCTTGAGGAAATCACCTGCATCCAAGATGAATGATGAGGTATGCTTTGCTAGGAGTTTGATCTGAACTTCCAGATAGATAGAAATGGGTTCAGTGATGCTGGTCCCTGGCTATAACTGGCCTGTAAGGTGGGTCTGTTAGGTTCTTGTGGGACTTGGGAATTCCAAAGAACTTAGGTAGCTTGGGGTGGGTGACTATGATGAAATCCAGGAGATTGTCACTAATCAGACCATCATCGCTCAGACCAAACAGTTCCGTCATGATGTTATCATAAGATGTTTTCACCTGATCTATGTTGCATTTCCTCACAGTACTCTTGTTTATCTAGCATGGTAGCAATTTTAGGAGTGTATGGTTGAGAGTCCATGACTAAAATGCCTCCTCCTTTATCAGCCTTCATGGTTCTTTGAGTGGGGCTTGAGCTAAGAGTCTTTAAATCCCTGTATTAGTATGGCTTATGATTGTAGAATAATTTTGGGGGGGGTCTTTTCAGAGCTTTTCTTATGTCCATTTCATTTAGTCTCAAAGGCTGATATCATGAGGTGTGGAGGTAAACAGAAATTCCTGGGTTTCTTCTATTTCTATTTGATGATCCTGTTGTTTGTTCAGCATTTTTAGGTCTATAATAGTCTGTACTCTGTTGCTTCTTTGGTGTGGAATAAAAGTCAGACCTTTTTCTAGGATTTCTAGTTCAGATGAGGTTAGGAGTCTTTTGAAGTTGTTCCAGACCTTTTTCATGGTTTGTAGTTGGTTGCAGTTTTCTGAACAGGGAGGTTGGTGGGTGGGACCCAGAGATGCTTCAAGTCCCTCTTCCTTTGCCAAGTTCTCTCTCTGTGGTGTGGGTGGTACACTAGTGATTGGCTGAGCCTGGGGTGGTAGACTTCTTTCTAATTTTGTTCTTGGTGCTATCAGGTTTGGGATGGAGGATGTCCTTGAACTCTGGTTGTTGTGTTGCCCTGGGTTGGTACAAAGGGTAGTGTGGCTTTAAGGGTCTAACCAGGGAGAGTCCTTGCTCTGCTGAAAAAAACGTCTGGTTTCTCTGTGGGTCGGTAAGTCCTGAAGATAGTGGGCCAGACTTCTGTGTAATGGTTGATGTGGAATCAATCCCTGTGTCTTCCCAATATGGTGCTCCACTGGTTGGTGAAAATTGGTGCTCATATTTGGTTCACCTTATTCCCATCTGTTGATGAGAGTAGTAATTTAGATCTAGTTCTTTACAGAACTTTTGTTGTTTCTTGATCCTCGGATTTTCATTAAGCACCTGGATCTTGGAGATAATTGGTTGTAGTTTTGTCTGTTTTTCTAAAATACTATTAATGTTGGATTTGAGAAACTCACATATGTGCAGGTGCAGTCCTTGTAGCATCATATTGTGTTTGAGTAGTAATTTTACCAAGCTCAGCCTAGCTTCAGTGATGGTCTCTTGCCATTTCCTAAGTATGTTTTTTTCTGGTTTCTGCAGTTGAGCTCTTTCTGTAGCCTCAGACCTTTGGGAACAATTTTCTTGATGAGGCATGCCTGTAAATAGGTTTCTTCCCATTGCAGGCTCTTGAACTCCAGGAAGATGTCTTTCAATGTGATGAGACTTTGGCTATCCATTGTTTCTTGTTCTAACTTGTCATTCTGGGGGGAACCAGTCTGGTTTTCAAGCACTGGAGGGATAAGGAAGTCTTTGTAGACCGGGTGTTGCATATTAATTTATTATATGTAAAGGGAAGTTTCTGATGAACTTTGGGGGTGTTAGTGCAAAACTCCCTCTTCTTAGAGGAGTACTGCTCCCATTGTCAGCTTTAAAGACCAAACTGCATGCTAGTCTTTCAAAATTTACCCTGTCACACAGACCTCATTATTCCCTGATCCTAATTGTTATTTTAACACCCTATGACATGCCATTATTTCTATTTTTCAACCAATAACTTGATATTAGGATAGTTCCATGTTTTTTTCTGTACTTCAACTGCACCTTGGATTAAGCATCCTATAGAATGTAAGTTTTTTTAAAAAACAACCTATCACTCAGACCTAGTTTTCCAACACCCCCAGTGATAACTATGGCATCCTATTATACACAAATATTTCAATTAGCCAATTACATAATAAGGTGTTGTTCTAGCTTTTTCTCTATGTTTTTGTCCCCTTTTAAAGAACAGCTTATGGCAATAAGAAACTATTTAAAATAATAAAAAGTCTAACAGGTTTCATTTGTATTATTTATTATTTAGCATCCCTCCATGGGCTATCTTAATATCAACTAATAGTGCAGGCCCAAGACACATTTCTCCCAGTTGTCAACTATGAAGCCCTATGCCACACAAGTGTATTTGAGATATGACCAGTCACACAGCACCAGTATTTGATGCCCCTATTACTTTCTACAACATCCTATGACATTCAAGTATTTCTATTTTCAACCAGTGTTTTGATAATAAGATATTGCCACAGCTTGCTTTTGTGTCATCTACACCATTATTCAACCTTATCAAAAAATAACCAGTCATGCAGGCCCACAACACACCTATCCCACTGGCTACGGTAGTGTCCTATGAATTGGAAGTTTTTCAAAAAATGACGTATCATAGAGACCCAAATTTCAATGCCCCCATTGGTAGCTGTGTCATCCTATTATCCACTATGATTTCAACTTTCAGCAAATTACAGGGTTTTGGATAGTCCCGCTTATTTTTCTTTTGTCTTTTCTTAAAAAAATCATCTGAAGTTATTTTCTGTGAAAGTTTGTGACGTGTATAAATACAAGACTCACTGTATGTTTAAATCATTTCAGAAAGCTTATTTGCCTTCAATGTTTTGCCTCTGAATAAAGAAACTATGTTCTACAAAAAGGATATAAAGCTCAACATTGGTTTCTGCTTCAGCTTGTATTTAGTCTAGCTCAAATACCTACCTAGTTATTTCATTTTATAGCATTTTGTTTTTTTTTTTTGACTGACATAGTGTGCCACAGGTGCACTATTTGCATGTTTTAAGCTAGTTAAACTTAAGGGTGCTTTTAGTGTTTTTTCTTAGTTTAATATTTTACATAACATATGTAGAAAGCATTATCCTGTGCCACAAGGGGCTGTGACAATATTAAATCCAAGGTACCACACCAAAACATCAAACACAAACAGAAAGAATGATCCAGGCTCCTCAAGGTTCACAATATTTTAGGTTCTGATGAAGTCTCCGTTCCAGGAGATGAAAGCGCTTAATTCTCAGTTTTGTAATAAAGAGCGTGAACCTTGAGGAGTCTGGATCAATCTTTCTTCTGTGACAATATTCTTCATGCTGTTGCCTTAGTTTAACAATTACAAACATACACATCCTTTGCAGCAATAACATTATCTAATGTCTTAATGTCATACTGATATATCTCACAACTGTAGTGAAACATCTACTGTGGTGAATCCATGCTGTATAATATCATGCATTTTCTGTTGTCAAATGTTCATGTGCTCAGCATCCATATTCAGTGCCTGTTAGCATTGTTGCACCTTACACTTTATTGCATTAATTGCATTCACCATAGTTATAATGTGCCCATTTACAGTGGGAGAGATGTTTACAATCGCTTTTATCTCAAAGAGATTGTTTATGACACATACATCATTAGTTGGTAGAGTCACATAGCTTGCTGTTCAATTCCTGAAAGTGTAACATTATCTTAATGTTTTGCTACACAAACACCACTGTATCTAATCATTCTTACCCATTTCTATGTTGGATAATGATATATAATCACAGTTTGTAACTGCATGACAGTGAAATTGTTATTTTGGGCATGTTGTGTTGTGAGTGCTCTTATATCATGTGCATTGATTACTGGCTTATGTAGCTTACCTACCCAGATAAACTGTGGTTCAATTCTGGGACAGTGTGTGTATTACACAATGGAATCAGCTTCCTTTTCAAAGAAGCATTGACATTGTACTGCTCTCTTTTGTGTGGACAGTAACGTGCAACTCTTTTCCAGCATACCCCTTATGACAGGAAACTGCTGTAAACCCTTCAAGGTTATTCTTCATGACATAACCAATTTGTATATTTCTGTGGTGCCCATGATTGTTATGCATCTCTCTGATATCTGTCCTGGCATGTGTTCAGAAATGAGATGATGCAAATGTTTATTATGTCATGCGTTGCTCAGAGGCATTACCTACTCCCAAAAGAATTATGTTCTGTATTCCATGCCTTAATCCAGACATTTCTTTATTACTGCTATTATTTTGTTATACTACACAGCTTAATGGCAGGTGAGGGCTTCCATAAACATTTCTTACTGTATGCCATGCAGCCAGACCATCAGAAAGTGTGATTGGTCCTCTGTTACAACACTTTCTTGTGTGTTGGTGCTGGGGAATTGCTGTTATTTTACTGTTTCCTGTAATTCTATGTGAGCATGTCCAGTTTAATGAAATCTGAGATGATTGCAAATTAACAATATAAAATTTGAAATCATGAACCGTCATCTGATCTGTGTGGTCATTTGTCAGTTATGTATGTAGTGTGTTATTATATCATGATTTAGCATTTACATGAGTACACAGCACTTGCTTGTCTATTACATGTTTATGGCTGATAAACCCCTTTCCTATGAGTGCTACTTACATTTCTTTGTAAAACGTGCCCATTTTTGATGTACATGACATTACAGCTGCAGGCTCTATTTGCTTTTGTGTATACATGTTGAGGTGGACAATGCAGCTGTGGTTTTATCTTAACTACATAAATTCCCTGTATATACATCTCATATTCAATAACTGCAGTCTGTGCATTCATCCCACAATGTATCTTCTGTCCTTGCTACCTATTACATCGACTCATTATTGTATTAACATATTTATAACATTTTAATTCCTCTTTGCCACTGTGTAGCTTTATTACCCTATCACATACTTTGTTAGCATGTCTATTTCTATTTATATGCATAACACCGGTACTGCAATTGACATTTTAATTACCATCACATCAAAATGGCAGGATATATGTTAGTAATGTTTCTTTGACACTTCAGCATATTTGCCTGTGATATATGACTACACATTACTCATTTCCTTTTCCTATTAATTATTATGCAGTACAAACCATTCTTCTTTGTATACAATTCCCCCATTTCAATTCCACTCCTTCAGAATTCTTTTGCTGCATTTGCACTTAATATTTCTGGGCTACAGTGTATGCTCATACCTAATCTTTGCTTATAAGCAAGCCATTTTCTTTATATTCTGAGCTTGAGCATGCATGCACCTTTTCATGGCCATGAACACTATTGCTGACCATGGAAATGTGCTTGCAAATGTGTAGGCACAATGAGCAACATGCATATTCAATTAGCACTGCTGCTCATTGTTACATTGTGTAGGCCCAGTGTGGCCCCTGCACAATTGTAAATGAATCCCAGGGAACAAGTCTGAAAGTCAAATGCCTGCAGTTCTTAATGATTTCTTTATTAAAACACAAATTTTACAAGGAACAGAACAAAAATACATAGTAAAATCATGTCAATTCTGTTAAATCAGGGACATTTGAAGCTACACATGATTTAAAACCATTTACTGATAAATTAAAAAATAAACCTTTGAAATGTATGAGCAATTTTTTAGAGGACATGTTCAAACTCATTGGAATACGAGTCAAAATATGCAATTGTGAATATCCTATCATCTGACTGATAAACAGCTTTTCAACATATTTAATTCCTGGATACTGAAATATATGTCTGTTCATTCAAAGGAATACAAAAACTTTATTTTATAATACTTGTCAGTGCAAAAATACATCCCACAGCATAATTAAAAATAATGTACATGATACAGAAATGTCTAAACTTGTCGTTAATGTAAACCTTCAGTGTGAATTCTGATGCTAAAACAGTTTTATAGTATAGGGATATGATGAGCATTTACTTAATTCAATTTTCAAAAAATTATAAAAGTCAAAGAATAACCAGATATTAATTCACACTACCGTGTAACAGGAATGTATTCAGACCAAACATTAGAGATGGTAGCCTTAACCACAGTCACGTATTTGGTTTGGTACTTCGAAAGTTTAACAAGTCTAACTGCAAACATGTACTACGGTTTATATAGACAAAAAGTAATAACTTTACCCTTTTTTTAGAAAATAGTTGCATTTTGGAATTGGAAATGTTGGTCATATCCTTGCCAGTTTTGTTGACAATCACAACATGTAAATGATGCTCCCTTTGCTTTTCTTATCCTCTTATCTAAAATATCAAAATCCAGCTCTAGTCCAAAGAGCAGTCGTCAGGTGGTTAGAATAATCCTTAGTAACTAGAAGTATCTAAGGGCAAAATGAATGTCTAAACAGTTACTTGCCTTAGTTGTTGGAACCACAATGAAATGAAAGTTATAAAATTGCCAAATTTGATAGGATCGAAATTAGAGCCTATGCCTAAGGCCGTTTATGATCTTTTGAATTGTCATTCAAATAGTTGACAACAATAGTTTGTGCAGGTTTAAAAAAATCCACAAATGAGAGAATGCTCATTGAAGTTTTATATAGTGTAGTGACACATAAGTGCACATGAAAATGAATATTTGGCCAAAAAGTCAGAGTTGCAAAAATGTTCAAGATTGCATTATAGCAGATAATGTGTATGTGCAAGTGTTCATGGGTTTAGTTTAGTGAAAGGGTTAGGGAAGGGGATAGATTTAGTGTTGTGCCTTTTTGGTGTTGTATAAGTTCTGTGCCCTGTTGTCTTGTGTAGTGGTTCTGTTTCAGGAATGTTTTTTTTAGTAGCATAATGTGTGTGGTTGGGGTTAGAGTCAAGTGTAAGGAAAGGGCACATGAGTAAGGTAGTAGTTGTATTATTTAAGATATTATTTCTAAGGTGACCAGTCAAAACAAGAGAAAGAAAGAAAAGGTTTTGTTTATTGCAATTATTAAACACTCCCTCTCAATCATCAGAATATTTGTACTCTATTTCATTCCTAGAGGTCACAGCAACTGGCAGAAAGAAAGAGTAGACTCCAACAAGGTCCATAGACTGTTTACTCATAAATTAAGTTTGAATTTTTTGCATGTAGACTTTGGCTATGGATGTTGCTTGTCAGACTGAGCTGAGGAAGAAGCATAGCTTTACCTTCCACTACACCACACATTAGCAGCTTTAAAGCCTTAGCACGAATTATGTCTTAATATCTAGTACATTAGTGGATACAGATTTTAAAATTGTCAGAGTTGTAATTGCCAGCCCCATGTTTCCAGAACTGCAAGTGAGAATATGGGAAAATATGAACTAGAAGCTTGAGGTTGAGGATTGATTCCAATGTACAGTAATCTTGGAGTCAGTATGTATAAGTAGCAGAAATGAGGCACAGTTCTCCATGTTAGGTTAGTGTACCAGGCTAGCTCCCCTGCAATGCATTTTATAGGCAATCATGTGAGTGTTGAGAACAATGAAAAGTAACAATGCATTTATGTGTCAGGGGATTTGCGGAGAGAATATTATCATAAAAGAGTTTGTGAAGGACCAGTGTCACTAGATGTCTGAGTGTGTGAAGTACTGGGACTTGCGGTGGTGGCATGTGTATGAGAGTTATGCATGTGTATTTATGTGTATCTGCTGGAACAAAACCCTCAGTAGCAGTTGCAGCACCACAGACTGATCTACTGGACAGATCCAGGGAATGCATGGTAGAGGGCTGGGCATCACTTGCATGTACTTGCCAATGAGAGCTGCCTCTGCCAGGAGTTGTATGGGTTATACCATGATGTTGGATAGATAGCATGTTATGGGACAGTGAGCAATGCTCATTATCAGATATAACACTGCAGCAATTACCACATTGCAAGGGACATCCCCTTTTGGTCATAGTCATATCCACAACACATATAGCTGTGGAACTGCTAGTACCCTGTGACTGATCTTGCATTTCCACAGACATGATGGCTACCATTCAGGGTGGTAGATATAGAACAGCTTCATGGACAGTGCCTAATGAATGGTATACAAGCATGAGAGGATGTGGCACATTCTAGTATGGATTCTGTTTATCAAAACTGCTTGTGTCATACATATGAGACATGCCCTCTGGAAGGTCATCTCATGAACCCTGTTTTAGCTTTACTAACTTTGAAATGGCTGTGATGATACTAGCCTGTGCTTCTATGATGGCTCTGCATATAAACTGTGTTGCAATCACTGACTCAGCTACTTCAGTGGAGGACAGTACTCATGTCTCCAAAAAGAACTAGAACAACCCCCTTCCACCCCCACATGTGTAAGGACTCACCATATAGTTCTTCTGCTGGATGACTGCTCTATATAGGGTATCAGACTACCCTGACTTTCAGTGAACCCTGAAACATGTCTTCCTGTGTGGCATATGACTCTTGAGTTGCTATAGGCACAGAGATTGCATCAGTTGTCTGAGTAAGGGTTTCAGTGGTTACATTCCTTCTACCAAACACACCCACAGTACTCCTTGACCATCCCAGCTCACCAACATCATTATCAAGAGAGCCAGATGAACTTCTGACATCAGGCAATGACAGTTCCACAGTGGTGCTGCCTGATAAAGATTCACTTTTGAGTGCAACAATCAGAAATCACTCTAGAATTAACTGACCACCTTACATATAGTCGCAATGGAAATGTAATACAACAGTGTTGCCCAACATTGCAGGTGAATACCTTGTCTCATGCAGGTGGCATTGCAATCTGTATCCCTGATGTTTCTAACATATCCAAAACAGACATATCGATGGCAAATGTCAAGTGAGCACTTGGAAAATGGAAATA
>NC_056741.1:982315387-982360387 GCF_019279795.1 Protopterus annectens | reverse complement strand
TAGCACCGCAAAATGTAAAAAAAAATGAAATATTAATTCTGAATACAATATTTATGTTTCACATTCTGTATTTAGATTTAATTAATGATGCTACAATTTTTCCACTAAAAATGCAATGATCCAAAACTGCTTTGGGGAATTTTAGTATATCTAATAAAAAAAAAATCACAGAAATTACATTGAATTTTTTTCCCACCGAGGCTTAGTTTTTTAAGAAGTTCCAGATGCATAATAATAAAGACACAATATAGAACAAAGCTGAAAATCTAGTAGGTCCACTTTGGGTCATTGCTGCATGTAACATCTGTTTGCCAATAACAAGAATTCCTCACTCATTTAGCACATTTTGGTTCAGTATTGCTTGAACATTTCTTAGTCCATTCATCACAAAATGTCAATAGTTTGACCATCTCAACCACTTCCTGTCTATATATCGTCCAGTTATTTTGCTTCTGAAGCAAATCATGACAAAGGGGGTTCCACACAGTGGAGTTCATAGACGTGGCATGCACAAAGGAATGCTAGTAAGCAGAAGTCACAGCCATAGTGCCATATGACAGTCATGAAATAGGGAATTTAATGCTGAGGAATGTATCTATAGTTCTATGCATTCCTTGCAATGACTATTCCTTTCCCTAAAATTCACAGGCTTACACTATTTCACATTCAAAAATATATTACACCACCAATGTTGTCAATTTACTCTCCCATTAAAAGAGATAACGTGAAAGAGGAAATCACTCCAAATAATAGTACCTAGATGCCAGCATCCTTTTTGCACAGTGGACTCTGCTTGCCTAGTAATGCTTGTCCATGCACGAATTGACAAAACAATTTCATCATATTTTTATTTATTTATTTATTTATTTGAAAACATTAACCAGGGGAAAACACTAATCACAAATGACTGTCAGTAAAAAAATAAATAGACACTAGAAAATTGCAATGTGTAATTTATATATATATATATATATATATATATATATATATATATATATATATATATATATATATACACATATATAGACATGTTTTAAAGAGTAAATGGAAAAAGAGCACTAGAGCAATTAAGGGCAAACTCCCAGACCCCACTGTAACTTGATCTAACATGGAAATCAGCCAGCAGTCTGAAAAAACAAGTGAAAAGAAAGAGCACTCACTCTTTTCAGTATTTGATCTTATGGTCTGCAACTATATATTACACACACGGACACACACACACACACATATATATATATATATATATATATATATATATATATATATATATATATACATGGATTCGTATCACTTCACTGAAAGACCATTTCACTGACACTCATTTCACTGAGACCAAATCACCTTAGCCATTTTAGCCATTTTTTTTGCAGGGAGTGGATTTCAGGGATTCTGTTCCTTGGCAAATTGAATTTCATACACTTATAGTAGAAGTATTTACTCACCCGTAGATTACAATTTTTATGAAATTGATGCAGTTATGAAAATATTGCTAATAGTCATAACTGCTCCACCAAAAAAAAGCATTTATATTTCAGAGCATCCTCACATCACCCACCGTGTTTTAATATCATTTTACTAGCACCCACTATTTGAATGCAGCATCTGCAACATGACAATATCATGCCTCATTTCTGCATTATTGAGCAGACACGGAAAACATTTCACATTTTTCATAACCTTTTGCAAGCATTCATAAATAACACACGCTCTATACATCCCATACTAACCATTTTACTATGGACCCTGAGCAAATTTTTTGAGCTTGTAGATGCCACCTTGCAGCTTTATGTTTAGGAATGCCCTGTACTGGTACTTCAGAAATTAGCTTTTAAAAACACTGATGAGTATGCTCATTTCAGGAGTATAGGGAAGTCTCCTGTACAGATGATTATATATATCTTTCAGGATACATAGGAACTATGCTTTCCTGATGACCATACTCTTTTAGGAAACAATTAGTTAATTAGTCATGTTAATCTTGCCCTTGCACAGACACTACTTGAACTCTTAACCTAAGTTTTCCTACTGATGAATGGCACATTGCATTTGTGATACCCTCCATAAATATGGCCTTACAACCGGCCAAGGTAATTACAGATATATTAGTCTTAACTATTCTCATCTTCAAAGATAGTTGAGTATATTATAAGTGATCT
Source organism: Protopterus annectens (assembly GCF_019279795.1). NCBI lineage: Eukaryota > Metazoa > Chordata > Ceratodontiformes > Protopteridae > Protopterus > Protopterus annectens. The sequence continues at coordinate 982,358,231 of NC_056741.1, read as the reverse complement.
CATAAAGTATGATATCAAGAATCTTATTTGACTTGACCTCAAACAATTTGACTTTGTGAAGGGCAGATCCTGTCTGATAAATCTGATAAACAATGAAAGGGTTACAAAGTTTGCAGCACTGGCCATGCAAAATACAGAGGGCATTTTGACTTGGCCAAGGCCCTTAATACCATACCCATACTGACCTCATACAAAAGCTAAATGTGTTAAAACTGACACATATGTAGCAAGATGGATAACAAACTGACTAAAGGACAGAAAGTACATTGTGCAACTTGCAGATACCTTATTAGAATGTATGAAAATAATGATCGGTGTCCATCAGGGCTCATTGTTGGGACATCTATTTTTTTTTCTGTACTTTTCTTTTGTTCAATTAAACAGCCAAGGCCTCTGGATTATAAACTTTGCAGGCCATTGAAAACTGGATGTTGCTGTTAATTCACATTTTGACAGCAAAAATTCTCCAGCATGGCCGGCCACTGGTAAATGCTTAGTGTACTAAAAACTATCTCAGACTAAATGCTAGGAAGGTTACAATTGTCACTTTCAGCATAGTGTATAGACAACACAGCACTATAAAAAGAAAGTATAGTCAGTGACCTAGGAACTTGGGTTAATATTTGTCAGGAAATTCTTTTTTTTTTTTTTTGTAAACTGTCACTGCTATCTCTCTGACCACTAAATTGCTAACTATGTTTATAACTTTGTAAGCTACTTTGTTTGATAATTGTATATTGCCAATGTATATCATTTTATATGCTATGTTTATCAAAAAGTTACTCTGCTATGGTTACCAAAAATTCCTGTATGAAATAATTATCTCTAATTTTTCTTTCTGCCATCTGTCACTGCTATTTGTATGACCACTGAATTGATAACCATGTTTACAACTTTGTAAGCTAATTTGTTTGATAATTGCATATTACCAATGTACATAATTTTCCTTTTTATTGTACTGAGGAGCTTTTCTCCCCAGACATCCACTGAAAACAGGCACTGTACGGCCCATTGGACTTTCCCAGTTACAAAAATGCAAATAAATAAATTTAGTGCAACCAATAGCAAAAAATAACATCTTCAATGTTCTAATGAGATAATCACTCCCTTATACTTAACATTAATTAGGCAGATTATTGAGTACACTGCCTGCACCCTAAAGTTACCAGGGATGGAATAAAGGAAGATTACATCAGCCTGTACCCTAAAGTCTGACTCTCACCGCCAATGGAAAGAAGGAGTTGGTCAGGCTCCAGTATAGGAGCAAATAGGCTGAAGATATATCAGGATTTATGCCAATAAACATACCATGCAATTAGAAAGATCTGAAAGGCTTTTAACCAAAAAGATAACAGGTCTAAAGTGACTGACCTAACAAGAGAGGCTAGAAGGTCTCCCCCTTTATTTAGTGTCTTATATATATTTGGGGATGGACTTCTGTCTTGCTTCCCTTGCCATATGAGACCTGGTTCTTTTGGACCTTCTGTATCTCCTCAAGTCTAATATATCTGTCAATATTAATACAGAGAGCCTAAATCTTTACCAACAGATAAATAAAACTTGATTGTGGGATAGTCTTATAATTCAGTGTCATATATCAAAAATGAATAATGACAAAAATTAGACTCAAAAACTTCAAGAAAATAAAATTGGGCACTCCTAGTGCTTTGACATAATATCTTTAAGGGAGTTAAGACATTATGTTGAAGTGCCAGGAGCACTCTGTTTTATTATAAACAATTTGAGTCCAGTTTTGGTTGTTCACTTATAATTATGTGCCTCACAGACCCCTGGGATAAACATTCCTTGCATGTTAAGCTGTGAGACTCATTATCTTCACGTAAACATAACCTAAACGACTGCACGACTATTCACAAATTTACTCTGGGATTGACTGCTCTGGTCCTACTGTGGAAAGGAGGTGCTTCTTGAGATATACTGGCAGTGTATAAATAACCATAAGACTGAATGACCTTAGAATATTTATGAAATCCATGAAATCTTCTTTGGCACAAACTCTTTACAAACTATGTGAGGGGAAGTAATGGACATCTTGAGGCCAAAACGATATTTGCCACCCATAACTTTGGAAAAGCTCATTGATATTTTAAAAATGTTGACAAATGGGATACAGCTAGTCTCATGCACTTGTCACTAAGCAGTGTGCATTAATAACTTTGGAATGATTTGTGTTTACATGTCCATGGAGTACAGTGCAGTGATTCAGATCTGTGTCAACTGGTTGAAGAAAATATTCAGTACATTAGTACAGAATGGGCATATTTTAGAGATTGTGAGTTTTCTAAGTAGTAAAGAGAGGCTATCATACCATCATACCATATTAAGTGGCAATGACTACAGCAAGAGTCAGTGATTGTGCTGAAGATAATCAAAAGATGAAAACAAACTGGCCTATCATCTGTAGGCTATACTAAAACTGCCAGATAATTAATAACAGTACTTTCCAAAGAAGACAACTAACATCTCATTATAATGTAGTTAGACTAGCTTCCATATATGACATATGGCTTGAACAAGTTGTTGCTGTTAGGACTTTTTGGATTTTTAAATAATTTCAAAAGCCTAATAGTTTATCGAGATGTCAGATTATATGGTGGAGATTTGGTGAATCATTCTAACACAGAGACTTAAAACTGATTAACTTTCGACTTGTTGAAGGGAGTTAGATGAATAATGAAGAACCTACATAGTTGACTACTAAATTAAGCCACATCCTTCATGTGACCACCAGACACTGGGCAAATGTTTGATGCTTGTTGGTGAATGGACAACTATTGACCCACATAAAACAAGAAGCAAACGTTTTACAACTAACCTCTGAAACAATGCTGCTTGGTCAGTAGTGCATCTTTTGTGTCTGCTGAAACAAGAATAGAATCATTTACAAAGTTTAGAAAGAGTATTTTATTACCAGGAACCACCTTTTAACCTTCTCACAGTTTAAGAGAGTCCTGGTTAGTGGTTTTACAAAAAGAAGAAAAAAAATATTAGAAAGAGAAGGCTCCGTGTTTTGGTACACTTATAAAATAGGAAGTATTCCATTTAGTTAGTTAGTCAATTAGTTCCCTTTGTTGACATTGAAAGTTCAGGTGGGCAAAGCTCATTTCTGTGGTTACCCAGAGAGAAAAGCTCCAACCGATGCATTTAAGATACTCATGACAAAACAATTTTTACAGAGATGCATTTTATATATATAGTTCTTAATATATTTAGATATAAACAGGTAATTGTTCTCTCATGACATTATACAAGGATAAAACAGATATTTATTTTGTGGTGACATTATATATGATATTAATGTCCAAATATGAAACATTTAGTTTCCATGCAGTTCATGTGCAACATATGCGACAGGCAGATATTACATATGAGTTATAACACATGAGTAAGGAAGGTTATTGTATAAATATTCGAAATAAATAAAATTGAGGTAAAACACGTGAAATAGTGAGCAGGCAGATAGTTGTTAATGGAAGAAGGAGAGAGGCATTGTTTATCTGATGAGTCAATGATATTGGGGGTAAAAATACTAGGGTACATACTAACATAGGACCTGATTATAAAAAAAGCACTGAAGAGAACTTCAAGAAGCTGGATAAAGTGGAAATATCAGAATGAAAGTAAGAAATCAAAATGTAAAGTGGGGATCAAGAGAGGAAGATAACTGAGGAGGAGGAGCAGTGTTAGAAAAGTTTGCCATTTAGAAGGGGATAAAGAGTATAGAGGTGTTACTTAGGTGAGAAGGTTGTGAATAAGAATAAGTGACTTCAAAGATATGAGTTAGTGAGCACCTGATGTGTAGCACTCTATAAGAAACTTGTTATTATAGCTATTACATCTTCAGAGGAGGCAACATCTGTATAACACTGACCAATGGTAGGACCAGCACAAAAACATCAAATGCCTATTTAAAAATCAGTGAAGACTCTTAGCATAATTGGCTATGAAATGAACTTCCTTGTAAAGAATGAGTGGCATGGTATGGCCCACACTCATCTCCTCTTTATCAAAAGCCGCTTCCCATCCTACCCATTTAGACCTTCCCAGTAATCAAATGTCAATAAATAAATAAGGTCAACAAGCCTGAAGCTGTCCTTAGTTTAGTGGTTATACAAATCTTCAGTCTTCTCTTGGAGGGTCTGTATTATTGACTTATCTCTGGACATGGCTGCTTGAGTTTCAGATTAACTATGATAACTGTCTTTAATAGAGACATTCTAGGGGCTAAAGCTTAAATATTATCTGATTAGGTTAGATCTTAGCTTTAAAGTTGATTAGGTTGGATCTTAGCTTTAGGTGTCCAGGAATACCTATGAGTTTCATTAAATGATCCAATTTGTTGACCTCAGTGAAAGTCCCTGCTAGATAGACCATATAATACTCAGTAGTCTTATCTGCACAGCGGCAACTCAGTATTTCTATATAAAAATTTGATTTTCTTGCTTGCTTAACCCGCAGGCACTAAAGTACACATTAGAATACACATGAATGCAACAATTATTGACTTAGTGGCAATTCTTCCTCAAAACTGGTTATTGAAAAAACTAGTCATGTGGAGCTCCATATAAAAAGTGCTATCATTACAGTGAAAAGCTTAGTCCCATACAGCTTTTACTGTACATTTCACTGTGGAAAAAAAAAAAACGTGTGTAAAGCATCATCTATTTATTATTATTACTATTATCTTTGTACTTAGATTGTAATTAGTTATGCAGTAAAAGCATTTCAAAAACCAAACAAAAATAATCTATTATATGTATTGCATAAGTGGCAGAGTTCTTATTACATGGGAAAAATTCTATCTAAGTAAAGCATGTACAATCAGCTCCTGAATAATTTAACTGTAATCCAGTTGAATAGTTAATATAACAGTTTTCACATAACATTTCACCATTCATTACATAGTGTCTTTATATGTGGGCAGCTTACATAAGGATATTCAGTTAGCTTCAGCAGTTAATGATACGATTCTATCAAAACAGAGTTTTGTAAGGATATCATGATAGTCATTTATGGTACTTTTAGACAAAGAGAAAGTAAAATTGAGAGAGTTAGAGAATTACGGAGACAGAGTGAGAGAGAGAGAGAGAGAGAGAAGTTATGTATCATTGCACTGTAGAGACAAGGGGCTGGATTCAATAAATCCTACATGGTTCGCTAAAACTGAATACGAGTCATGGCATGAGGTGCCAATGATAGTACACCAATTTGTATTCAGTAAGCAGCTCTACACAATAAATAGAGCTGCACAAACACGATAAACATTGAGGCGTGCTAATTACAGCATGAACAGTCAAACTGTATGCTAACTGACTGATCCAAAATGGCTGGGCTAATCAACAGGTTGTAAAGCTATTGTGTACATTTAGTGTAGGTTTTGCCTAGAATTTCAAAACCAATTGGAATACAGCCATGGAAACTACACTCGAGGGAAAGAATGTTAGAGGCTGTTGCTGCTCTTCTGCAAGTGCATGTGTAACAGGCTCAAGTGTATGCTGCTGCTGCTGCTGATAGACATCATACAAGAAGGAAAAGAGTGTTTAGACCCCTTTTAACTTTTCATGCCAACCTGCCATGAGGTGGAAACAGTAGAGCACTACAGGATGTATAGAGACACAGTTCAGTAACTCTGCAACCTCTGTCATTTCGACTAAGAACAAGGGCAAATTAAAGGCAACCAATACCAGTGGAGACCAATGTATATGTAGCACTCAGATGTTTAGCTACAGGAACCTTCCATTGACCAACAGGGGGCATGCTGGGGGTGTCACAGGCTTCAGAATCCAGGATCTACATCAATTCCTGAATGCTATGCTATAGCATGTCAGTGACTATATATATTTTCTATGTACCTCTGAGGACAGACCTACATGTATGCAAGATTTCTACCCTATAGCACACTTCCCTGAAGTCTTGAATGCCATAGACTGCATGCACATTGAGATCCAAGTGCCACCTGGGGAAAAGGAAAGGATCTACATTAACAGAAGGGACTTCTACTCCATTAACTGCTAGGTTGTGTGTAACGCTAAGGGAATCATCCTAAATATGTGTGCTGGCAACCCTGGTATTTACCACAACACCCATATCTGTTACATGTCATAGCTCTAGCAGAGGTTTTTGTTTTCCAGGGAGGATATCCCACAAGACCATTTACTAGTGGATATAGGGTAGGCACTTGAACCATGGCTAATATGCCCATCAGAAATGCACACACTCCCACAGAGGAACACTATAATGAGGCACATGCTCAAACAAGAAATATCACAGAACATGTGCTTGGGCTGCTGAAGTCAAGGTTTCAGTGGTGCCTAGATACATAGGAGGGGGGCTGCAGTGCAATCCCCATACTTGTGCTGAAATTATCACTGTCTCTGCCATCTTTCACAATATTATCCTGAGAAAACAGCTGCAACAGGAACACCAGGGGGAAGGCACACACATTCTACCACCACTGGCAAGGTCACCTCAGCCACACTTAGATGAGAATTCAGAGGAGGGAACCACTAGCTGCTGTGGGTAAAGGCAGATGTAGACATGCACAATATGTCCTCGTCTTGGCCAGGAGGAATGGATAGCACACATGCTGACCACCTGCGTGGTACAACTTTCATCCTATGCGCATGCATACAGTAAAATTGGTGCCAGGCAATGCTAACATCCTTTACTTACCCATACAATGGCTGTGTACTGCTAGGCTCAGACAGAGTCAGCCCTGAATTAGAATAGTTGTAAATGCAGGACTATCAAGGTAAGTGTTGAACCTGGAACCGGAAGATAAATGTGTAAGACCGCAAGAATGGCAGATACCTCCATACTGTTACTTGAAAATGTACCTAAGTAAGAATGTGTGTGAGTTGTCCAGCAATGACATCAATATCTGACACGACTGACTTATGTCGATAGAGATCTCACATTTATCAGCTAACATGTCTCTTGCATTGAAAATACATACAATAGAAAAAAAAGGCTATAAGCTTCACTGATGAATCAACAATTTCAAGGTAGTAATCACAACAGTAAAAAGGCTGTAAGAAATCAGTAAAAGTTTCAAAATAGCAGCACCAACACATATACTAAGCATTCAGTCTGCTATGCATGCTGTGCATTAGAAAAAATACATATGAATCCCTTAATCCAAAAGACAGAAACAAGGTGATGGCACAGTTTTCATCATTTGCACATGGTGGGGGTGGGGGTGGGGGGCAGGAGGCCAAGGCTGACACCAAAGTAGTAAGTGTGTGTGAGTAAGAACGACAGGCAGGCAGAAATGTATCTAATTATCAAATGACCACTAAGACAGAATGACCTGCAAACCTACACGAGTCTGTGTCTGTATAAGCACTCAATGTGAAATATGTGTGTGTATGTGTGTGTGTGTGTGTGTGTGTGTGTGTGTGTGTGTGTGTGTGTGTGTGTGTGTGTGTGTGTGTGTGTGTGTGTGTGTGTGTTAGTTTGTCGACATGAACACAACCAAGCTCTTTGCTGGCTCTACATTGTGACATGTCAGTCAGGCATGAGTCATGCATGGTAGAAGTACCAGTTCATCATCATTGCCTCTGACCATGAGAACTGGCTCTGCCAGGAGTTGCACTGGCATGTCCATTCCCATGGTCAGATTTGCTGGTTCTACCTGAATGTGAGCAATGTTTGTTTGGATGAGCTCTCTTTTTTATGACACCCAGGTCCATGACCCTGTGGCCTACCAAATCAGGCTGTGGACTCCTCAACCACTGATTAAGTAGTGGAAATAGTGCCACTATGGAAGCAGGATTGGGCATGGCCAAGTTGGCTAACAGCAGATGATGATGTGGACTTACGGCCACATGGATGCTGTCCCTGTCCCAGCAGACATTCCATCACTGATACTGCCCATTCCATTGTGTCATTCATCTGATCCATTCAGGTGGCCACATGGCAGAGGCAGTCACGCATGTCAACCTGTGGCATATCTAGAACCCTAAGGATGTCCCCAGAGGCCCTAGTGGAATGTGCCTCTATGACAGTCCAAAGCATACATTGAGTGGCATGTAATTACATAACAGGATCAGATAGACCGTGGTAACAGGCCTCCACAAGCACACCTACCAATCCTCCTGCATGGCACCTCCCCTACACTTTGATTATGGACAGAGTCAAGTGGTACTGAAGCCACAATAACCACACTATCCTGATCAATTGTGTCACCCTCTACCTGTTCACTATCTGAAGACTCAGCAGAATGGGTATGCATAGGCATACTGACTGTATCTGAAGGAAATCCAGGGGATGTGTGAATCACAACCTCATTGTCAGATTCAACCTCTGTGCCTGCCCAACTCTGCCGCTGTTTGGCCTCAATCATCATCAGAGCCTACTGATACTCTGACATCAGGTAGTAGTAATCCTACACGTCCATGTCAGGAGCACCTGTGATAATAAGAAACAAACACAGGAAAGAAATGACTACTAAACTAAATATTAAACCGATATAGATAATAAAAAATAACACTGGTTGCATAATCACAGATGGTACAGCAATACAGGCACTCATTACACCCCCATCACACATACAGATAATTATATATCTAAATAATGCTTAGTAATAAGCAAATAAACATTTGCTTACTGTGTGCAGATGTCTCCCCACGTTTCAGGGAGGATGGTCACAGAAGAAATGAGAGCAAGAAAAGGATGGCAATTAAGCATCACAATGGGAATAACATGGGGGAAAATGAATACACAATTTCCTATATGTTCTGTAAGAAATAGCTGAAACTGAAATTTAGCTGAGATGTCAACCCACACCCATATGTACTGAACAACTTTCTTATATAAATCTATTATTTATCAATGGGCACAGATACAAAAAAATTCACAGAAAGTAATAGTCAAATTATTTTATTCTACAAGGAAATATAAATGTTGCCATATATAAGCTTACTTGTAAGCTGCTCTTGGGACACAGTTGTCCTCCCAGCCACATCAGCACTGACATCCAGCACACAGTGTACATTCTCTGTTGAGATGTCTGAGTCTCTGACAGTGGACAGGAACTCCTTATTTGGTGTCAGTAATGGCTTAGTAGTAGGACCACTCTCCTTAACCAGCTGTTCCCAGGCAACTACAGCTGCCCTCCATCAGGCTGATGAAATCATATTAGTGGCCTGATGCCGAACCTGATCATAATTGTTGCTGTGGCCACCAACTGACTTGACACTGTAGACTAACTATTACCAAATCTCCTTTCTAGCAGCCATATCCACATGGTCTCTGCCAAGCAGGAAGGCTCTATGCTGCCTAAGAACCTGTATTATGCCTTCATTTTTCTTAGTTTCATAGTTTCATAGTATAGTACTAGGCTATCTGCCCTGGGGCACTTGTAAGCCTAGCCATACTGATGTGGCATTTGCCACCCCATGAAATGGTACAAAATGTACAGAATAAATTGAGAATACTGTGTCTAGTAGTGACACAATGAAGGTCCCCTTATATAATAGAATTAGTTTACTGTGCCCCTGTCTAGCAGTGACACAGATGTGATCCCTGGGGTAAACTTACAATCTCCCATCCACTCATCAAGATTTCTCTTGAAGAGAGTCAGTGAGGGGCTCTGCCTAATATGAACTGGGATCTTGTTCCAAAGCATGGGAAGCCTCTGGGTTATGAATCTATCCCTCCAGCATGTCCTATTCATACTTGTGCCGAGGTTTAAGTCTTTAGCTCTCGTGGTCCTGATGGACTTGGATTTTTTGAGGTGGAGCATGTCCATCAGATCCTGATTGGACATGGCCTTATACGTCAGGCAGAGATCACCTCTGAGCAGGCGGTATGATACTGAATAGAGCTGAAGTTTCTTTAGTCTGGCAGAATAAGACATATGTTGGAGACCCTTGATCCTCTTGGTGAGGTACTTTTGTGGTCTCTCCAGCTGTTGCAAATCCCGGGTGAGGTACATACCAAATGGGGCATTGTACTCAATCATGGGTCTGATGAGGGAGGAATATAGGGGTACAATGACATCCTTGGATCTGGATGTGAATCCCTTCATGATGAGGTGTGCAAGATAGAATGTTTTTCTAACCACTTTGGCAACGTGGGTATCAAATGAGAGGTCGCTGTCGACTTGGGTCCCTAGGTCTCTGATTACTTTTTCAGTACTCAGTGGGTTGTTGTCTATGTGATAGTTTGTGGGTACTTTGTTTTTCCCAAAGGGGATGACTATACATTTTTTATAGTCTTGTCACTGAAAGGGTTTTTTTGTGGATTTGTAGGCTTGGGTGCCATAATCCTATGTAACATTAATCAGAGAAGGATAAAACAGAAAAATATCACATAACTAATGGATTTCTTACAACACTTATCAGTCTCTGTACCCTTTTGTCGGCATTAAGCACTTGAAACAGACTTTTCATTTAGTACAACTGACTGTTAGGTGATTGTTTCACCTCCTCCTCAGACACAAACAAAGGAATACCACATAGGTAATGTATATAGGTTTCACACAGAAAAATCAGGATGCATACACATTTTCAACAGGAAAGCACTTGAAACACGCTTCTGTTCTTGGACCATAGAATGGTAAGTGGCTCCCCACCCCAAAAACACCAAAGAAATAAAGGTTTGTACAAAACAAGGAATACCACAGAATCGGTGTGTATATATATATATATATATATATATATATATATATATATATATATATATATTCCACACAATTATCAGAATACGTACACATTTATAACAGAAAAGTCAATCTATGAATGCCAGTCACTTTTCACTATGCCTATCACTCTTGTGGAGGTTGCCATGCATCATATCAGAAGCATAACACCAGTGTTAATGACATACAGATTACATTTCTCTCCAATAACATAAAAACATTGAAAAATCAAAATTTAGATATAATAGTTGTGCTAAAAGTAGAACCCGTTTAGCTCAGAAATGTAAATGCCGGCCAAAGATACCTATGCCAACAGTGAATTATAAGAAGTGCATACAGGTAAAAGTTCTATTTTCTCCTTGGCATATGTAAATACATTTGTAACATTTTACAAAATATAAAATGTACTTGAATAATACAGCATACCATAGCAAAAGTATAAGCCTTCTCTGCAGATAAATCATCTTCTAAGGAATACCAATCTTTTGTGTTGTTCAAATACACAAGTCTCCTCACCTTCAAGTTCCCCAGCTGCATGGTTACCAATTTATAGTGTAGATTCAATCCTCTGAGCACTATAGAGATGTGAACTCATTAGAATTGCGGAATAACAAACTTTTTACTTCATGTAGCAAATATAAACATAGTATAGGCTCTACACTATTGTTAGGTGCTAATAGCTTGCAACTGTGAATAATTAGTGTGAGAGAGAAGAAAAACACATCAATTCAGACAGCCTTCAATGCAGTGGGTGTGTCAGTGAGGATACATTTACAAACTGTAAAAGTAACTTCAAAGAGGTTTTAAAATTAAACAGAACACCACACATTTATCTTTTTTGTTTAGTAATAACAAAACTCTCCTGCCTTTGCTGAAAACTATTTTCACTGTCATGTATTTTTTCACAAATTTAAAGGAAAATGACACAAAGTGCACTGCAGACTGCATGTCTGAAATTACAGTAGAGATGAGAGAAGAATGAACACAATACACAGAGAAGACAGAGCTGCATTTGTGCAAACATATTCATAAATGGTTGTGTGATCACTCATTGCAATAAATATGCTAGCCACACATGTACTACCAGCTGAGAGTATACAAGTGTATGTTCTGTTAATACTGTAGAAGAAATGTGAATTGCTTGCATGCACATGATTTGATTGCTCTTGCAAATCTGTGTCTGTGGCCAGAAGAGATAGCACACTCCAACTGTGTCGTATAATTTCATTACTCTGATAGTTGAAATCCAGAGCTGTGTAATTGTTTAACATTTTTTAACTTTAAGTGTTTTTTTTTTTTTGGTCTTCCACATTTGTGTATCAGTTGTCGCAAACATCATTAAATGTATACAACTTTAAACATGAATGTCAGTTGCTTTAGGAAGTGTAAACATGCTTAGCAGCATTGTACAGCAGTCAGCACCTTGGTGATAATGACAGCAGAAATTATGCCTGTGACCCAACTATATGTAACACAAGGTGTAAATATGTTGATGTACAAAATAGATAAGATAGGTAGACTATGGTTTGAGTTCCACAGTAGCTATTTCTACTGAGGAAGTATCATAATGAGTACTAACAGAAGGAATATACATTCACTATGCCTGTGACATTTCTGCTATGCTCATCTGTGCACACACATGTACACCTCCAATAACACTGCCTAAGGAATACATTTTAAAAATGTTGCTTGCTTCACCTTCCTTCCCACAAACAGGCTAAGTGGTGATGAATGGCTGTCAGTATTCTGGACAGTACTGAGTGTAAAAAATGCACCTGCTACCTAACTTTCTTTGTGGCACTAGGTGTATGTTCATGGCTAGATCTTAAGTGAGCCAGGATTTTAATCCAGCACATTCCACTTTTATTAATGGTGTCCCACTATTATTTTTACAAAAATTATGATATAAAGATAGTTACGCATAATAATAACTATGCATAGAAGGTTGATAGAGCATACACATGCTATCATATCTAACTGGTGCTGGTGTAACATGACAATTATGATTCTGTAATTATAAATGTATTTTCAGACGTGGATGGACTTCATTGTTTACTAACAGTCATCTGTAAACCTCCAATAACACAGGTATAGGTGTAAAACAGAATGTATAGTGTGTTCTGAAGCAGAACACACAAAAAATCTACTCTGAATCTAATACAAATATATGCATTTTCAGTATATTATCATACATTACTCCTGCAACATACCTGGGAATGCATAACCCAGGATCTTATCAGATCTTATTACACATAACTAATTAATTGAAGTATAGCGCTACTCACTCTTTAAGGCATATATTAGTAATGACAATGGTTGCCAAACACTTCTTCTGTGCTAATGAGGAAAAAACACATAGGTTTGAATCACATATTTTACAAATTAATTTTATTAGTGTGAAAGGCCCTGCAAACTATGTGTCAAGTAAAAAAATTGATCCCACAAATTTGAGTTTTAAAAGCCAAGTCATTTAACATATCAGTATGGACCACTGGAAAATCTGCTGTCAGGTATAGCAACACACATGCCATAAATTAATGCCAAATGTCACATTATCCTTCCTATTTCATAAACTGCCTTCGTCTTTATTTGGCAGTGTTGCTCTCTGCTTAACATCATGTAAACACAGTTGGCATGGTTGTGTGGGTTTGCACACTGGCAGTAAACCTGATATCACAAATTGGCAGGCAAACACTTTTATTGTTGGAGACTTGTGCAGACATTGCAGGAGCTGTGAACGTTTGTGCCCAATTTAGGGCTAAATGCTGGGGTATGGAAAAGTCAAAAATATTTATTGCACTTCTTGTAAAGTGTTACAGTTGTAGGCTGCTCCAGAGGAGTATACTGAGTATCAGTATAAGGCTGTGGCTTGGAACAGTCTAGCCAAAGCTGTCTCCAGTGTGATTGGCACACCTCATACTGGGGAGCAATACAGGCACCATTATAATGACCTGAAATTGTGCAAGCAGGCACAGCTCACTCACCAGCAGGATGAGTTTAGGATTGCTGACATCCAACAGTTGTATAAGTATGCAGATAAAGCAACTTTAAATGATATGGAAGCCTGTAGCTAGCTAAGACTGGCATGCATAATGCTTTCATGTCTCTTTTTCTCTTCTTCTTTATTTTACAGTTGCTTAGGAAATTTCAGTGACTGTGAAGGCACATGCTGAAAAATTATAAAGTTTCAGAGAAAGAGAGAGAGAGGCAAGGGTTATGTATGCAGCACAAATGAAAATGATTATATTAAAATTATTGGTCTTCCATACATTACTAGCAACTTAAACATGCAGGTCTTATGTGTAAATGCAAGCATGCATGCTTTCTTCTGTAGCTCTTGGTAATTGTACTAAGCAAGTGTAATAGTGTATTCAGATTTGATAGGTGCAAGTCCTACAAGAAGCAACTACATCTGGATTACAAAAATATAATTTTTTTAATTTTAATTCAAGTAAAATTGGCTTTAGTGCCATGTTGTTAAGTTAATCTCTGGTATCTTTAAAACATATATGCAATATCTGCATATTGCAAGGATTATTTGATACAATTTGCAATCCTATTCTGGACTTGGAAAGCTGTGTAGCTAATATCATAATAAAAGTATATTTATTGTAATAAAAAGTTATGTGACATATGCTCTAATCATCTTGCTTTCTTTTTTTGGCTCAACTGACCCCTTGTCTCTTTTTATATATACATATCTGAACACACCATTCAAAAGACATACTTTTCTGCCAACAAACAAAATGATTTTCAGCACAGGAGGTAGGTCAACTCCTGTGGCTAAGCCTGCCAACACTTCACCAGATGCCTCACCTGCACCCACCACATTTGGGACTCAGCTTGTCAGTACTGCCTCCGCAGGCAGCCCATGTACTACCTGGCCCATCCACATCAGGTAGCATTGCCCTGGCTGCTGGTGCATTGTTGCTCTCCAGAAGTATTGTGGAGGTTAGAATTACATCACCCACATGGAGCTGCTAGGGATGGTGCATGAAGTATTAGAAACTGGCATCGATGCCTACTTCAACCAACTGGAGAAGTTGCTCCTTAGAATGCAAAAACACCCCTATGTCAAGCAATCCCACAGAGAGCCAAGGAAGGGGACAGTGATGGCAGTTCTTAGGATGAGGACTAGATTCTCACTGTTCCCATGCTTGATGCACATGTGCCTCTGATTTCCCATACCTATCCCCAATCATAGTGTACCCCCAACCTTTTGTGTCCCATCACCATCCCTCTGTCTGCCTTGTTTGTCCTGTTTGCCTGTACCTGCTTCCTCACCTACCCTACCAAAATGATCCTGACATTCCTATGTTCCTTCCCCAACATTCCTCTCTTTTTGAAATCCAAAAAAGGTCACCTGTCCCACAAAAAAAAAGCCCCATACATAACGCTCCACTTCGTATATGTGTCTTCTCAGCACACTTGATTTGGTCCAATTGCTTATTCAACATGATTGCATTGTTGTCACCCATCTGTGCTGTGGTGACAGTCCAAATTCATTCAATTTTCTATCCATGTTCATATTGCAGTGTTAAAGCAATGGATATCTATGGTTCTTTCCTAATTCCCTCCTAGAAATTCATTCATTGTTTCTACTTTTTGTCTTCCCTGTTTGCTCCCCATTTTGTTACTTTCTTATATGCCCCATTTTCACACCTTTAATGTGGTCAAAAATGAAATAAAAACATACACATGGCTAGAAATGACCCCTACTAAAGCCTTCACTTTTTGTCATCTGCATTTGTGCAGTGTTTGGCATTACATACCAGTGTTGAGCATTGATGTATGGCTCTTCATGTCCTATGGCAAAACCTGGTGATTTTTTGCCCTTGACTACACTAGTCAGGTTATCTCTGTGCAATGCTGCTCAAACTTGATAAACTAAAGGAACATAGAGTTAAAACAATGTAAAGGCAGTACTTTGAAACCTTTATTTTGTCCTTTAGACTGTTGAATGCAACAAAATGCAAATTTCTCTATGGTGTGTTGACCTAAATCACTTGGCTAAAGATTTTTTGACAGTATCTATTTGATTTCAGATGCATCTCTCATCATTTCTTAGATTAATGATATACATGTATGATATATTTAACTACCTACATATTAAAATTTGCTAAAGATATGATTTTTCATAGAGATATATTGATTACTGCCCACCAGTAAGTATATGAAGTGACATCTATCTACACTGCTATCACATTTAGTTAACCTTGCTCTGCTTGTCACAAACCCATTGTCCCTCTCCTAAGAGGGCGGGAGGGTGGGAGGGTGGCCTAATGGTTAAGGTGTTTACCTTACAAACACAGGGTGCAGGGTTTGAGTCTCACAAGGGATAATTGGCTAGGCTTAAAATGGCTCGCAAGGGTAGTTAGCTTAGTACTAATTTATGAACCTATGAACCTATGAAGCCATCTCTACCCTTATGTCACTCAGTTCATGCTATACAGCATGTAATTTTAATAATGACAAAAGACAAAAACTGACCATTAATGTGCCATTAAAAAAACAGTGCTAGGTATATGTTAATCTCTCCTTGTAGTCATTCCATCACTCCAACTCATCTGTACATTTGTGTATCTATTAGGTTAATGGATGATATCTGCAGACTGATTTCACTGTGCCGCTGCATAATACTAACATGTTACTTTAATTCAATACTTTATCAGTGCTCATGTACCGTGGAATATTTTAAAATCATCTATAGGATTTTGTTTGTGACATGTTTAGGTGATGGATGAAATCTTCATCTAATGTGATGTGCAAACTGTCCATAACATGACAAAGCCTACTGCACACACTTTTCAAGATATATGACCATACACAAATAGTTTTCATAACTGCTGAGTCAGAAATAATCATTTCAAAACATGCACTACCACTTGTCATTTCTAGAAAGCTATAACACAATTAAAATTTGATTTGCAGTGAGATTTGCAAAGCATATAATAGTTGTACAACTGTACAGAGTTAGGCATTAATGATAAAAAAATGTTGAAGCCATACTTTACTATAGTAATTTTTTGTCACGTTTGCAGTAATTATTGCATTTACTTAGCTAATGCCATCCTGACACCATCTGTAAAAAAAGTAAATAATTTGAATTTGAACCCTGTTTTATTTGTGTTCTGACCAGGAGCTTACTGTTCTTACACCTGGTGCCACAGGGAAAGTTAGGTAGCAGGTGTATTTTTATACTCTGTGCTGTCCATAGTGCCCATAGTGCTGACTGACATGCATCACCATTTAGCTTAGCCTGTTTTCATGAAGAAAGGCAAACCAATAGAAATACTAATATTTTCACATTTAAACAGAGAACCATGCTGGTCCTTGATTCACTCTGCACAAACAAGGAAGGCAATAGCAACAGCTCTTAATGTGATAAAAGTTATGGCACAGCATTTCCAATATGAACTGCAGTATAAGGAGCATAGTATCTGTCAACTATTTATTCCATAACTTATATTCCTATTTCTCAAGTTCAATTTGTATTTATGAAATGGGAATCTCACATGCATTAACACTTTGCCAGCATTCGTGTAAATCTGTTTCTTGGCAATGTACTATGTAAACAGGTGTTTGGCATTTCTTACTATTGCTATTGTCTAGTTATCCTCCATCTCATCAAAAGGCATTCAAAACACAAAAGAAGGGAACGGATGTGTTCTTGACTGAAGACATACTCAGATTCATATGTGTCCTGCAGCAATGAACTTGCAAATTATATCTGTGTAATTGGTCCATTGTCAAGTACACTATAGAAATAAAGAGCACAACTGCATTGTTACATTGGTTATGGGTTTATACTGACACTGGACATTGGTCATCACTGATCAAAACAAATTGATATTGTCAGAAAAATCTAGTCCTGTAAACATCAGTTCATTAGAATGTGATCACACATACATCACATTCGCAGTCCTGCTGTTTCCAAAGTATGTGCGTTGGTGTGTGTGTATGTGAATGTGTTATGTAAACAACATAATGAGAAACAGATACACATATGCCTCAGTCCTGCAACATGCATTCATGACAGCTTATTTCACCTAGCTTACCAAGATGTCTTTTAAATTTTTGCACATTGCAATCACAAAAGCAAATCTAAATCCAGACATTGTACAAAGCCTCATAAAAGTATATGCTATCTGCAACATAATGATGATGTCATCCTCTATAAAGACAATTATGGCAATAAAAGTATCATACTTCTCTGTATGAATGTTAAGTACTGTGGTCTACAGCTGAACTAACTAGTTAGGTAGGGGTTTGAAATACACAACAGTCAACCTATATGTGTGCCTGTATGTCTAACAGGCTAACTGTGTGTGTGCACAGTCAGAATAGCATAAGTCTATGTTCTAATGTCCTCATTCAAGTTTTATTCAGAACAAAATTATACAGTGGTACATGACTTCACAATAATTTCATACAGCTCTCCCAACATCTTCTTCTCACCATACACTGCTGATTTCATCTGCTATAAAGTGTACTCTGACAAAATGAAGCTCAGACATGTGCCATGGTGCTAGCATTAAGTATTCTGTTCTCTAGCTTGTGTAACTAGATAGGGGTTCTAATCTCATTGTAATCAACTTGTGTGTGTTCAGTCAACTATAGGTCAGGAGACATTTTTAAAACAACGAGTGGGGCACTTCTACCAACATCTTTTTCTCAACATAAACTGATGATGTCATCTTCTATAAAGTGTTCTCTGACAATATGAAAGTGAGACTTGTGCTATGGTGCTAGTGTTAAGTATTGTGGTCTCTAGCTTGTGTAGCTAGGTAGGTAGAGGTTGAAAGCTCACTATAGTCAACTTGTGTGTGTGTTCAGTTAAATCTCATTTTGGAGACAATTTTGAGCAGCATGTGAGACACTCCTACCAACATCTCTCACCAAACACTGATGATGTCATTTGGTCTAAAGTATTCTCTGACAATATGAAAGTCAAACTTTTGCAGCAGTTAACGTGAGTATGTTTGTGTGCGTGTCTGTGTGCACTCACGCGTGCTTGTCTGAGTGTGTGTGTGTGTGTGTGTGTGTGTGTGTGTGTGTGTGTGTGTGTGCGTGTGTGTGTGTGTTCATTCAGCTTTCAGTCTGGAAACAATTTTAGAATAGCTTGTGAGACCACAGCTATGTCAGTCACTCCTCCCAACATCTTCTTCTCAACATAAAATGATGATGTGTTCACCTATAAAATGCACTCTGACAGTATTCCACTCGGATGTCTGTGTTGTCAGGAGCATTAACTACTCTGTTCTCTAAGCTGTGTAGCTAGATAGTTTTTTAGTTTTAATCTTACAGCAGACAATTTGTGTATGTATTCATTCAAATTTGAGTGTGGAATGAATTTTGCACTGAGACGTGACTCCACATCTATGTAACATCCTTCTCTAAACATCCTCTTCTAAGCATACAATGATGCTGTTATTCTCTATAAAGTGCACTGTGACAATGTAAAGTTAGATATCTGTGGTGATGGTAGTGTTGCATTGTATGGAATCCAATTAGTATACCTACATGCGCTTTAATTTTTAAATCCAACCTCAGTCAGCTGGTGTGTGTGTGGCTGGTGGTATATTATGGTCATCATATGATCTTTTGAATATCTCTTCATTTGACTCCAAATCAGGAGAACCTTTAACAAAGCCCCATGAATCCATCATCCCCCTTTTTCCCCTCTGGCCACATAACATCCTTTCTGCAGAACACTAGAGGATGTCATCATCTCAATGATGCATACATACATTGTGAAGCACAGCCCTGCCATTACCCTTTCAATGCCATCTCTAGACCACTGGATATGTGATCGCTAATTCTGTCATGGGGTGATGCATGTCACATATGGACAGAGGCAGTATGTAATACAGTCAAGCACATACCCAATTATACAAGTACCCTTACGATCTTCAATTATATAGATATAGTGATTTTGGTTTAAAGGATATAATAATGGCAGTGATTTTATGTGATGTTGGTCATTAGCCTAGTAATGTCCTATGACCCTATGAAGATTGCACACATCAGTGTTGCTGCCATACACATGTGCTGTATTGAGGTCTGGATGTGCAGTAGCCCTAAAGCAGTATATTAAAATCTGCGATTTGAAGTATTGTGTTGATGATCACATGTTCTTTTTATAACAGCTGTAGTAGTATGCCTCCTGAGGATTGATGACATGGGATGATGCCTTAGTAAGGCACATATTCATGTAGTGCAGTATATTAATATTCTACACATTTCTCCTTCAGCCATCACAGTGGCTCTTGCTGTATGGCACATGTGTGCATGTGTATACCTGTCATCATAAAATGCTGTGTGACATAAAGGAATATTGCATCATACTAATTACATGGGCACATATGCCTTGTTTCCTGCATATATTGCAATGCTGGTATATACACAAACATATAACCAGTTCAGATTCACTTGCAACTTTGAGGAGTTCATTGTATGCACAATTGTGTGTCTGTTCACAATGATTATTCAGGTGTTGCCCACAGGATTGTGTGACTATCATTTGTATCATTGACTGTTCTGCATGAACCACATCCACCTGAAATGTAATGTGCCAATAAATAAATATGGGATCAGAGCCCTTACACACACACCTTTCCAATGATAAACATATAGGCATATGATGTGCAAGTGATGTAAGGATGTGAAACAGGTAGAGTTGTATGATTGCGTTAACATTTCCACTGTGTGTCATGTGATGCATACCCAAAGTTGTATTTGGAGGCGTTGTCACAAATCTTTTTTTACGAAAGTACAAAATTTGAAGGGGAATGCACAGCTATGTGCACAGATTGTTGTGGATAGCACCATCAATACTCAACCTGAGGCAAGAGACAACCTGCTAGTTGACAGATTTGGATCAAACTTCACTCCCCTGTCCCTACTGGTTATCAGCACATTTTCTCAAGAAAGCAGTTCATCTGTCCACTCTTTAAGGCTAAAAACATGGCATCAATGAGCCCTGACAATATCCTAGGTTGCCTTATTAATAAATTTAAACATGGCCTAGTGGGCACAGTTGAGTCCCTACTTAACCACAGTCTACAGAGAGACTATTTTCTAGCAGAATGGTGGACTGCAACAGTCATCTGTCTGTACAAGGGGAGACCATCACCTAATACAGGGAATTATAGACCCATAAGCCTGAATAGCTTCTTCTGTAAGCCAATGGAAAGGATCATCACGGACCTTATCAACAAGAACAAAAGTAATGGCTGACTGTGCAACCAACCCATTTTTGAGTCAGTTAGGCTAGATCATGTCTGTTATGTCTCGTTTACTTCTTCAAGAAGGTCAACAAGGCCATGGATGAGGGAAATAATGTGCATCCCACATAACTTGACCTGGCTAAGACATTTGACACAATTCCACAGTAAGGTACTACAGAGAAACTGTCTTAACTGGCCACAAACCACTACATCACCAAGTGAGTAGCCCAATGGATCACCAACAGGACACATACTGTCAAAGTGTTTCAATTCACCACTAGCAAGAGGCTACTGACCAGTGCTGTATCACAAGGTTCTGTACTAGGCCTTTTCCTGTTGGTTATTTATTTCACAGAAGTCAAAGCAAACTCAGACAGCTTTTGTCCAATCAGCTTTGTGGAAGACTGCAAATTGTGGACAATCCTTAAATCCAGTAACTGAACTGATATACTGCAGAATGTATTAATGCACACAAATGAATGGTTGCCAAAGCTATGGAGACACACTAAATGTCCAAAAAAGCATAATTATTTCCTTTTATAAAGCAGATACCCAAGCTAATTACAGTATAGGCAGCACACCCCAATGAGTAGACCCCAGTGATATATGATATGGGTACTCAGGTAGATAGTAATTGTACATTCGACCACCATGTGCCACAGTGCTGACAAACCTCTTTTATGTGGCAAAACTCATATGTATGAGCATGTCATCCAGCTCAAAGGACATTATCATTCCATTGTACTCAGCTCTCATCACAACAATAATTGAGAATGATACACCCTTTTGCATTTAACTCACCACACATCTGCAACAGCCGGAGCAACACCAAGGATTTTGCGCAAGAAAGATACACAGTGTAAAAGACAAGTCTTAGATGGAAAGATTGAAACCCATATCACTGTATTCTGTCCCCTTCAGATTACTAAGGGCCTACTTGTGACTGGCAGTCTACGATCCAACCCTGATGGAAATGTTACACATTGGTCAAGAAAACTCATTCCTTGAATGTTAACCTAGCCTCTGACATAATAAATCATGTTGGAGAAATAGAAATGTCTCTCAGACACTACCCCTTCTCTCAAACTAGCTTCACATACATGTAAAGCAAAGGCCTTTCCTGACCCTATTTAAGTGTAACCTACATCAATGAATGGTTAATGATAATTGTACTTCTGGTGTTGCACCCATGTCTGTCATGGATATAGGCAGTCAGTCTGATATAATATATCATGTGCTCATAACTGAGTGAGCTTTGTTCACATAGCTATTTCAAATTGTGAAACTTGTGTTAAATATGGTTAAGCTTTTATGTCATCTTGGAACATTAGCCTAGTGCCCTCCTATGAACCTATGAACTCCTGATGTACCCTGAGTACAGCTATAGTGTGACTGTACAGTAACACAGACATAACATTACATCACATCAGTATTATCACTTGATAGTTTGCATGAACACATATGCATGCATGTCAGGATTTTATGCCAGTGTAACACCATTGGAAATGTCAGGGGGACAGTGGTCATGTGGCACGTCTTGAAGTTTGACATGTGCTTATAGAGAGTGTTCCATGCATTGTGAACAAAATATCACAGTGACAGCTTCCTAGTTCATTGATGCTAGACTTTCCACTGCTGTTGTTTCTGTGCATATAGGGATAGTTCATGCATTGTCATCAGTCTCACATACTGCCATACCATTTATTTTAATGCAGGAGTTCTAATTTATACATCAATGGTAGATGCTTTAGACAATAACCATTGCTATTACATGTGGCAGATGCATGCAATACACAGCTGTGTGTGGGAATCCACCCATAATAGTGTGTTGTTTGTAAGTGTTTTTTTATTTTTATGGCCGATACTTATGTCAGCCAAGGATGCTTTAGTCAAGTGCATTACATTTGGCAAATTGAGCTTGCACACATCTTGTCACCCATACAGAGCTATTGTTTGGTATGCATACCTATTAGGGATTGATAGTGCAGACCTCCCTTCAGGGTGTTGTAGAAGATGCATGTGTGAAACATCTGTCTGTGTTTCACCCTGTAAATGCGGAAACCACTGACAACATAGTTAACATGGGTTTGATTCCTGCATGTATGGCTTGTGGCTTATGTATCATGAATACCTCTTAAATTGTTAGGATTGCCCCTGAATTTAACTCCAGATTTAACATTGTTCCACTTAACCCCTTCAAAGGCATTTTTTTTTGGAAAAGGGATGGTGAATTCCCCTTACAGATTACTGGCAATCATTATAGTTGTACACATTTGCTCCAGTAGAACATGTATAACAGCTGAAACTGACATATTCTGACAATGTCAGATTAATGCTGTTAATATTTTAAATTGTTTCTGATTGTGCCTGCTTCTGTCATCAGTTGTTCATAAGTCTACTGCTATGTCTCTATGATTGGTTGTGAGGTATGATGACATTTCAGTCATATTAAAACAAGTAATTTTGCAGGTCTTCACACTATGCACATACCCCATGTTGTATATAACATCCTTGCTAAATGTCCTCTCCAGTGAGCATGTCAGTGATGTTTATACCAGAACCATTCATCTCCATTGGCATGTAAACTTGTGTGGCAGTCACACATAAACTATCTAATCTTGTGAGATATATTTATATGGTTCTACTTCAAATAATCTAAAATCGATAACATCTAAATTCATAACATCGAAACCATAACATCTAAAACCCGAAACATCTAAAACCCATAACTACGAATTTCATAACATCTAAAATTTGCATCACATCGAACACAACAGATCACATGAAAATTATCCTGTCCACCTATAACACCAAACTAACAAACACAATTTTTACTATATTTCTGCAGGGGGGCAAGCCCCCTGCACCAGCCACACCCCCTTTAAATTAAATATATTAACTCGGAGATCACACTACAGTGGGAAAAGGTAAATTTCATAACCTCACTGTATCACAATCACCATAAAGAATGTACACATACTGTCTATATCACTTACCTGTATGGCCTAAAAACACATACAGAGTGACAAAATAAACAGTATATAAATAGTATAAATTCCTA
Organism: Protopterus annectens; assembly: GCF_019279795.1. Taxonomy (NCBI): domain Eukaryota; kingdom Metazoa; phylum Chordata; order Ceratodontiformes; family Protopteridae; genus Protopterus; species Protopterus annectens. The sequence goes on along the minus strand of NC_056741.1, from coordinate 982,334,278 downwards.
CACAATATAAATAATAACTATAGAAATAAAAACTGCATTTCATAGTGATACCACAAGATTAACAGAATAAACTACAACATTTACATGTTTGATGGTACACTACTACATATTATACATTTTGGATGTTATGAAATTCGATGTTATGAATTTTAGATGTTATGGTCTCAATGTTTTGATTTTAGATGTTATGGGTTTTAGATTATTTGAAGTATAACTATATATATATATATATATATATATATATATATATATATATATACTCACACAGGAGGTGTAAACAGCAGTATGTACTGCGCAATCTACATGTTCATAGGATCATAGGTTCATAAATTAGTACTAAGTTAACTGCCCTTGCGAGCCATTTTAAGCCTAGCAAATTACCCCTTGTGAGACTCAAACCTTGCAACTTGTGCTTGCAAGGCAAATACCTTAACCATTAGGCCAGCTTCCCAACCCCGTTATACCCGTAGTATGTTATACTACTGACTTGTCTTTGAACTGTACATAAATTGATATATCCTATCTTGGGTACATTGTCATATTGTACATTTCCGTCTTCCTCTTTCTGCATGCCTATCATTCATGTCTGTGGCCATCTTAATGAGCACACTTTCTCTGTCTAGTGTATTTATGTTATATTGAATTTGTCTTTGCTGATCACAACATCTATTATTTCAATGTGCAAATACTTGTTGCTGTAGTGTACATTGCATTGAGTACACTTTTCTGTAATGAGATAACACTGCAGTTGTTGCAGTATTTTCACCCCTGTGGTCATTGTGGCAGCCTATGCAATCTTGCTGAGCAGATTTGCTTGTAGCCAAACTTGTATGCATGTTCTTTCTGTGTTTGTGCTGCTTTTTATGGCAAGCAACACTGTTGCTGGCAAACTGTTTGTATTTGTGTAAGCATGATGTGCGGCATGCATATGCGATTAGCACTTCTGCTCATCATGCAATCATGTAAACTCTGTGTAGGATTTGTGAGTTTATTGAATCTCCTGGATGGTCTGAACATGCATGAATACCATATGTTATTACTATAAATATATTTGTTTTTATTATCATAACCTTGCTTAAAACATTTTACATCAGATAATTCTACAATGAAAAGTGATGCATTGCTAATGGGTTGTATTTTTTTAGGACTGCTGTAAAGAATGATCAGTTTAATTTCTTATAACAATGGGTTTATATTTGTCCTTTCCATGAAACTGTCTTGACAGGCTTATTAAACAGTTTCTTTAGTATATGTCCCTTAAATTTAACTTATTTTTAACGTACTGCTAACAAATACTTTACACTTGATCAGTGTGCTTTTTTAAATTAGTAACTAAAGTTCATGTTTCTTTTATAGGCTCTTCACTTACAACAGGACAAATTATTGGGATAGTGGTTGGTACAGTTCTGGGAGCCCTTCTGCTCCTTATTCTTTTAATTTTACTTGTCTGTTGTATCTGCAGAAGAAAAAGTAAGTATTGCTTAATTTAGACTTTTTTCTAATTCTGCATATTAAAAAGGCAAAACAAGATTTTTGAGGTAATAAATCAGCATCTATAAAGCAGAGTTCTGTTACATAGCTATAGATATTAAAGGTATTATGGTTTATGCAATTTCTGGATTCCATTTTAGTTACAAAACATCATTATTTAGCAGAAATTAAATAATTTTGCTAATTGTTTATGCATTTTCAAATACAAAATACCAGTTTCATCAATAATGTATGAGATTTAGCATAAGATTTTCTAAGACATTAAGAAAGTATTATTATACTACAGCTAGCAAAAATCAGGTAACCTGCCACTGATGCCAGCTGCTATTTTTGAATAGCCCACAGAAAACCTAATGATATGCAAATCAAGGAAGTGCATAAATTCAACAGAATAATATTGTTTCAGTTATTAATTTAGAAACTTATAAACCTTGCTCTTTTAAATATCAGCTATCTGCATATACATCAACACTTTGATAACAACCCCTTTTAATTTTATTGCTCCTACTTTCATACTTTTTAGCCTCTTGGAATTAAAATTCATACCACTGATGATTTCATATCATATAGAAGAAAACATTTTCAGATACTAAAGCTCATACAGTTACTGTTAGGGATTCTTTATACTGAATTATTTTTATTGATAAATTTGTTAACCTAAGATGGTATAACTTTATGAATTGGTAAGTCTAGGAGGATCATGACTAAATCTGATGAAAAAAAATATCAAAATGTTTTTAACTACCGCAGCAAGGCTAACCACCCAGCAGTATAAACCTGGGCTTGAGATGATTGTCACTGCAGAAGTGACACCCCAGTCCTATAAGAAAATTAGGAAAAGGGCTTGAGGATGGATGGATGGATTCCTATATCTTAGAAGATGAGAGATATACCTGTTTTTAACAGTATTAATGAACATTGTTCTGTCTTAAAAGTTCTTCTGACTCTGACACCTTTATGCCCTTTAACTTTCAAAAAACAGAAAATACAATGTGTAAAAACAATAGTGTTTAATGTATCCAAGAAAGATGTATAAAAAATTACTGCTTATCTTTAAAACATCATTAAAATAATAATTAGGGTATATAATGTGAGGTAACAACTATATGAAATACAATTCATGTGTAGACTGCTAGTTTGCATGTGGCCTGAAAGTAATTTGAGGTATTATTAGTTCTACAAAAACATCTATGTACTAATGGAAAATATGGGTAGCAAGCTTTGCTTGTTAAGCACATACATTTAGGAGAAAACACAGAAGTAATTTCTTTCATTTGTACTTTATTTCCAAGTGAAAGACATTTCAGATGCAGGCTGGTGGAAGAACAAACAAAATCAGAAAGTTGAATAACAGTCTTAGAAGACTACATGTCTTAGCACTGCAAAAAAAAAAATGAACATAAAACATTAACAGCTGTATAAAAAATAATAGGAAATATGGTAGAAGAGTGTGGACATTGCTGAAATGGAAGAAAGAAACATTTGAACAGTCTTGAAAATAATATATCCCATTATTCTGCTTAAAAAAATTTCTACACATATTAATTTACTACAGTTTTTGCTTATTTTACTTTGCTAAAGTTTTTTTCTATATTTCAAGTGATTATGTTTTTTTAAAGTTTATTCTTCATTTAGTTTGCTCAGATTTTTTAATAGTTATCCATAAACATTGCATACCGAGCGATGTCTGAGGTAAGAAAAAAAAAGTCCTGAAAAGACTATTCTTTCTATTCCCGACTCTGCCTCATCCAAGACTATAGTACCATTTTTGTGTACTTCCATTTAACAGGTCCCTTCAGAAGAAAAGCTTTTCAGAAAGTCAAGACTTCATATGACAGAGACCATATGTCAAAAAGTCACAGTATTTCTATGGAGATTGTGGTACAGCGGAAAATGGGGAATCTACCCTTTCCCCACTGTAGTGCAATTTTGGAGTTCAACTAGCATGTGTCCGAATCACAAAACATCGACCACACATACACGAAAGAGCTTAACATCGAAAAGGGCTTCCATGTATGTGTGCCTGTTTCGTAGATCGGACTACAGTGCGGGTAAGGGAAAATTCCCTTTTCCCCACTGTAGTGTGATCTCAGAGTGAGAATATTAAAATAGGGGTGGGGTTGGGGGTGCAGGGGGGCAAAGCCCCCTTGCAGAAATGTAGATTTCTTTTTTGAACTACACATACACAGAAATGTTTTTCAATGTTAAGTGCTTTCGTGTATGTGTGTTTGATGTTTTGTGATTCGGACACATGCTAGTTGAGCATGTGTCCTAGACCCATATATATATATATATATATATATATATATATATATATATATGTATATATATATATATATATATATATATATATATATATATATATATATATATGTATATATATATTAGTAGGAGGTGTGGGAGCTCATTCCCCATATGTGTAGGGGTACAGACGGGCTTCTTCCTTGCAAAAACCTAGATTTTGGTGGCTGTTTGTTTTTTGATGTTACAGAATATCAGTCATATGGTCTCAGCCATATGAAGCTTGGCATTTCATAATGTCAATATTATGATTGGGGATACCATTTAACACTTGTAAATCCATATGGTATACTGGCATTTTTTTGTGGCAAGCTTCCTGAACTAAGTAACTTACAAATTAATATTAGGGGTGTATAAAAAAAGGCTAGGGTACAAGTATTAAAAAGAAGCTATCAAGGTTAATCTACCACTTCCTGCAGTAAAATGTTAAATATTGTCAGGTATTACTGATATTTATATATTTAACATTCATATTTTCAAAACTGTGATAGTTGCATTATATCGAAAGAGCAAGTTACAAAGTGCCATGTGGAAAGAGAAGAATACATTGTCATTATCCATATATACCGTACTGAATATGTTGCTAGTTATCTATTAGTAATTATGAAGCTATACAACATTTATATATATATATATATATATATATATATATATATATATATATATATATATATATATATATATTTCAAAAGCTATGTAATCTACAAACTATTCCCATGATATCAGGTAAAACCTTATGCAATAATGAAGAAAACTGTCATTGATATTTGCTCTGTAAGCTGTACATATTGAAAGATATTCAGTGTTATTTATATTACTAATCTTAAAAATGATGGTAAGTTTTCATATTTCAGTAAGTATGTCAATAAATAATCAAAAATCATTCAGAAAGGAATCACTTTATTTTTTTTGCCATGAGGAAACTCATGCCTGGTTGAACAATAAGGATTTGATACCAGATTTCTACGTTGTGCAGCTTCCATGCTATGAGCATTGGTTTGTGAAACTTGAAGGGAAAGTGTTAGCAAAATTATGGTACATTACTTATATAAAAACAATGTCTATGCTGACTATTATCACTGTAAGGGAGACCTTTTTTACTGATAGAATTGCACCCTTTTAACAATATAAATGAAAAAGAACAAGTTTTAACGTCAAATCAAGTATGCACAGTACATATTTATAGAACTGGATATTCTTTCACTAGAGATTAAATTACAGTAATCTGAGAATAACTGAGAACATGAGCTATTCAATCATTTTCACATTATAAAAAAGTTGTCACTTTATTTTAATAACAGCAGCTCCCATCAAACACCCCTTGTAAGCTACCATATATAAACAATACTTTTATGTTCTGTCACATCACCATATTTATATATTACTTATCTATCTTATCTATCTGTCTGTCTATCTATCTATCTATCTATCTATCTATCTATCTATCTATCTATCTATCTATTGTCAATCTTATCAACATCTTTATTACAATTTTGTATAGATAACATCAGAAAAAAAATACAAGCACATTATACACAAAAAGATATACTAAGATACTATTGCATGCATATGTATCCTGCCATTTAAGGTCAAAACAGAGGTGAGTTACTGAATGAGTAGTAGTTGTGTTATAGTAGAAATACAGTTCAGAGTCAGGTTGCAATCACAGCCTTGATGATAAAATTAAATACAATTCCCCAAATCTCAACTTCTACTCCCTTTCATGTAAATATAATTCCTTTACCTGCAGCAACTTTATTTGACATTGACACCCCCAACACACACATAACTTGCTTTCACTTATTTTAGTTGTACATTATAGAGAGCTTCCTAACTGTGTTTACAATTTGAAATTTATTTTCATTTGTTCTCTTTACATAATAACTTAACACATCTTAAAATAACCTAATTTTAGTTGATTAAAGTAGAAGAGAGCAAAGTAAAAAAATCTAAACAACAGCAGAAATCATCACACTGTTTAAAAGTTATATGTCAGTGCATTGATGGAATCTTAGACGTGCTCTTACTTAAACTTTCTCCTATGTACCTCTTTTACCTTCAATGTATTGGGGTCTATACTGAATGCTCAAACATTCAAAATGTCGAGTCTCATATGTTCAACACCATATGATCAGATTTTTGAATGTTCGAACACTGTAATGGAGATCTCCATACAGTGCAGAATGGGAAGATTTCCATTTTCTGCACTGTAGACCGATCTCAGAGTTGGTATATTTAAAGAGCGGGGGTGGGCATTGCAGGGGGCTTGCCCCCCTGCTTAGAACATTCAGGTAGGTGTTTGTGTACTTTATTTTTTTTTATTAGATATTCGAATTTTTGAAAGTTCGATCATATGCTGCCAACCATATGACAGTCGAACTTTCAAACATTTGATTATGTAATATAGACCCATGTATTGTACCTACCTTTGCCATTATGTATTAAATGTTAGTATTAGCTGTATTGGTTTACAAATAATCGTTTTCATTTTTTAACTTCTCATCTTTATCTTTTACTTCTTCAATCAATGGAGTCGTACTGCTTTTACAAGTTTGAATTATTACTTTTCTAGCCTTCAGCATGACTATTCATATTAGGTTCCTCAGCTTTTCTTCCAACGTATCCTCTTTATTAAACCCCAGTAAAATTTTTACTATCACTAACATATCTCCTTGCCCAATCAAGGCTCTTTCTATATTAATGAAATCTTCCTTAAACTCCAAAAGACCTTCACATTTCCAGAAGAAATGTTGCCACTTGCCCTCTACCACATCTTAAGCCCTCCTTCTTGCCAGTGAGATACAGTTTTCTCAGCTTTGCTGGCATATAAAATATCTGTGGAGGTATTTCCAGGCAAATATGCAAATGTTTCCATTTTTACAATAGTCCATGGGATCAAACACATAAGGAGCCATTGTTTTTGTTCTGTTTCTCTATTTAATACCTTTTTCATTATTGTTTCTTTAAACCAGTCTCTACATTTTAATCACTTTTAACAAGCCATATACTCATAATATCATTCTTTTTCCTGTTTTCTGATCCTCACATATTTCTATAACTCAATTAATCAAGCCTGGCCAAGTATTCAGCTTGCTTCTACTCAAACACAACTTACTTATGTGTGTTATAGTTCAGAATTTAAGTTATAGACCTATTTGAAATGCAACATTTCTACTTACATCATTCCAACATAAAACCTTGCCTCCTTGTAAAAGTTGATTCCAATAATTCAGTTTTGTATTTTTCTGCTTCTATACCCATGTTGCTATCTTCATTCTTTTATCATCTATCTTCCCCTTGGTTTAAATGGGACAAATAGTATAACACCAACCTTAAACTTAAAGTTTAAGCAGAAAATAGAAATTATTTAAAAAAAATTATTACCTCTTGATTCAGCATTTATGATAGCTTTAAACAATAAATCTACTTTAATTGATGTAACCTATGGGGCAAAAACTTACCACTGATGTGAGAAATTTGGGAGATCCTCGTCTATATGATTGATTCAGCTCTTGTCCAGTTTTAATACCTAAAGTAATAGCCTTTGCGAAAGGTTACACCATGTTTATTTTTTTCTGATTTTTTGTACTATAGTGAACCTTAACACTGATAAATCCTTCAAGCTTCCAAAAATTGTATGCTATTAAAAATATAATTATCTATCCCCATTAATTCTTGCCATTCCTCAGCTGACAGCAATTATGTTTTTAGTTCCATTTAACACTAAACCTGAGGTTATCATTTTGGTGAAAAGATCTGCTGAATTTGAAATGAATGATTATGGTTCAGATACACAGGATAATTCATTACATTATGTGTATTCATAACTTAGATAAGCCCATATTAAGTATACATTCTCAATAATCATGACAAGCAGAGTATATTGTCTCAAAATTGAACTTGTTTTCTAGGCTTAAAATCATTAATTTATAATTAGGGAAATGGAAAATAGTTATTGATTCTTAGACACAACTTCTGAGACCAACTTTAACACTATAAGATTTTGCAAACTTCTTGACCTTTTTCTATCATTTGACGTGGTTGATCTATTTAGAACAATTTACTCATCTACTAAAGGGTCAGTATTAGATAATCAAACTTTCAAATGTTTGACTGTCATATGGTCATCATATAAGATCGAACTTTTAAAAGTTCAAATATCTAATAATAAAAAAAAAAAAACTACAGAAAAACCTACCTGAACATTTTAAGCGGGGGGAAAGCCCCCCTGCATCCCCACACTCCCTGCTCTTTAAATATACCAACTTCAAGATTACACTACAGTGCAGAAAAGGGAAAACTTCCCATTCCGTGCTGTATGGAGATCTCCGTTAAAACGTTTGAACTTTTAAAAATTTGATCATATGGTATCGACCATATGACAATCGAACTTTTGAAAGTTCGATTATCTAATATAGACTCCTACTCAAAACTTTAATTTTCTTATCAATTCATAAGACTTTCAAGATTCTAAAAATCGTGTGCCACTAAAGATATATTTCTCTATCCTCATTAATTCTAAGACTACTCTAATGTTTATTTAAGTTGAAAGTTTGCTGTTTTTTTCTGCCATTTTAAAACATGTTAGAATTGAACAATGAAGAAATATTTGTTAAAGGAACCCAGAAGAGTATAAATGATTCAAATTGTGCATATGATGTTGCCAACAGATTAGACACTTCCTCTACTAAGTTAAGTATTCAGTAGGTTACATTTACAGCCTAAGAAATAGCTTATTTTATTAATGAGGCTACAGTTCCTTAAAAAGAGGATTATATAAATAAAAGTCTTTATTTATTTATTAGTTTGTTTGTTGTTTGCATTAGTTTACTGGCATGGTCCTCCAGGCCAAAGTGAGCCCATTTTCAGTGGAGGCCTGGGGAGAAAAGCTCCATGTTAACAAGTACATACAATGGAAGAGACTTAGTTGTATACATAAGTTTAGTGTTACAGTTGAATAAATAAAGGCAAAAGCTTGAAATTGACTAAATTAATTACATTAATTACAGTACAATGTAAATGATGCAGTTAAATACACAGGTCGGATGTCACAGTTAAGTATTCTAAAATAGCATGTCAATAGCTCAACTTCTAGTAATGTAAGAAATGGAAGATGTTAGAAAATATATTGGTGTTTATGTGTGACAATTGTACTGATGAAAACTTTAATAAATTTGAATTTGAAGTAAATATCGGTTACTCATCTCAGTTATCCTAGTTTGAGAAGAGAATGCTACCTACCTATTCTAAAAATCTTCTGACACTGTCTAAACTATAGGCTACGATTATTAAAATGCAGTAATTTTCAACTACCATTTTGAAGCACAAGATATGGATGATATGGTTAAGTACCAATCATGGCATCTCTGATATCTTCTTTATGCTACATAAAGCCATTTATGACAATTTTGAATATTCTAAATCTGAAATAGATAAAAATACAAATATTGGGACTCTTTCTTTTCTGCAATTCAAGAAGGAACACATCAAACACTTACTTATTCTATTTCAAGTTCATCAAGCCAATTAGCAAATAAAGAGCAATATATTTCCCCTGGAGTAAATTACTGTGGTCCAGACTTTCATAAATTATTTCTGAAAATTTAAATAAAATCTTATTACATGTATCTTTTAAAATTTTTTAGACCTTCAGATTTCATCTTTACTGTTCTGACCTCCAGTGCTTTATGTCCACTCCATGTATGCCATATATTCACCTATCCCCTGGACTTTCTCCAGTACTGCTGCAGCAAGTCATGGATTATAGGGATGTTCTAGGGGCTCAGCTTATCTGTGCTTCCATTTGGGATTTTTTAATGTCCTATCCAGTTCCCTTTCCCCTCCCCCTGCCACTGATTGTGTCTTAGGGCAACTTCCCTCTTCAGACCACATGCCCCTAGATGTGTCTAAGGGCAACTCCCCTGTTCAGACCATACTACTCCTTAGACAGCATATCAGTGAGAGATTTTCCATCAAGGATGGGCATGCAAATCCTTTTCCTGCTGCTCCAGTCACCAGAGCCAATAACTGATCTTGAGTCGGATGGGCCATGGTCAGGGTTTTATGCCTCTACACCACCAGAGTAGCTTGTCCAATTAAATATATCAAACTTTTTTCAAACTCAGAACATTTAAGAAATTTAGTTGAACCAGGCTAAAACTATTGTGATCTCCAAACTTAATACTGATCCATTAGGTTCTTCTAATTATAGACCAAGTTCTCTTACTGACATTGATCTTAACCAGTCTGCCAATATTCTTGGTAACCCTCCCAAGTATATATTACTTGAAGTTATTTTCCATCTTTCAGTCTTTTTTTTCCTCTTATAAACTAATGTTCACACTATAACAACGCAAGAGTACCATAAATCTCATATCTTTGTTTTTACTATTGGTGCAACTAAAGCCTTTAATAGAGTAGATTATTGCCTTAAGAAGCTTATGTAAAAGCACTACTGCTTGTCTGCAGGGCAAGTTCTTTAGTTAAAATAAAAGGCATTTCATAGTTCTATTTTCCCCTGTCTGGAGCAGTTTTATTGGCTTAATTTTGGTCTACATTGTGCTTTTCTCATGTATTTTAGCATAAAACAAAGTTCTATAAGCAAACCTTTTTACTCAACTTTCAATTAACACCTATTTATGTAAAGCAATTTACATAAAATGCTATAAAGCAAATCTGTCCTTTGTCTTCCTATCTTTTTAATATTAGCTTTAAACCCTTATTTCTTAATTTGAAATCCATTATATTGATTTTCCTATTTAAATAACATTCATATCTCAGTTTTGCAGGATATGTACATATTTACTCTCATTACTCCACCTTGGATATAAAAAAAACATGATAATGTTTCCCGATTTCCCAAGTTTGAAGTTACAAATGGAATATTTTAAATTTAATTAAAATTTGTGATATTTCATTTGTTAGATGACTACAGATATGCAGAGCTGAAATTCCTAAATATTTAGTATTCTATTACTCCAAGAATAATTTCTGCCAAGGGGAGATTTTAAAATATTAAACTCAATTAAGACTGGCATGAAAAGCTGGTGTGATGCAACCTGTATTCATCTACAAAATATGTATTGTTAGAATGAATGTTTTTGCATATCTGTATTGCATTGTATATCATTTTTCAATCCATCATAGTAAACATTTTTAAAACAATTAATACATAAATAACCAGATGTATTTTGTCTGTTAAGTCCATTAGATTTTTCAGATTTATAGATGCATAGGTATTCAAAGGCCACTGTATCTCATGATCATTCTCATCTTGCCAGCATCCTCACTCAGGCAACATCTTCTTTGTCCAGGATGGCAATACAGGTTAATTTTGGAGTAAATTTGTCTATACCTATCAGTTATCGAGTTTATGTTTAAAAGAAGATAATGAGCCATACTGCTTAACAAGCAAAATACATTTATTCCAGAGGGTCAGGATGTTCTGCGTTATAAACCTATACCTCTATAATGTTCTATTTATCTGTTGGTGAATTGGTATGTCCCTAGTTCAAGTATTGGTGGAGATATTACACTTGTGGAAAAACAGATGGTCCAAAATAATCAGGTCCCTAATTAATAGCATGATAAGAAAAACAGATATTTTCACTCAAAAGTCTGTAAGATATAAAATGCAAGGATACAACTTCCAGCCTATCTTGGTAGCTCAGGGACTTTAGGCATGTGATCTATTTGGTTAGGAACCTTTGGGATCTTTTTAATTGTTTCTTTTGTTTGGTGAGATATTTCCAAAAAGGAGTATTGTACTCAATAAATGGACTGGTCAATGCTGCGCATGAGGAAATAATTTCCACTTTAGACCTTAATGATACTCCTCTGGCAATTATTTCCTGACAACCATTTTTGCATGATTGTCAAAAGAGAGGAAGCTATCGATTCAAGTACTCTAGGTCCCTAACTACATTTTAGGTTGGTGGTGAAGGGTTTGTAAAATACTATGATGAAAGGATGGATTGTTAGCCACGAGTGATGATGCTACACTTTTTTTTTACATTTAGCTTGAGCCCATTTTTATTACTTTGATAGTGAGTATACTATGGTGAGCTCATTCTGGAGGGTTTGGTTTCATGACTCAACAACACCCAATTTGCAATCATCTACAAGCTTTGTAAGTCAGAACTTTTGGCTCTCTGTTTAAAGATATGAGAAGTAAATACTGAAAAGGAGAGGTTCCATCATCGAGTGCTGAGAGGCACTGCTGGTCACATTTAGTCTTTCTGTTGAAGCACCTGTAGCTCACACTGTCTGGGTTCAGTCTTAGATTAAATTAATTACCTCAAAGAGTTTTCAGAGGTTAAACTGCTCTGTTACATAATTATTTTCTTACTTATAGGTGTAGTATGCTGCATAAATCTTTATATTGAGCTAAAAATATACCTAATTATCCTCTACATAGGTTAAAGTCTGTAAGAAAGTGCTTTCATCTTATAGTTTAAACCTTTTTCCCAACTTTCTAGGTACTCAGACCTTCTTGTCTCTTAAAGTTCAAAATTCAACTGTCTTACCTTTTCCTTACAGTAACTTACAAAACACTTATACTTAGCTTATATAGTTCCAATTTCTCAATCTATACAGCTCAATCCCAATGTTCTTTTTGGATACAAGATATTAGATTCAACCCATATTTTCAATCTGAAAGACAAACTTTCTCTGGAGCTTCCCATTTTAGGATTTTAACTTACCTAAAGGACATCATGTCATGGTTAATATTAATTTGTCCATACATAACAGAAATTTCTATCATTTTTGGGAACAGGAACACTCTTAGCAATATTTAGCTAATACCACAATTCAGACTATCTAGTAATTGATTTACAAAATTCTTATCTGTACTCATCTTTCTTACATGACTTCTTCCAAGGTGGTTGATATTTCTCTGGTTCTGTGATACAATATTCAGTTTGTCAAAACTAAAACATATATTAACTTGATCATTTCGGAGGTGTTATGAAAACTTCTTTGGCTGTCCATACAGGCAAAAGCTAAATAGAATAATGTTTTCAAACAAGATATGCCCTGGAAGAATGCTGTCATACAACATCTTCCTCGCTATATTTTCAAAGACTACTAAATACTTATCATAACTGAATTCATGTAAATAAAATTGAAATTACTACAACTTGAATTAGTTATGACTTTGGTTTAAACTAGTAGATATGACCTGAAGTAGTTTTATCAAAAATTATTTTACAATATAAGAATGTCTACAAGGACTCTTATAGTAAGAATAAAAAAAAAAATTAGACTTCAATCACACATGGCATGTGATGTTTTATATTTTGCATCTTATCTGCTTTTTATATAATTGACAGATCTCTCATTCAAGTTCATTTTTGTTTAGATTATTGGGTGATATGCAAATATAATTCAGTGTTGCATTTTCTTAGTCTTTGCTGGTTGATAAATTTGAGCTGTACAATCATTTCTGTTTAATTATTATTGTAAACTGGGTTTAGTTTTTAGTAACATTTCTGTTTACTTCTAGCTATTATAGAAATGTCCTTATTATTTCCGATTATACTGCTATGATTTCTGTTTTTTTTAATTGATAGTTTACTTACCAGTTCAAAATTCTTATTATTGATTTGTTCAGAAATAAAAATCATGTTAAAAAGAGCTCAGACTCCTTGACAACTTTCGAGTACCTTAACAACTTTAGTGTAAAATGGGAAACTAACTAATTTGGAATTTAGTCAGTTGTATAGGATGTGGAAAATGAGAGAAATTTGGAACTTTTATTTGGCAAAAATCAAGGTGTGACCTTCTATTCTTCTTCCTAGTCAGTCATTCATAATGCAAAAATATTTGTCAGAAAGATATGGAAATGCACAATCCTCTTATGGGAATACACAATCCTCATATTTTAGTCAAGTTTCTGTAATTGCAAGGTGTCATTTACTCTGAATAACTGATGCTTCCTGGTAGTATTTTCTTAATGCACTGAGATGTTCTCTAATTGGAACTGAGCACTGGTTCAAAGGTTCATAGGTCAGCACTAGACTAACTGCTCTTGCAGGCCATTTTAATTGTAACCCATTATCCTATTTGATGTTTAAAAATAACCTATATCATTGGAGTATAGATTCACATAACCCTTTTCAAGATCTATATTTATATTTTACTCTAGTGATAATTACAAAATCAAGACATAGATATTTGTATGGGGCCCATGCATTGGGATAAAGAAATTAAGAGCTGTCTCGGTCCATTAGTAGTACAGGTGAGAGTCCTAGGGCAAATTTCCTCTTCCCCATCCACTGATCCAAGTTACACTTGATTGTGGTCAGGATGAGGTTTGTTTTATGTGGATGAAGAGTCTGTTCCACCACAGTGGTATCCCCTGAACAAGAGGTTTAGGTCCCTGGACTGAGAATTTCTGAGACTGTTTGACTGGCAGATGTGAAGTACGTCTATCAGTAATGGGACACAGAATGTCCTGTATGCTATATACAGGTTACCTGTTAGCAGTATGTCAACACCAAATATAGAAATAGGCTTTTAGGCAGTCCTTTTAGGACATATTGCTTAGGGATTGTATTCTTTTTCTCAGAAAAGCCACCACATATCTCTGCAGACATTACATTTGTTCCATGTGCTGGCTTGATATATGCCAAAAAGGTGGACTGCACTCAATGATTGGCCTAATAAGTGATGAATAAAGGAGACAATGACATCCCTTAAGTAATCCCTTATATATAAGCTGTACAATATAAAAATACTTCTTTACCGCAACAAACATATACTGGTCAAAATCTAGATTTTTGTCCACATAAGTTCCCAAATCCCAAATTACTGGGCCAACTCTCAGGGATGTTTTCAGTGGGGTAGAGCCTCAGTGAAGTCAATTTTCCAAATGACATGGTAATGCATTTTTGGCATTTTGATTAAGTCCATGAGTTTGACACTAACTATTTTTTTGTGACAAGCTTTCTTGTTGGATGGCTAAGTCTTTTGGGGATTTGATCACTTCTCCTAGCTTGCAGTCATCTGCAAACTTAGTTAGCTGGATCCCTTTGGTACTGTTTTTTACTTTCTGAGAAATAAGTGCTGAACAGAGGAGGCACTGCACTGAACCATGGGGAATTAGAGATGTCAATATTGACTTCATGGGGTGGATCTCTTGCTTAACAGGTAAGACAAGAGAAAACATGTACATTTACTATGCTGCCTGCTTCTTTAATCTCTTAGGCTCACTGTAGGCTCACCATGCTTGGTCTTGACAAGCAGTGTCCTTTAAAGGTGATTTTGAAAAAAAGGAGAAAATGGTAAATATTGGGAGCACTGAAGTACATAGAGGTAGACAGCAAACAGAATTTTATGAGAAATGATAGACTAGCAAATATTTGAGGATACATTAAAACTGTAATGATGACCCTGTTTAAAAGACAAATAATATTTATAGTTCAGGAATGGATTTGACAGGTTATATGCATGTATTTAATATTATGAGTAGAATACAGAATTATATAATCTTGGGTAATAAAACATATACAAAATGGAGATGTAGGAAGCAAAGTAATTTGCATTTAAAACGATACCTTCAGATTCAGAATTCTAAGAAATTCTAAGAAATGTTTTCTTAGACAACAAAGGTGATGATGATTGCTTGAAAAGGATAGTAATGTTTTAATGGGGTCTATATCAGAACATCAAAGTACTAAAACTTCTAATGTTCTGATATCGAACACTATTCAGCGAACGCTAAGAATAGCAAAGCTGCAGAACAGTGAATTCTTTCCTCGGGAAAGAATTTGGTTGGCCGTTTCTGTGGCTTCTCTATTCTTATCGCTGTGGTGGAAAGTTACAGGTTGGGTTCAGGTAAGTGTGTGATTGTACATTAGGGTTAGGGGCGGGTTAAGTGAGTTAGGGTTAGAGCGCGGGTTAGGCGTGTGTACGATAGTGACAGACTTTAGGGTTAGGGGCGGTTTAAGTGAGTTAGGGTTAGGGTGCAGGTTAGGTGAGTGTGCGATAGTGACGGACCTTAGGGTTAGGGTTTGGGTTAAGGTAAGTGAGTAGATAGTAGTGTATGTTTAGTTTAGTGTAGCGTTAGATGTAGGAATTTAAGTGTATGTGTGTGGTAGCTGTTTGTTTGATGTGCTTGTGTTGTGTGTATGTGTTTCAGAGCAGCAAATTTTTTCCATGGGAAAAAATTCGCTGTTCTGAATGTTCGATATTTTCATGTTTAGATGTTTTGGGGCCGATGAAATAGTGTTCACTATTTTCATCTTTCGATAATGTGATATAATCACTTTTAATGGATGATTGTATACATTAGTGAAATAATCAGGAAAAAAAGTATTGATGGGTGGCTTATTTAATCATATTAGACTTCTAATATGAAGTTATAGTGATAATTTGAAATTTTACTTTATTATAAACATCAATTAAAAGTATGCATTTTCTTTAGGTAAGGAGCAGAAGACTGTTTATGGACAAAAGACAAAGAGTTCTGCAGTGGTATGTATTTTAAACCTAAGTAGCATAGAGTTTGTTTTCTTCTATCAAGTCACTTCCAATAATAGAATAGAGCATAGAGTTTTGTTTGGCGTACTTATTCTACTAATCTCATCCTCTGTGCCTTATTGCAGCTCAGTTTTCACCATGTTGTACATGGCCTTGAGGGAAAACGTGTTCCATTGCAGTCCTCTGCAGCAAAATAGAATCCAAAGCAACATGAAATGAGCTAAGCATTTGTTTCACTCTAACAAGTCCAGAAGTAATTTTTGAGATTTTGTTCATCACAAACCCACAGGGAAATGATAAATACAATGTGATGATGAAGGAAGTACTATGTCTTAAGACAATAGAGACAATAGCAATGGTTTACCAGTTGGTATACACCCACATTCCTAGCTATGGTCATTAGGTTTGACTAGTGACTGAAAGAATGAAATCACGGAAATTAGTGGCTGAAGTCATCTTCTTCCATAGGGCTATTAGGCTATCTCTGCATTATAGCGTGTGAGACTTCATAAACTTGGAGGCTGAGTACAGTCACTGATCTCCAACATTGAAAGAAGGCAGTTTCAGTAGTTCTGGCACATTGTGAAGATGCTAGATGGGCACTACCCTAGAAGCTGTATTGATCATTGGACACTGAATGGAAACCCAGTGGCAGACAAAAGACATGCTGCAGGGAACATATGCCTCAGGTTTCCTTGTAAACCCCATCAGTGCCATTGTATGGCATGGAGACATATGCAGTAAACAGGGAAATGTTGTCAAACCTGCTGAGCTTACTATCTCATCAGGGCAGGCAGTATGGAAGATGGATGAACAGATAACTAGATTTATTAATGATGTCATAAATATCCTTTTCTATTCATTTCATAGCAATCACAGTTCAAAGCCTTTTTGTTCACTTCCTCTGGTTATAAAACTCTATTAAAACTGCTATCATCATATTCCAGTTAGCATAAAGACAAGCAAACATGAGGTTGTGCTGCACATATAATTCTGCTGACATACAGACTGGTTCATTAATTACTTTGTGGCCTCATGTTTTGTGAGTTTTCTGTTTTTTTTTTTTTTTTGCACTTGAAGGTCTGAAAATTACATGGCAGTAAACTTCAACTTTAATGCCAATATAGGATTCATGTTTTTTTACAGTTATGCAGATCAGTATGTATGGCTGCATTATCTTATTCTGTGCCACCTAAGAGAGGGCCATTAGAGTGCTGATATAAGTAAATGAGATTTTTTTCTGTGGTTATAACGGAGAACTGCAGAACTGTCAAAGTCAACAGCACATGGAGATGTAAGGGCCGAGTAAATATGAACATCCATTTATTATGATAAGGTTTTTTGTTTTATTGTTCTGTCTTCCACTATTCAAATGGACAAAACAAGTTAGTGTGATGACTGATTCAGCCACTTCAACTTTTCATATTCTGCTAGGAGTCAAAGTTCATAGTGGGTAGATGCAATCCAGTCTGGATACTTGCAACTTTTGGTTTATTTACTTCATCCAATCTGCTGTTACTATCGTAACCTTACTGAAGGTCACGTGGGAGTCAGAACTGCCTGGGCATACCCATCTAGGTGGGTGGGTATAAGGAAGAAACTTTAAACCTAGAGGGTGGGAAAGTCACTCACAAAATGTGAACCGAGTCATGGTGTTCATACCAATAATCATCTGGGGGGGGGGGGGTTGGCAATTCATCTGCAGTATATACTTGCGATGGAAGATGAAGCTAGAGCACCCAGTGAAATCCCACATTGACATGGAGGATTTGCAGAGCTCACAGAGAATACACCCTGCTGAAAGCCCAAATGGACAACTAAATGCAGTAAAGAGGGGATATTTACTGTTATTGCACTGTGTCACTCACTTTAGAAAAATCATATATTCATCAACTTTAACACAAATTAGCAGAAATATATAATAGTAATGCATAATTATTCATTACCTGAACATCATAACATATACATAATTTTCAAAAATATTCATAGTGAGACTGATCCTAAATACTTACCTTTGCTGATATAATATAAGCTGAATCCTATATTCACTCTCTCTTTGTTACAGATGTTAGTTACACAGTACATTAAAAGGGAACAGTGACTAATTTTATTTATTTTGGAGAGCATGAGATTCCAAATTAAACTATCATTATGTGATATATAAGACCCCATGACACACAATATTTCTGGACTGACATTAAAAAAACAAAGAACAAAGTGATGTGGTAAAGCAAGGGCAGACTGAGATCACATTGGTGAGGATAGGCAGGATGTTAGCTTAACCCTCAGTATGGATCCACAACTGCAGATTAACAAGCATTACCTTGACTGGTCATCCTTCGTAGTTGCTCAGAAACCCACAGATAGCAAAAAAAAAAAAAAAAAAAAAATCAATAAAATCAGCACTCTGGGATACAGGAGTATAGGCTGATGAAAACTAAATGAGTACCTTCCAGTCTATGTCTGCAATTACAAAAGAACAAATATCCATTGCAACCAAGTAATAAAAGAAACTGAAACTCTAGTAAATCAGCAGAAACAGAGTCGGAGTCCGGACTCAAACTCTTAAAACTTGTGATTCTACTTGTGTTGTCTACATTGCTGTGTGAAGTTCAT
>NC_056741.1:982302887-982310387 GCF_019279795.1 Protopterus annectens | reverse complement strand
TCTGAAATATGTTTCTTGGCAATTGATAGATTTAACATTCAGTTTAAAGGTTTTATCTTGGATTCTCTAATCTGTATGTATAATGTTTGGATTATGAGTCTTTGAATGAGGTACCAATAATTTATTCTTCTCTTCACAGAATTTTGCAATAAATGCCTGGATGATGTATTCTTGGTTTGGAATGGGCATGTGATATGTTATTAAAAGATATAAATTGGGCTATTTCATTTTATGTGAACATTTTTCAAACAAGTCCTAACTTTTGAGACTTGTTGTTACTGTTATGTAAAATTATATGGTATCCATAAAATTCATGGACTTTAAAATTATCTGATATGCATACAAATTCTATGCTAAACATGTGGTTGATAATAATCCAAAAATCACAGTTAAGAAAGCTAAATGATTTGCCCTAGCAGAAGTGATATGCCATTTATTTAAAGGACATGAAGCATTGGTTTGTTGCAAGTGGCTGTTAAGCAAATGTTTTGGAATAAGAGAAATTAAGTCCTTCCTAAGGAGGGCAAGAATACATAGGCTGAATCTTAGAATACTAAAGATAAAATCAAGTGTTTTACTGTATATGCCCCAATGGGCAGACTGATTAGTAGAATTTTAAATGTGAATTGTAATATTTTGATATCCCATGTTTCATTACTCAACTACTCTTGTCCATATCCACATCTCTTAGGTAACCCCTGAAAGGGACTGTGTGTCCAGTGAGCCAACCTGGTTAACAAATAGGATTATTATTATATTATAAATGTATGGTTATTAAATATATTATATGTATATAGTATTAATATTTATTATTATTATGACAAACAGATAATTAGCTGCACTGCATGGGGTTTTATATAATGATTTATTAACATGTTCTAGTAATAATCAAAGAGCAATAAAAACAGAAGCATAAAACAAAAACAACAGTCATAAATACAGTCAATGTAAAAAAAAAACAGTATTTACAACTATATATACTATTTGCAGCAATATATATTTGATTGCAAGCATGTTACATAATAAATAGTATAACTGAACTGATATTATATTAAAAATACTTTTATAGATTTAATTCCAATGCATGCCTTAAAATTAGCAAGAAAGAATTCTTTTGACTATGGGTTTTAGTCAAAATTTTAGATAGTTTAATATAATCAGTGGAATCTTGGCTAGAGAATAGATAATAGTAGGTTAGGGAATTCACATTCCTAAAAATATGTAACAAATCTGCCATATTTGCATTACATTCCAAATATAGAGGAGAATAATGGTGACTCAAGTTCAAGTAGCATCTTGGGTGACTGACAGAGTGGCAGGAGAGGGAAGGGTGTGCCCATCTTGAGAGTAAGATTATACTTGGGCATCTCTAGATGAAGATCTCTGGTGGAGACTGAGGAATTTGCCAGATGAGGCTTGGTGGTGCCCTATTATGCGATCAAAGACACTGCTCTTCAAACATGTAATAGTCGAACTGAAAACATTGCAAACACTAAACTGCGAACGGCCACATATGCAAATTTTTTTCTAGGGAAAAAATTCAGTTGGCCGTTCTTGCAGTTTACCCTTTTCCCCAATGTTGAGCGATCTCAGAGTGGGCATATTTAGTTAAGGGGGGTGAGGGATGCACATTAGGATTAGGAAGTGTGTTTCGCTTGTTTATGGCCTCGCAAATTTTTTCGCTAGGAAAAAATTTGCGGATGTGGCTGTTCGCAGTTATGTGTTTTCGATGTTTTCAATTCAACTATTACATGTTCAAAGAACAGTGTCTTTGTTCACGTAATATAGATGTGGCTTGGTCGGGGACATTAGGGATTGGCTGAGCTGCTGCAGGGGCAGGGGCAATACACCGAGGATCCTTCATTGCACATGCCCAGGATTGTACCACACTGCTGTAGAGGAGAGAGGAAAGTAATAGGGTACACCAAAGTAAGATCTCCCCTTGGACAGAAGCTCAAATGTTCTGAGTCCTGCTTCTTGAGATCTGTGTCTGGCTCCAGCAATTACTGTAATAAGTCTAGGGGGGATACAGTAGCTGGTTGACTTGAAATGGATAGGTCATGAGGACCAGTCTGGTAATAATGAGGGACAGATGGGAGGTAAATGGAAAAAAAAACATGGAACAGAATGATCAGGAGTTTAATAAGTATTATTCAAGATCATAAATTGGGTGAAGTGTACTTTCTTAAGGGGAATGTAATTTTAATTAATTTTTATATATCTATATTGCTATTAACTAAAGAATCCTGCAGCAACCAACATGAAGAGATATAGTAGGCATCCTGGACTTTGTAGCTGATAATTACCATATATGACAAAACTCTATTAGAAACTAAAGCAGCCCAAAAACTTTTTGAAAGGCTAATAAATTCCTGAGTTTGAGGTTTTACCTTAAGTTAATGTTGAAGGATAGCTAATATTTGATCGATTAAAGTAGTGCAACCACTGGGAAAATATAATTGTATTTTAATTTGTTCTGATGAGTACAAGGGATCTAAACAAAAGTTGTAGCCCATTTTGACTTTGATATAGGGATAATCATCTAGATCGAACATTTGATTATTTAGGCTGTTTACATTTAAATGTAATGGCTGAAATAAAGAAACAAATCCACCAGATTAAATAATTTGAGATGTTTGTCAAAGGTCATAATAAGGTTAATTCAGATCCTGACTGTAAAACTGGAAGATCATGATGATTACAATTGTACATTTTTTTTATCTTATTTGCCAACAACATAATCTATACTGCAATCCATTCATTATATTTCAGATTGTATATAATTATTTTCATTAGTCTGATTGAGATGATAATTAGATAATATAAATGAAAGTCAGGTTGACTTAGTCTCTTGTGGGATTTAAGTGCAGTCATTGTATTGAAGAGTAATGGAGTTTAAAAGAGGTAGTCACTGAGAAAAAAGTCTGAATGAATTTACGGTCAATGCTGGCTCCCAAAGGTCCACTCCAGAGGAAAAGGAAATCAAGATACAAAAAACACAGGAAGCAGACCACCACGATGAAGTACAAACAGATTTATTTTAAAAGATGAGCGCTTTCGCGTACCATGTACGCTTCTTCAGATCTACTTTTAATCCAAACTACAGGTTGTTTATATATCAAAAAGGCTTCAAATTAATCAAACAATAAAACAATTTAAACAATCAATTATTCAATTAAAACTTCTTTTTCATTTAAAGCTTCTATTTCATTTTTAAAGTACTATCGCTTCACTAACATTAACTTGTAACAATGAAAAACATATATTTAAAACAAATGTAAAATACTAAGTAAATAAATATCACTTAAACTTTCATAGCATATTCGATTAGTATACATATGTACTATAAATTAAGCACATAGCTGCTGCTACCTATCTCCTTGACTTGAGAGTAAACATAAACTTAGATTAACAGACATGGATACTAACCTATGCCTAAATAGAAAGTAAAAATGTATAAATGTATAGACTTTTTCCATGATGGCAACATGTTCCTAGATATAAAACATATATTGTATCTGGATAAATTTCCTATTTTAGCATCAACAGTATAAAGCAGCTGTATAAAATGGAATAATTATAAATGTAAATGAAACATTTATATGAAAAACATGAATTTATGCAAAACATAAAATGTTGTACTTTCTAACTAACTGATGTAATAGAGTATAAAATATACTCAAAGTACACTCAGAATCCTACATCTCACTGTCTAAAAGGCTAAAAATAAACTAAATAAATCTAAATGAAAACTTAGTATCTAATTGGCCTAACTAATGTATTCTGAAACAACTGAAAAAAATGAAAAAAATATATGAATCTGTATAATATTATTGGCTAGAAAAGAAAAAGTGTGCTAAGGATATGAGAAATATATCAGAAGCACCTATTGACAGTAAACCCATTCCTAGTTATAGAAAATACTATTTAGTAAACATTTCTTCTGTTGAATTTAAATGTATACTTATATAAATAAGTATACCTATATTTCTAAACATCTATATCAGCTGCTTAATTTAGTCATATTTATCCTAGCCACGTCTGTGCATCTATTTTATTTAAGGCTGCGTCCTTTCAAGAAAGCTCTAAGGCTCACATATTGGTTCAGGCCTGGAGGATAATGTGCTTGAAGTCTCAAAATCCAATTTAATTCATTGTTCTCCAGGTCATTAAAACTATCACCCAATCTTGTATTGGGTGTAACTTTCTGTAGAACTCTAAAAGTAAAACTATGTCCTGGATTACTCATGATGTGTTTAGCCAGCGCACTTTTAGAATCATTTTTCTTAATATCATAAATATGATCGTATATCCTTTCTTTTAAGTGTCTAGTTGTCATTCCTACATAAAATGCTTGACAGAATTTACAGTCAGCTAAATATATGAGATTCTTATCTTCACATGTTGCCACTAACCTTGGCTCAAACCTAAAGTCTATCTTAGGATGTATGAAGACTTGTTCTGTGACTATCATTTCACACATATTGCACTTGCCACACGGAAAAGTGCCTAATTTCTCAGGTTTGGCTCTTGTATAATCGTCCATACGCTCAACACATAGTAGTTTTCTCAAATTCTTACTATTACGATAGACAAAAGAAGGTGTATGACCTACTATATTTGTTATTTCTGGGTCTGTCATGAGTATATGCCAATTTCTTCATATGATGTTAATAATAGTCTTGTTATCACTGGTGTAACGAGTGTTAAAATTAATCTTAGATTTGTCAAAAATTCTCTTGTTACTTCTAGTATATGAATATCTCATTTCATTTGGCTTATTAACTCCTGTAGATATGTACATTTCCTTGATGGAATGTACCATCTTAGGATTATATCCTCTGTCTATAAACAAGCTTTCTAATAGCATCCCTTGTGTATTCAAATCACTAGGTGTTTTGCATAATTTTTTGATCCTAACAAACTGACTCTTAACTATGTTCTTAAACACAAACCTGGGGTGCATACTGTTGTAATGCAGCAATGTGTTTTTCCAACATTCTTTCCTATATATGGTAGTACTCAGTAAATGCTGCTTATCTTTATTGATTGTAATATCAAGAAAATCTATGCTTTTATAAGAATAATTGATAGTAAACCTTAAAAAAGATGTGGTCGATTCCAAATATTCAACAAACAGGAACAGTTCATCCAAAGTCCCATTCCAAAAGAAAAGCACACCATCTACAAATCTCTTGTACAAGCATATTTTCCTGAAATGATCACTATTGAAAAGATGGGTCATTTTCCAATAGTGCACCACCAGGTTGGCATAGGTATTCGCACAGGGGGTTCCCATAGCAACCCCCCACTGCTGTAAATACAGTTTGCCATTGAACAAAAAAACATTGTTCATTAGTACAAGCTCAAGAAGTGCATTCAGTAGGATCTGTTCATTATTAGTGAATTTTCTACTATTGTGCAAAATCTGCCTAACAGCTTCCATACCAAAATCATTAGGTATGGAAGTAAACAGGTTTTTTACATCAAGTGTAACCATTAGGCATTCCTCAGGCAGACCATTTTTGAGTTCATTCAAGGAGTCTAATAGCTGATAAGTATCTTTTAATACTGAGTCAATGTCAGAGACCAACGGTCTCAATTTCTTTTCAATGAATACTGACAAAGTCTCAGTTACCCAACCATTTCCTACTACAATTGGTCGCATGGGTGGTGGCATAATGTTTTTGTGTACTTTGGGAAGGCCCTTAATGTAGGGAACTTTAGGTTTTTCTACTAAAAAGTAAAGATATAAGTCATAATCTATCGGTCTGGTCATCATGAGATCATAAAGTTCTTGATGTACTTCATAAATTATCTTCTCTAAATCTACTTTCTCTATTATTTTATATGTTTCAATTGCGCTTAACATCTCTAACATGCTATTCACATAAATATCTGTATTAAGCAGTACTATACCCCCCCGCTTGTCAGCAGGTTTAACCATGACATTTTTTTCATTTTTTAACGAATATATGCTATCCCATTCATTAGTATACATATTTGTAAACAAAGTAGCATATTTGCACATATCGTAATATTCGTAAAAGTCACTTTCACAAGCTTTTAAAAAACATTCAGTTACAGGTGATGGTGCCGGAGTGAAAACACTTTTCCTTTTGAAGCCAGTACTCTCCGCATTATTGGCTTCTGTACTTTTATTACTGCTTTTATTAAAAAACTATTTTAAAGAAATTGAGCGAGTAAAAAGTCTCAGATCAGTTAGAATTTCAGCCACATTACTGACCTGTGCTGGTGTATATGAGAGTCCTTGGTTCAAAAGCTCAATCTCAGATTCTGACACAGGATAGTCGGAAAGGTTAAAAACTAAGTTTCTCAGTTTTTCATCCTTCCTTTTTGCCCCAGATGCTCGTCTGAGTGTTTCCGCTTGGTCCTCCCTCGACTGTCCGATCTTCCTCTCGAAGCTCCCTGGATGTGGACAGGCAGCGGTAAAAAACGCTCGATGTTGCTCTGTAATAGAAAA
Source organism: Protopterus annectens (assembly GCF_019279795.1). Lineage (NCBI taxonomy): Eukaryota > Metazoa > Chordata > Ceratodontiformes > Protopteridae > Protopterus > Protopterus annectens. Next base: position 982,303,903 of record NC_056741.1, on the reverse strand, counting down.
AAGTCTGGGAAAAACATTCATTTTTGTGATGGCTAATTTAAAAAAAAAAGATACTGAGATTAGTCCTTCTTTAATATCATCACTAATTTTTATCCAATCTTTTATAATATTACAATATTAGATTGGTACTTTCATGGTGGATCATGATGATAAGTATTTTACAGACAGATTTATATTTAGACTAGGCAGAGTTGCATAGTTATTGAAATTATAAGATTTTGTAAGTAGAAATAAAACTGCTTTTTGGAGATTTAGGTTAAAGTTAGAGCTTTTATTTATTTATTTATTTTATTTGTCTTTTGTTAACCGGGTTGGTTCACTGGGCTGGTGGCCCATTTTCAGTGGAGACCTGAGGAGAAAAACTCTGATATAACGAACAAAGTTACAAAAAAATGTATAGCAATAATACGATCATCAAAATCAAAGAAAAATGCAATACAAATATCTACAGAGTTATACAATGCTTACATGCATACAGATTCCCCGGTTAACAAATGTTAGATAAATAAATAAATAAATAAATAAATAAATTAAAAAATGTGTGATATAGCAGTTGTAATGCTGAAAGAAGAAGAAGAAGAAGAAGAAGAAGAAGAAGAAGAAGAAGAAGAAAAAGAAGAAGAATAGTTAGGTGGGGTGGTAATAGGTACAAGATGGAGAGTTGGCCAGGTAACTCTTTAGTTCTCTTTTAAAAATGTTGGGAGAGTGGATAGAGCTTAGATGATTAGGGAGCTTGTTCCAAGTTTGAGACATAGAGCATTTGTAAAGTAATTTGCCTATGGTTTTACTGGGTCTGTAGGTGTCCAGCAGGTTTTGGTCAGTACTGCGGAAGGGACGAGAGTTTTTGCAAGGGGATAAGAGGTTAGCTAGGGTTGGGCAATTTGCAGGTTTATACAGTATGGAATGTGTCGCTTGACGCAGAGATAGTAATCGGAGTTGAGGGAATTTAAGCCATCAAAGTTGTTTGTGGGCAAGGCAATGGTGAGATATGTATGGTAGGTAGCTGGCAAATCTAG
>NC_056741.1:982175387-982297887 GCF_019279795.1 Protopterus annectens | reverse complement strand
CCAATGACATGTAAGAGCAGGCAAACAGGCTATATTAGGGTAACTTGGTGAGAATACAGCATAATCTCTTAGAGCTCTGACTGTGTTGTGACTATGGCAGGTGTTGGAGAGTGCGCTTGCTTCTGTTTGCAAAATTGGGGCATTTAGGGGTCCAGGGTCATGGTTGAACTCTTGGTAAACAACCTTGATGACCCGTTGCTGCAAGGAGGACTCTAGGGCTCAGACTGCAAAGCAGAGGCCTGGGACCTGCTCTCACATGAACTCACCAGTGTGACAGTTATCCCCTGTATAGATGAGCAGGTTTATCACCACCATTATGACATGAAACATCAAAAAGGGGATCTCTTGGACACCTGAGTCCAAGAAGCTCAGGCAGGGAATGGCCCACAAGTCTGTAAGTATTCTTACCTCTGTTTGAACAATATCTAAACCGAATGTCTGCTAAACTGGTATGCATAATGGTGTGCTTCTCTCCCAACAGCTGCATAGGTGAGAGCTCGCAATGTCAAGGTGGAGTCCAGGTACTTGGCCAGGTTGCGCTGTGAGTGTGTTGAGTACTGATGCATTATGCTAACTATAGTCAAATAAGTAAAAAAGGAGTTAAGCATTAACTGCAATTAGATATATACAGTAAAGATTGTATTGCAATGAATGCGGACATAGAGATGTACTGCAATAACTGAATACTGTCAAACTGTAATGCAATAAGCAGGGGATAGTAAAGCATTACATTTAAGAAATTATTTACAATAAAGTTTATAGTGCAATAACAGTGGAATTAGAGCTGCATTGCAACACTTGCATAATCACAACTGTTGTGCAGTAAACTATACGAAGAACTGCATGAAGGTATTCCCAATAAAGTATGTTATGTGATAAGTGTGGAATTAGAACTGCTTTGCAAGAAATGAATTATGACAACTGTTCTGCAATAACACACAAGCCAATACCAATAACACCAAGGTAAATTGTGTACATCAGGAATGTCTTGTTTTAATCATTGCAGTTGAGCTATATATATTCAGGCTGTGAGGTAAGGTGCTGTAGTCAAGTATAACAGTGTAAATGAAGTTTGGCAACAAATCAAGTTGTCCTGGGACATCTTCATGAGGGTTTAGATTGATACTAGTGGGACTTAAGGGGGTTGGAGAGGTGAAAGGGTTAAGTGGAGGCAGGGATGATTGGGAGGAAATGAGATCAGGGTGGGGAGGGGCTTAGGAGGTTTAGATGTAGCTGGGTTAGCAATCACATTTTAGTGTGAACTTGCTAGGGTGCAGGTTACATCTATGATGACCGGGTTGGTGTTGAGGGATCAAGTAGGCCTTGGATTGGTAATGTGTGCAAGGAGCAAAGTGGGTAAGGTTGATTTGTTCTTGCTGCTTAACTAGTTGGTTAGTGTTGAAGCATGGGAGGTTTGAGTGTTTTGGCAGTGGAGTGGGTGCTTTGGTGGTTGTGTTCTGGGGGTGAGCGCTGTGGTAGAACTGTACAATAATGATATACCACTGTAATATATATATATATGTATATATATATATATATATGTATATATATATATATATATATATATATATATATATATATATATATATATACACACATGTATGGTTAGTTGGCTGGATGATAGAGGCTTGGTAGGGCATTCAGCACCCAGTGTACTTGTTTCCTAACTCAAAAGAGAAAAGAACAAGATGGTGGTCATGGGGGGGGGGGGTCCATGGAGTTCCCTGTGTTGTGGGCTTTGTTCCCTGGTTTGTGGTGAGAATGTGTTTTTCTTTTTTTTTTTGCCTGGCGGGGTGGTCATTGGTGGTGATGGGCCTCTATGTTTTGTGGCTCCATTTGGGCTGCAGGTGGTTTTCATGGACTGGGAGATGTCTGTTTTCATTGATGCCTCTGTGCATGCGAGATACAGGAGTTCCTTTGTGGTGCACTCAGATTGCTTCATGCCAGGATGGTTGGAGGCATCGGGAGGGGGAGTTTTGGTTGTGTTTTTTCAGTCACTGTGTGGTTGATGCAGTCTTCGAAGTGGGTGCTTCTTTGGTTCTTTGGTTTTCTCCCCCATGCTCAAGAAATTTGGTGTTTCTTGATGTGGCACTGCTAGACATTCATGCCTTCTGGTAGATGCTTTGTTTGATGCAACCACTGCTTTACCCAAAGAGTTTTTAATGGGTGAGTAAGTAATACAAACATGAGACTTTGTTTTAACACTAAAGACATTTAACATACAGTACTAAATAAATTATTTAATTTTATTTAACCCTTACTAGTTATAATAGATATGGAGGATTTTTTCTCGTGAGCCTGAACAGTTCAACAAATATTAGTTTGTCACTAGATGATACAGAATTATGAATGGATTTACTCTGATAGCAAAGGCTGACTTGTTATAATTAATAGGAGATGTTATTATGATGTCATGTCATTTATGAGCAGAAAAGGCCGTATGAAGAAATGTGTGATGACAAGGAAAATAATTAATGTGGCCTTCATTTCAGATTTAGCATAACACTAATAAAACTCTGCTTACTACTGAGTGTCCCTTCTAAATAATGAATTAAACATAATGATGGATTCATTTCTGGACATCACAAAAGAGCACTTTTCATTTTGTCATGACAATGAAAAGGCTCATTATTATATTATTGTTAAACAGGATAGTGATAGATAATATGCTTGTTGGGGTCTTGTTGTTTTTTGGCTTGCTGGTAGAGATGTTCATCTTGTTCTGGTGGACACATTCACAGGCTTGGCTTGGGAGGGCCTGAATAATTAGATTTTTTTCATGGAGGTTCACTCAGTTTTATGTACACCAAATATGGATGTTCGTGGACTTTGAAAGAGGCATTCGTTGTTGATCATGCACAGTTGCTGCCATTGGGGAGGTTGACCATTAATTGTCAGTGCTGTCTGGCTTCCCAACAGTACGGAACCTCTTGCATCACCAAAAGAAAAAAAAAAATATATATATATATATATATATATATATATATATATATATATATATATATAAAACAAACACACAATGCAGATAGTGGGTATTTCACAGCAGGTTAAGGCAGCAAGTGACAGACAGCGATTAGTTCTTCATACCTGTGGTATGGAAATATTGTTGAGGTTATAAACCTGTTACTCTATTAACTAGCTAAATTTGGGTGAGTGATATTTAAAGATTGCCTTTGTGGTTTACTTGTTCCATCACTGGTAGCCTTGAGTAGAGGGTTTGCTGCAAGTGGCCGTGAGGTTGTATATGGGTGGGATTTTCATATATATCACCCTTTGCTAAGAATGCTGCAGAATCTCAAAGTTGTTAGTGGTGTACATACCGGTCTCGGAGTTGCTAAAGTTTATGGGGCAATGATTTTGTGGTCTAGGGACAGTTGTGAAGTTTCATTGCTGCACATTTGTTACAGCTGAACTGTTTTCAATTGCTTGAGGTAGCTGTGTCTAGGGGGGCATTCTATTCAGCCATTTTGTATGGCATACTTATTTTATGAGGGTTCCAGTGATTGCCTTGTAACAGTTCAGTTCTTCAGGAAGTATTAGACATTTTGATGGGTTAAAGATTGTTATTCATTATCAATACATTATTTAGAATCTGAACTCATTAACAGCTTTCTGTGGTGTAGTTTGGTGTGGAATGTTACACATTTAGCAGCCACCCTAAAAGCATAAGATAAACAAAGGTGCATATTTTGTGTAAAATAAGTGTTTAGTAAATGTACAGGTAGTAATGTTATGATTCCTTTCTATTTATCATGGATATCAGTTAAAAATTACTAACACTGAGTTTATGACAGGTGGAACTTTGAGGAACATGAGCTTTTAGGACCTCAACTGAAGTACTCCTCACAATGAGGTACACTGGAGAGATTTGGGGGGGGGATGGTAGGGGGTTTTCCCAATGTTTTCTTTAAGGGCTTGTGAAGTTTTAGAAGATGGGGTTTTCTGCACATCCATTTAGTTTGAGTGCTTTGGTCATACTATGCAATGTTTGGCCAAGTGGTAATTGGGCCTCAGAGTGTTACCTCTAATGAGAGCATTCATTCTAATGGGGGTCAGCAATAGTTTGTAAGAGCAGTAGTTAGGGGTCATTCAGCTGCAGTGCTGTACAGTAGCATGTCTCCTGGCTACCCAAGAGTTTGTTTGATGTCCAGGCATTTGGGCATTGTTTCATCTGTCATATACCAGTTTGCTTTGGCCAAATCACTGCAGTATTCATATGCATGCTCACTGTACATGCTGCATTCCCATCAGAAGACTTGGGTTGGTGCAGGGCCTTTATTTGGTTTTGTCCATTTATTCTACCTAATGGTGGCTAGTGTTCCCCATTTGGAGATGGAAGGTTGATAGCTAGGCATATGGTTACATTATAAGTCAGCTTGGGCCTATACAGTGCGCTAATTGATGTGGTATAGAATCATAAGGTTGCCCTGGTTTGTGGATATTGATACGTCCTTTCATTTTCTGGGGTTTACTTGTAAAATACTCGACTGGTAGTAAAATTTACATTAGGTATTGGATAGGGTTATTGGAAGCATAGCTTCAGTTATGGCTGCTTTGTCATACATGTGTTTGGTGGTGGTACATTCCTTCCCAGGTTGGCAGGATAGGTTGTCTTTGGAGATGTCTTTGAATGTGTGTTATGTATTTTAGATGATTTATATATGTTTTTTGTTCTTGTAGCTGGGGGTTTTGGAACACTGCTGCTATAATTTGGAATAGGTGGGCATGAGGTGGTGCCTTCTCTTTACATTTTAGAGGATTTACTTTTGTCCTTTTCTTTGTAGATGGTGGTGTGATGAGTACAGTTGTGGTGCTACACAGTGAGTTTGCAGATGATAGAAGCAGTGGCAAGCAAGGAGGTTACACATGGGGAGCACAAGTGGGCAACAGTTACTGGTTGAAATTGCTGAAGTGCAGAAGGCATCATGCAGGGGTCTGAAAAGTGGATCTGAAAGGTGATGCTTTTTGATAGGGTGGATGTTCGTCACTGGAATGGGACACATAGACGGTCTGAGTAATCACCTTATTAAGGCATGTTAGAGCACTGTGTTCCAGTAGTGTGAGAGCTGATTATTATGTTGGTATAAGGAGCAAGTAAGGAAGACGTAGGTGGGGGGGCCAGGGTAAAACTGTTGGGGATAGTTTATGGGGAGTGTGGGGATCCCACAGGAGGAGTAGAGTCACAAAATGCATAGGTGCACAGGATCTTATTAGGCTAAAGCCCTATGGCTATTGCAAGCCAGCAGAGTTCAACCCTTGCTTTCAGGAGCTTGGAACCTTGGGGTAATTATAGTTACTCTTCCAGTTGTTTAAACTGTAGTTGGGGAAGGGCCAATGACATGTTGTTTGACAGGATTCCGGAGTTTGTTCCGAATGGGTGGTATCTTTGGGGTGACAAACTTGTCCCTTGAGAAGGTAGTGTTAATGTCACATACCAGGTTAAGGTTTTACAGAGTAGTACAAGGATCATTTCATTTGTGGTTTGAGTGAATTTGGAGGTAGGGTTTTAGGAAGCATGGTAGGTAGGCGGCTGTGTTGGGGTAATTTTAGAAACTGAGTGTGTTGTTTACACAGGAGATAGAAGGTTTAAAGGAAGCTTGGTTGCAGATGTAGCAGCCATAGGCCAGGCCTTAATTCCTTACTAGAGGTATAGGTAACATAAGGGAAGAGACCCTTTGAGGGAAAGGCCAGGGACTACCAGTGGTTAAGGATGGTTAGCAGTTTGAGTGTTCTTACTAGGACAGTTGCTAGGTAGAAGTGAGTGGGGAGGGTTGAGTTTCTAAGTGGCATGGCTTGGGTTCTAGTCCAGTTTCTCATTTAGTAATGAGTAAATTGGGGGTGTTTAAGGTTGGGCACATAGAGTGCTTCATTGCTGGACATAGGCGAGTTTTCAGGAACTAGGTCGAGGGGTGCTGGTTTTCTGGCACATAGTGTTAGGTCATTAAAGTTTGGGAGTTAGACTATTCTCTACAGTAATCAGATTGCTGCACATCCAGAAATGGGTAGTTTGGTGGGATAAGGTGAAATGCTATGGCTGACAGGGTCCTGGGTTTGAGACCTTTTAAGAGTTTTCTTTGACTGGGTGTTGATTTGAGTTCAAGGGGTTATAGTCTGTGGCTTTTGTTGTGTCTATAGGTTGTCATTCTGTTCAGGTTGAGCCATGATTAGTGGCTTGAAGGAAGTGGTATAAAAGGGAATGTATTCTCTTGGAGTGTATGTTCTGGTGGTACAGTGGGGTCATGGGTAATCCTACTTTATTTAGTTTCATTAGGGAGTGTTTCAGTGATGGTATGTCAAGGTGTAGGGTTTCTGATGGGATTATAAGGTGCTTTACAGACGATAAGTGCACCGAATGATGTTTGACTTAACCCTTCCCTTTATGGGAGGTAGTTGGTTGAACAATTTTGAGTAGAAGGGAGGAGGAAACAGCCTGATCAGGCTGGTTGGCAGAGAAGAGGGTCAGGTTTGCCCTCTTCTGTTTCCCCTCTGGTGTTTGTAGGTTCAATTCAAGGATTTGGGGAAAGGAAAATGAGCAGCTGGAGGAAGCTTGCTGAATAGATAAGCAAGCTGAGGTAAGGATGCTGCTTATTTGATGAAGGTAATTCAATGAATGGTGTGTGAAGTGAAATGGGACACTGCTTCATAAGTAAAGTAAGTGAGCAGAGGTATGGACCCTGCTTACTGGGCAGGGTGATTAGGTACGCTGCCCTGATTAACATTACAAGGATGGTGCTTCATAAGTAAAATTAGCAAGCAGAGGTTGGGATGCTGCTTAATGGGGCAGGGTGAGTAAGTATGCTGCCCTGATTAGCATTACAAGGATGTTTATGCTGAGTTTAGAATCATCTATATTATGGTAAGTTATAATTAATAAATTTGGTGAACAAAACTATGTTATGGATGTTTTAATAAAGGTTGTCATTTGTCATTCGCGTGTGATGTGTTTATTGAAGGGGACCAGGACAATTGAAGTTTGGAAATAAACCAAGTTGTCCCAGGACACCTTCATAAGAGGTTAGATTGATATTAGTGGGACTTAAGGAGGTTTGGGAGGAGAAAAGGTTAAGCAGAGGCAGGGATGATTGGAAGGAGATGAGATAAGGGTGAGGAGGGGCTTAAGAGGTTTAGACAAGTGTAGCTGAGTTAGTAATCACATTTTGGCATGAATTTGTTACCCAACCACCCTCCCCTTTTTTGTTGGTGCATTGGGAGGATTGGGATTGGTGTAATTTTATCAGTTGGGATAGGCAGAGAAGAGGGACAGGCTTGCCCTCTTCTGTTCCCCCTCTGGTGTCTAGAGGTTCAAATCAAGGATCTGGGGAAAGGAAAATGAGCAGCTGGAGGAAGCTTGCTGAATAGATAAGCAAGCTGAGGTAAGGATGCCGCTTATTTGGTGAAGGTAATTTAATGAATGGTGTATGAAGTGAGATGGGATGCTGCTTCATAAGTAAAGTAAGTGAGCAGAGGTATAGACCCTGCTTACTGGGCAGGGTAAGTAGGTACGCTGCTTTGATTAACATTACAAGGATGGTGCTTTATAAGTAAAGTAAGTGAGCAGAGGTATGGACGCTGTTTACTGGGGCAGGGTGAGTAGGTACGCTGCCCTGACTAGCATTACAAGGATGTTTATGCTGAGTTTAGAATAATCTATATTATGGTTAGTTTTAATTAATAAATTTGATGAACAAAGCTATGTTATGGAAGTTTTAATAAAGGTCATCAAATATCATTCGGTGTGATGTATTTATTGAAAGGAACCAGGACAAGAGCTGTAGACTGCAAATGTAATGGCTACCAAATGTATTGCTTAATGGCAATTAGTACTGGTCAAGGCTTATTCTAGGCCAGTATTGTTCACATAATGCTCTGTCATCTACAAATAGCAGGTAATCAAGGTATATGGGTGAGGTAGCCTACTCCATGGTTTGATATTATTTGTTGACTCCACAGATATTTAAACCCACTAGCAATATATTGTGTACACCTGCAGTCTATATAGTAATGTATAGTTTACCTACTATCTCTGTCATGCTTGTACTTCATGCATGTGTTTTCTGCTGTCACTGCAGGCTAGTATAAAACTATAGTAGTACTGCCAAGTCATATTGCTTTTCCACATAAGCACTAGGCAAATATCAGTCAGTTAGTAATCAGTAGTGACTCAGTATCTCAGTTTGTTAAATGCACTGTATGAAGTACATTTTGGCACACACAGACCAGTGTTCAAATCCAGTGCCAGGTTTCACTACATAATGCTTACAAATTCTCCTTCCACAGGAACTACAGGTAAATGAGTGAGGTAGCCCATACTATCAGTAAATAATTGTGTGTTTAGATGTTGCAGACTGTTTGAATCATAAGCAAGAACGTGAAATACAGCATGAAATAAAGGAAATAAATATCATATTAATAAAATAAAGTGAAACAAGTAATGTAGATTATTGGTATGGCTGTATGCCTGGGGTGTCTGTAAAAAAGATGCTGCAGCCAATTCATTCATGCATTCAGATGTCCTCTGCAGTCATTGCTATTGCGTTCTATCCCCATGCTTGCCAAGCAAGGCATGATAGCTGTTTAATTTATATATTGTACATAATGCATGTCTCTCAAGTGTCACACTGTCACATAATGTAATTAGTAGTGTGTAACCCTCTATTACAGGTTTTTCATCGACATGATTACCTAACTAGCAGAGTATCACTACATCAGCCCACAGTACACTTGGTAGTTATATAGGTTCACCTGATGTGCAAGTGTTCTGTGTAGTTGTGGACTCACAGTTGTTACTGCTTAGCTTATACCATCCCATGTGGATAGGTTGAGTGGTATGTATATGCTACAGGAGTTATAGGGGACTTTTACACGTAAAGAAAGGACAGACCTGTAGAGTAGATAGTAGTACTGTTGTCAAGTATATAGCCAATAATAGTACTAATGGACTATTTTTCTCTCTCCCTACCCCTTATCTTCATTTATTTATTATTGTTATTTATTGGCTATGGTTTACTATTAACATACGTTGTTACATTAAACTGTATTTTGGGGTATGTATTTATTATTGTTATGTATTATAATTGTTGCATATTAACATGCCTTGTTGAATTACCTATTTTGTTGGCCTTATGCTGTAACTGTTACTGGTGTGCTGTTAATATACTGACTGTTCTGCTATTTATTGTTGTTTTAACATAATATTAATTTTTCCATACCTGGGTTATTTCCACTGTTCTGGCATGCTGTTGTTACTAAAAATATGTTTTGTTCATAACTAACCTATACTTATTCCTATATTATTCCTCCATCACCACAGCACATCAGGGTAGGCCGGTTCCTGGGGATTTGCCTACACCACCTCAACTGGCTATAGCACTTGGTCCTGCCATGTCTGGGACCCAGGCTGGTGGTGCCCCCACTGTTGACTATGCACCACCTGTGGTGTCAGGTGGAACCACCTCAGAGGATGAGTGAGGCCCCACCTCCTCTAGGGACCAGTGGTGAAAGGGTGGTAGTCACCCAACAGCAACTACTGCTTATGGTGCACAGGATCATTAATCAGAGCTATGAATGTTGTCTGTGCCAGATTGAGGTCGCAATGGCCAACCTGATGGACCAGGTTGACCCTGGCACTCAGCCTCCAGCACAGCCACCTTTAAGGCAGTGAAAGAGAAGTGTAGACTGCCCATTGGTGGGGATATTAGTCATGCTGCTGCTGTCTGGAGGAACATGAGTCTCCGATTCAACTAAACCCTCCCCCATCCAAGGTGTTTAACCCCTCATGTGTCACACACCACGCCTGTCTGCTGACTTATCTGTCTTGTCTGTCTGCTATTGCATCCTCTCCTACTCAACTGAACTCCCCACATGTTCATATGCCCCTTCCTCAGCATTTCATACTCTCCTTAAAAAAAAAATGGGCACCTGTCCCTTAAAAAAATATTGCCACATATATAGCTCTCCATTTCTCACGTGTCCACTGGACACAACTAATGTGGTCCAACTGGCTTGAAAACACATTTATGTTGTCCTCACCTCTCTCTCTGGAGTTTGAGAGTCCAAATTCATCCACAAAATCTTTCAAAATGCACAGCTGTTGCTGTACAAGAAATGGATAGCTATGTTTTTTCCTACGCCTTTCCTGAACATTCCTACCTGCATTTCACATTGTTTTACCCCCTGCTTTCCCCATTTCACCACTTTCCTATCACTTCCTTTTTCTTTTCTTGATATGTTTAGTATATATTTGCTATGATAAACAATGCTCAGCAGTCTGTAGACACCAGTGGTGGCTGGTGACTTCAAATCACAGGGGGGCTGCAGGAGATGCTGAATGGGTGGGGTCAAAGGGAAGGCGTGTGGTCAACCATAAAGGGGAGGAGCTATGCACAAAACCACAAAAAATAACTTTAATTAAATACGCTGCCCTGGGTGGCAAACCATCATTATGAAAGTCCAATCAAGACAAAAATAAGTGTAGAAGAATAAAAATATTTCAATGCATTGGCTGCATGACAGCTTACTTAATATCTAGATGGAAACAAAAGGTTGTGAGGCATGAAAAAATAAATTACTTTTTAAATACATTACTGGAATGCCAGTCAAAATCAAGTATAAGAAAAACCAGAAGCACTCAACTCAAACCACTTCTCCTTGCACTGCAGTTCTAATTATAATATATTCAACTTTATTAAAGTACCAAGCAACATGCTGAAAGTAGAAATCTATGTGATGCCCCCACTTGTAAAAATGTTTCTTATCCAAAAAAGACCTGCTGCCTGACAACTTGTTTCATGGGGAAAACATGATAAAAGTAAAAAATGAATAGCAAACAAGAAACAAGCTCAAGATACATTGCTTAAAGGATTACTGTACAGGTTATGGACCACACATGATTGGCATTCTGTTTAGTTTACGGGTAAAGTCTGTAGAGATGACTGGAAGTCTCCAACAAGTGTAATGAGCTTTTTAAAATAATGGAATCCTGTCCTTTAATACCCAAGGCTTATACATTATCTAGTCAAGTATTCTCTGCATGGCAACAACAGAAAGGCTTTCAATGTTGGCAATTCTTTAGCAGTATGCTTATTAAAGCTTACTTGCATCTTACGATGTCAGACAAGCTTACCTTATGGTCATTAAAGCATTGCTACTTAAACACAGAGCAACAGGCACTTTGAGTAATAAGCATAAATCTGAGTAATAAGCATAAATCAACAGTACAAAAATATAACAGAAACCAGACCATTCTGCAAAATCAAGGCCAGATGAAAAGCCACTGTAGTACTTATGCAGTGTGTCCTCCCCATCCAAGGTAGATACAACTACTCCTTGCCTTGCTTGGACACATCCAGAGTCACTACATGGGGGAGTGGGGTGCAACAAGCATGTCACAATTTGAAATCTCTCTGGCTGACTGTGATGGCCCTGACACATTTGTCATACCTCTCAACCTCAAGAGCAAGAAATCTGGACAAAGCCATACACAGAAGTGGGACAAAGGCACAACAATAAGGACAATTTTTAAATATTGCTCTAATAAACTTAGAAAGATAATAGAATAGGTCTTGCATTAGTATGAATTTTCTGAAGGGTATAAAATCTGAAACTCAAATGTCTGTCATTTTCTAACTTCAGTCTTTAGTGATTTGTCACTAATTTGCCAAAACACCCAATTTTATGAAAAATGGACCAAAAATGTGATGCAAAAATATAAAATAGACACACAATACAGCTTCTACCTGTCAAAGAAGTGACACTTTAATATTAGTACTGCTACCTTGAGCAGCTGACAAAATAAAAGAATCTACATGCATTTCAAGTAATCTATAACTTTGATTATTACAGTTATTTCTTAATTGTAAACCCTCCATGTTTTCTTCCAAAATTGCTATTTTGCGGAGGGATTATTAGGGGGAAGAGCAACATTTTGAGCCAAAAATTGGGGACAGTTGAGAGGTTGGCTATGCCTAATTCTATAAAGCAATTTATTTGCATATACCTCTCAACCTGTTAATGCAGTAAATCTGAACAAGGCCAAATATATCGGGGGCACATATATACAGTACTAAAAATTGCTCTTGTATAAATTGAGACAGTTGATAGTACGACTCTTACTTTAACATGCATTTTTATGAAGGTTATGAAGTCTGAAACTTATTATTTAGTGACTTCTGGCAAATCATTTAGGAATTAAAACTACAAATTTTATGAACAACAAACCAAAAATAAGAAGCAAAAATCTATTCATTCTTTGAAAATCTGGACAGTTGGGAGGTATAGTTCAGCTGGGCCTGTCTGAGTTTGCTGCCATTCCCCCCCTGACAAAATAATGGTTGAACTGAAGCCTCTGCAGCCATTCCAATTAACCATTATACTTGGCTATTTCACTCCATTTACCATAAACACTAATGTGCATACTGCTTTACTTCAATGATTGGACTTCATTTGAAAGTTTTATTTTGTATTTTACAGCACAAACATTAAGTCATCTGTTAAACAAAGCAATGCAGTCTCACAATGAATACTTAGCATTAAAACTTCTCTGCCCTTGAAACTCACATTCATTGAAACAGCATTGAAACCCACATTCAAAGAAAATACATTTTGCCAGTGGCAGATAAAGATTAATTTTGGGCTGTTTTCGAATCATAGGCCCCTTGCATATGAAACATACATGTGCTCTTTGATACACCTTCCTCATTGTACTAAAATTATATTCCTTGTACAATACAGTACACTTGTTAGAGGGTGTTTTAAATTTGTTTTGAACATTTTTCCAGTAAGCAATGAAACAAAACATATGCACCCATAATGGCAAAACTGCCCAGTTGAGAACATTTATCATAAAAAGTCTACTCAGACTTCCACAGTCCACCATTATTAGTAAATATACACAATTCTACAGTCCACCATTATTAGTAAATATGCACAATTCCACAGTCCACCATTATTAGTAAATATGCACAATTCTACAGTCCACCATTATCAGTAAATATGCACAATTCTACAGTGCACCTTTATCAGTAAATATGCACAATTCTACAGTCCATATTCAGTGAATTCAGTTCTTGCCATAGCTGTCAACCTTAGCACAAAAACCTGGCCAAAGCCAATAATGGGGAATACAGTCCCAAAAATAGGGACAAATTTAAAATATTCATCTTATAAACTTAGAAAATTGCTAGAAAAAAGGTTGTGCTACTATGTATTCTGAAGAACATGAAGTTTGAAATTCAAATGCCGGTCAATTTTACTGCGGACAGAACAAAAACAATTTTCATCAGAGACGCAGGGATTAATACTGCAGACACGTCTTTGTAAAATGGCAGGGCACCAGAGCAAATCAACACAAACACAGGGAGGAGATGCAGACTCCACACAGAAGCCACCCCAACCAAGAATCAAACCAGAAAACCTATAGCTGTGAGGCAACAATACCACCACTGCACCATCAAATCTGCAAGGAATTAAACATTCAGAAACCTGAAGTCTGAAATTCAAATGCCGGTCAATTTTACTGCGGACAGAACAAAAACAATTTTCAGCAGAGATGCAGGAATTAATACTGCAGACACGTCTTTGTAAAATGGCAGGGCACCAGAGGAAATCCACACAAACACAGGGAAGAGATGCAGACTCCACACAGAAGCCACCCCAACCAAGAATCAAACCAGAAAACCTATAGCTGTGAGGCAACAATACTACCACTGCACCATCAAATCTGCGAGGAATTAAACATTCAGAAACCTGAAGTCTGAAATTCAAATGCCTGTCAATTTTATTTAACATTTGTTAATCAGGGCAGTCTGACTTGGAACAAAAAAACAATTTTCAGCAGAGGCCCAGGAAGAAATAATGCAGACATGTCTTTGTAACATGGGAGGACACAAAAGCAAACCCACACAAACACAGGGAGAAGATACGGACCCCACAAAGAAGGAACCCCAGCCAAGAATCAAACCTGAGAACCTGCAGCTGTGAGGCAACAATGCTACTACTACACCATCAAATATCAAGCATTGCAACATTTACAAACCACAGATATTATGAGGAACAGCTCATATCAAATATGAGGCAAAAATCTGCAATTTTTTTACAAATGGTGGTGGGTAGGGAACTCAAGTCTTTAACACCTGCATACAGGGTACAGGGTTCAAGCCTGAGGTATTCCCTACCACACCACCATGAGCACCTGGGGCATTTACACACACACACACACACACACACACACACACACACACACACACCCTCCAGTTACAAGCACACACCCCCTCCAGTTACAAGCACCAGCAAACACATACACAACTCCAGTTACAAGCACCAGCAAACACATACACAACTCCAGTTACAAGCACCAGCAAACACATACACAACTCCAGTTACAAGCACCAGCAAACACATACACAACTCCAGTTACAAGCACCAACACATAAAGTAAAATGCACCATACACTTACCTGTCTCTCCATACCATATCCTGCCCGCGCAATACTCACAAAGACCTGCGAGATCCCAGTAAAGCTCCTTCCTGACGACGAGATCTCAAGCTCCCTCCCGAGAGTGTTCTGGCTGTTGCTGCTGCAGTCCGGATGCGATGTATCCTCTCAGTGTGTCTGTGCACTTTAAAAGTGCACAGACGTCTCCTTGCATCCCTCTATGGGTCCTGCCGGACTGCCTTGAGCATGCGCATAGACCGACGGTAGTCGGGACTACTGTGCATGCGCGAAGTCCGCGAAAATTTAAAAAAATTATTTTTTTTGTTTTCTTTTTTTTTTTTGTTTTCTTTTTTAATTTGAGGGGGCTGCAGTCCGGCAGCCCGATGCCACGAGCCGCCCCTGGTAGACACACCCCTTAGACAGGCATACTCAGCATGGCTGCACACCAAGCAAATACACTCACACATGCTGAAACATGTGCCCCAAAGGTTAACAAAGCTTAGCAGTCACCATGCACACTCTTTTGCTGAGCATAGTGTCATTCCACACAAACAGTGACTGCTGAGCTCCAATGAGCTTCAAACATTGTGGAAACACACCCTTTTGATGTCAACTACCTCTTATGTGGACACTGACATGGTTCTCTGCCTACACGGATTGGATCTGCGAAAACAGATACCCATTTGTGCTAATCAGTAACCTCAGCTCATTTGCATAGAGATCCATGCACACAACCAGGAAATTTTACCATTTCAGGCCCTGCCTCATTAGCAACCCCAGCAGTCTACCACTGTACATACTTTATGCAATGTCCTAAAATGCATTACTGTTACATACTATGAATTTTTGTTTTTACACTTTTTAAATATTTTATTTTTCATAACCACATGTGCACTGCTGCATGCCATGCAAACATGACCTAATTATTAAAAAAAATGTTTTTAATTTATTTTCCATTAGGTTTTGGCACACTCAGTGGATAGTTTTTCACATATTTGTGTCTGCTATACTATTTCTTCCTTCTAACTTCCCCTTTTACATCTCGTCTAATATCTTGTACAAGGAATTTTTCCATGCATATTTTGGACACCAACACAGGGTCTGCAGGGCTGCCTATCTGCTTACTTGATCACTCTACCACCCTCATTTGCATGCAATTCACCTTGCTTATGAGGTGATTTACATGCCATGGATACTTCCGTGTTGGCATGCTTGTGTACACCTCTCAGCTCTGGATCCCACGTCTCTTTACTTCTGTGTAAGCACCATGCCACTATGCATGCAATGGAAAAATGTCCATGTAGGCTTTATTGAATTCCCCCCTCCATATTTTGACAGTGAGAATAGAAAAGCCATATAGTCTTAGCTTTCATGCAAGAACAAAATATATTAAAAACTTTGGAAGCATTTTCTGACAAGATAATGCATTATATACCTGCATCTAGTTCACATTTAACATTTTATGAATTTATATTCAGTATTCCATTCAAAATGATGTCATGCACTCCTGTATAACTAATTCAAATATAGTATAAGACTTCACAGTAGGATGTTTTTTACCTCCACAGTATCAATAAGCAGTCCAGTTTCATATCAATACTCATCAAAAAGGATGACATCTGTCCATATTCAATCTTAGATTCTAATATAGTTCTCTTTTCTCAATCTATAATGTCATTACAGGACATCCTACCTTAATTTCTCATATTTCTCTTATTTGACTGATATTTTGCATTATACACATCAT
This sequence comes from Protopterus annectens, assembly GCF_019279795.1. Taxonomy (NCBI): domain Eukaryota; kingdom Metazoa; phylum Chordata; order Ceratodontiformes; family Protopteridae; genus Protopterus; species Protopterus annectens. The sequence goes on along the minus strand of NC_056741.1, from coordinate 982,281,709 downwards.
TTATATAAGTTAAAACTTGTGATTGCACAGTAGTAATTTTCTTACTTTATAAGGTCATGTCTGCTTCTGTTAGAAGCCTACTCTTTGTTTAATAATTTTTTATAATGCAGACAATTGTATCTGCTTTTATAGATTTTCTACAACTCACATACTTTTTGAGTTCATTTTTGCTTCTTTGGTTCAAAATGTAAGTATCTCTAGTCTCTGAAGTATATTTTGTTGTGGTAAAGGACACATTAATAACTTAAACACAAAGAACGATGGTAATGCCAGCCTTTGAAGAATGAAACCTTGTGTAAAACTTCGCAAACGTTTTTAATCAATAAAAGCACAAAACATTCACCTGATAAGTGCAGCATAAAAGCAATAAAACGATATGTGAAACGCTACCAGCGTTTTTCGTCCCACAAAATAGTAGAACTTCCTCAGACAGCAACCAATGATTTTACAAGTGGCACTTAAATAACCTCTCAGTTAATTGTACAAATACAAACAATTAAAGTTAAAGGCATAGTTTAATTTAAAGGAAAAGCCTCTCTATGAAGACCTGTTGTTATACATCTCATCATAACCAACAGTTTGCACTTGTTACAAAACAATTCCCAGTATATCCACTAACCCCTATACGCTGTAATACACAATCAAACATTAAAAACCTAGTTAAACATTGGTGTATTAAACAAAATTCTACTGTGTAAAACATTACATGTAAACACTATTTTATTACTAAATGCCTTATGTACATACATTTTAGCTATAAAGGCACTAAGCACCTATAATATTAACTAGATATAGGTGTCATGTAACTTTATTCTTCCTTGTATAGTATTTTATAAATAATCTTAAAATGGTCAATTTTTTTAAAAACTGCAAACTTATCAGTAATCAAATGTACTTACTAATTGTATAATAAAAATAGTACATTAACAAGTACAATTTATGAAATTATCAAAACAATAATCGTATTGTTATATATGTATTTGTGGCTACCTCAAAAGGTTTTTTAGCTTTAAAATACAAGCAATGGAACAAGCATCATTGATACCTGGATCTCTGCATGCAGCAAGGCGCAGTTGCCATGCCAATTCCCTTTTCTCTAATTCTAGTTTTAAATAATTTTCATTAACAAGTCCATTACTTAAAATATCCTTGTTGATCCCATCAATAGCCATAAAAATAAAAGCATGACCATGGTTATTAGTGCAGTGCCTAGCTAAAGCATTCTCATCCTTACATTTTGCTATTGCATATAAATGTTCGTAAATTCTGTCTTGCAGACGTCTGTCCGTCTTTCCTACATAGAATGACGGACATTGTTTACACTGCGCTAAATAGACAATACCCTTAGAATTACACGAGTAACAATCCCTCACATAATAACTGACTGATCTAATAATGAACATATTTGATGTTTCAATGTCCTTACAATATTTACAAGCACCACACTTCTTTGTTCCCCTTTTCATCTTTGTGTTGGTTGGCTTTGTTTTAAGAAGCCTTTTCATGTTTGTACCCCTTCTGTATGTTATTACAGGGTTGAAGTTTAAGACTTTAGATACACTTTTATCCACTGAAAGATAACACCAGTATTTCCTCACTATTTTGCCTATAGCCGTAGCCTCTGGGCAATAAGTGAAAGTGAATGCTATTGTAAAATCATTATTAGTATCCTCTTTCACTATAGCTTCCTGTACCAAACTGTTGTTTGTGTTCACATATGTGTTGTCATTGTGTGTTCCAAAGTCAGTATTCACCCTAGTTCCCACACTATCTTTCTCACTATCCAAAAGGGGAACATAAAAGCCTTTTTTCCTTTTTTCTAGTACTTCTTGGAAGATATTATCCAGGAATGAGTTAGGGTATGCTCTCTTTGAAAACATCTGGTAAAGCAAATTACATTCGTCTTCAAACTCATTTTGCAATGTGGTCATCCTTGCCGCCCTAACCAGTTGACCTTTAACTACTGCTTTTTTCTGGTAAAGGGGATGCATACTAGTAAAATGAAGAAAGTTATTTGAGTACGTGACCTTTCTAAAAATTTTTGCTGTATAAGCTGTTTTATTTTTCTTTAATTCAACGTCCAAAAAATTAATAATATTTTCTTGGAAGTTGTATGTAAAACTCAAGAATGTAGTTGTTGAATTAAGAAATTCCACAAACTGTCCTGCTTCTTCCTTGTTACCTTTAAATAAAATAAAGATGTCGTCAAGGAATCTTCTATACGAACGTATTTGTTTGAACCACTGGCTATTAAAAATCAAGTTGTTTTCCCAGTGGGCCAAAACCAAGTTTACAAAACTAGACCCCACTGGTGACCCCATTGCCACTCCAACTCTTTGCACAAATAACCTGTTTTCAAATGACACAAAATTGTTTTTTAAAATGATGTCCAATAGTTGCTCCATCAATGTACATTCATTGTCATTAGCCCCTTTAGATCTAATAAAGTCCACTACCCATTCAGTTCCCAGATTATGTGGAATACAGGAATACAAATTTATTATATCCACTGTTAAAAAGTTAGTAGTTTCATCAAATTCTATAGTTTGCAAATGCTGTAAGAAGGCCCAAGAATCTTTTAGAATTTGGTCTTCTAATTTGACATATTTCTTTAAGAAACTGTCCACTAGTTTGGCACAAGGATAAGATATTGACTGCCTTGCGTCAACTAGTGCCCTAAATGGTGGATTCAAGGTGTTTTTGTGCAATTTCGGAATCCCAAATATCTTTGGGATTCTTGGGGCTAACATTGTGAGATATGTGTGTTGCTCTAAAGTTAACAGTCCATCTGTGAATAAGTCACTGAAGAACATTTTAATTCTACCATATGCTTGGTTCAGCTCATTCCTACTAATAGAAGCATATGTACTACTTTCTAAGAGTTTTAACATGGTGTTAGAGTAGTCTTCCTTATAAAAAAACACCAATCCTCCTCCTTTGTCTGGCTTCATAAATCTAAGGGGTAGGTTTCTTAATAGGTCTAATAAAGATTTTTCCTCAATAGACAGGTTACGTTGGATTTTGTTAGAATGTTTCAAAGCTTCTCTAAATTCATTTTCACATAAAAATTCAAAAATATTCAATGTGTTGTTCTGGGGTGGGTTAAATGTACTTGCTTTTCTTAGATTATTTTCATTTTTCAAACCCTTTCCAAACAATAAATTCAGGTTCAATTTACGGATAAACAGTTTAAAGTCAACAAGTAATTCAGCAATGTCACATTTCTTAAAAGGAACAAACGTCAACCCTTTAGCAAATAAGTCAACCAATATTTGGTCAATTTTACATTCTGTAAAGTTATATATAGAAAAGTCACCCTCACTGTTTTGCAATACTTTGTACAATTTTACCCCAGTCAGTTGTAATTGTTGTTGTTGCTGCGGGTATTGTACCTCCATTTGACCCCCTGCATTTGATTCGAGGTCCAGTTGGCCCCCCTCCCCCGTCTGTAGTTATTTTGTGGTGCTTGATGTTGATTTTCATAATTGTCAGTAGGGTACAATTGGTTTGAGTTTGGACAATTTGGTTCTCCTTCAAAAATGTCACCATCATTGTCGAAACCACCTACATCCAACTCGACCCCTGTCTCCAAATTATTAGAGAAATTTCTATTGAACTTTTGACCACTTTGATCTCTATGTGCAGTATGATTAACCAAGTTTTTGTACTTGTTTACATTGCTTTGAGGTGTTGATGGTTTAGGGTAAGCTACCCCTTCTTGGTATGCTTTCAAGTCTCTTTGCAGCTTTTTAATTTTGTTTACTTTAAGTTTCGACATCTGTTGAGCTATGCTGGAAAGAATTCTATCATATTCAAACTCATTCCTATTGAAATCAATGTCTACCCTTATGTCTTGTTCCAGGGAAACAGTCTCTTTAGTCAACACATCCAGGCTGATTTGGTAATGCTTTGCCATACATTGCATGACCTCTAAGCCATGCTTGTTATACATATTCGTTAGGTCGTTAAAAAAATCTGACCCATAAACCAAGCCAGAAGGGTATGAGTGATGTCTCAACCCCTTTGGAACAATTTTCTCTTTGATACACTTGTTAAAATAGTTCAGTTCCAGTTGTAATTTTTTAATCTTAAACAACTTGGAATCAAAAAGATTTAATTTGTCCATAATTGAGCATTCACTTTCATTAAAATGAATAACTTCGTTACTTGCCTGTAAACATTCCATGTCTAGTTCCACATTTAGCCATGTTCCCACATTAAAGTTATTTCCAGGGTTAGATCCAGAAGAACACCTACGTCCTGTGCTCTCATTTGCTTCGCCATACTGGTTACGCTGAGGCAAAGCTGACCTGATAGCATTATGTGCGTGTTGCGCTCCCGAAACTGCCATTGTAGTACTGGTTGCTGTGCTTCTAGGGTCCCCACTGGAGTTGGAAACACTGTCCACCTTCTCCGATAAGCGGTCGATCCTCGTGTTAATTAATTGAAGCAACTGTGTAAGATTACCTTGCGAGGAGTCTTCCCCTTCCGTAATGTCTTCCATCTCTTCCTAACTGGCAACCAACGGACAAGACACGAAAAAACCAGAAAGTGATGCACTGAACTCAAACACAAAGAACGATGGTAATGCCAGCCTTTGAAGAATGAAACCTTGTGTAAAACTTCGCAAACGTTTTTAATCAGTAAAAGCACAAAACATTCACTTGATAATTGCAGCGTAAAAGCAATAAAACGATATGTGAAACGCTACCAGCATTTTTCGTCCCACAAAATAGTAGAACTTCCTCAGACAGCAACCAATGATTTTACAAGTGGCACTTAAATAACCTCTCAGTTAATTGTAAAATCATTGGTTGCTGTCTGAGGAAGTTCTACTATTTTGTGGGACGAATAACGCTGGTAGCGTTTCACATATCATTTTATTGCTTTTACGCTGCACTTATCAAGTGAATGTTTTGTGCTTTTATTGATTAAAAACGTTTACGAAGTTTTACACAAGGTTTCATTCTTCAAAGGCTGGCATTACCATCGTTCTTTGTGTTTGAGTTCAGTGCATCACTTTCTGGTTTACACATTAATAACTTATAAGAATCTAAATGCTGCTATTTTAGTTTTCTTCTCATTGAGAAGAGTAACAAATATGATTTTACCCTCTTCTCCAGTTGACAAGAAGGAATACAATGCATTATATTAGTTTAAACTTTTCAGCTAATCTGCTAGCAGTGAGGAATACACAAATTTCTGGGTGTAAAGCTTGTTGATTCTGCCTAATTTTCATGCAATGAAAGAAAGCCTGATGGCTGCAACTGGGCCATATTTCCACTGAGAATTATACATATTTTAGTTTTGTCCCCACTGACTCTTGAAAGAAAATATCTATGGAAAGAAATGTATAGTTGTAGTCAGTAAATCTAGGTTCAGGCAGTCGAATGATCATATCATCGACTCATGTCTGCAAAAAGTCACATTGTTGAATTCCAGTATGGCCAAAATACATACTGAATTTGACCTATCAACAAGCTAGGTAAAGATATCGGTGAGATTTGTACATTGAAAAGATCAGAGTTCAAAACTTTCAACGTTCGAGTTTCAAACTTTGAGCAAAGTGGATTTGACCCAGTGAGCTTCAGTAAAATGATAGTAAACCATATATATATCTATCTATCTATCTATCTATCTATATATATATATATATATATATATATATATATATATATAGACGGACACACACACACACACACACACACACACACACACATACACACACACACACACACACACACACACACACACACACACACACACACACACACACACACACACACACACACACACACACACACATTACTGCTACATCTAGTGTACTGGAATATATAAAGTGAAAAGTCATATAATGGTATAACCTATATAAATCATCCCCAGGAATAAGGATTTAATAAACTCTGTGCAGGCATAATGTGGAGCCTACATGGAATGTTACCATGTCCATGTACATGGTTCCCCCTTGGCAGTGTGCCGTGCATAGTAATCATGGTGCATTTCTAAAGGAGATCTGTGAAACATGGTTATTGAATCAGTCTAGGGAGTGCAGTGCTAACTGTGGTCACAGTTGAATAAGACACTCTCTGCAATGTGCATTAGTAGTATTCCAATGTTATTATTTTTTTAAAGCATGCATGGCACGACACAGAGTGCAGCAATGCAAAACATTGCCAACACACCTGTCAGACAAGTAAAAAATAGAAACCAGATGCATTTAATTATTTACTTAAATGACATGCTTAAACTTAGCTGAGCAAGTTTACGTGGTGCAGTGAGGTGCTCAACAGTGCTTAGAGGCAGCTCAGGGGTATATGCAAATGTATATCAGAATTCCACATATACATGTAGCTAAATGGGTAGAGTGATGGTTTCTTGTGTAGTAGGTCCAGGATTTGAATACACAGAAGGGAAAATAAGCATTAATTTTTGAAATACAAATGCTGGCAATTATTTTACATTATAGTCCAATGCACTCTGCTAAGCTCTGCTAAGACCTGTTAACACCTGCTAAGCACTACATAAACACAATAGTGGCTGAAAGTGTTTATGCACTGCTCAGCTCTGCTTAGCTGGTTTATGCACTGCTAAGCATACGGTTATGTGTGTTTTCACACTGCTCAACTTAGGTGAGATGTTTTGTGTGGTGCTAAGTGATGCAGCATTTTTTTTAAATGCTGCCCAATGGCGTGTAAGGGTGGGAGAACAGGTTATGTTAAGCTCAATAGGTGGAAATACAGCAGAATCCATTGGAGTTATGTCTCTGAAGGATACTATGGTAGGTGCTGGTGACAGTTCATGCTTCCAGGTGCAGTGTTAGGGCATTCTGGAGTCCAGGGTCATGGCTGGACTCCTTTTAAAAAAAACATGATGACTGGCTACTGCAGAGAGGTTTCCAGGGTGGAGGCCCAGGTCTTGCTGACAAGGGAACTAACCAGTGTTAATGGTATCCCCTGCACAGGTGAACAGTGTTGTCACCACCATGATGACCTGAAGAGATGAAAGCGGGGATCTCTTGGACATCTGGGTCCAAGAAGCTCAAGCAGGTCTGTAAGTAATTTTACCTCTGTTACACCAGTATCTAATCTGAATGTCTACTAAACTGGTATGCATAATGGTGTGCTTCTCTCCCAACAGCTGCAGAGGAGAAAGCTTGCAACATCTAGGCGCATGCCAGGCGCTTGGGCAGGTTATGCCATGAGTGTGGTGAGTACAGATTTATTATGCTAACTGTAGTGAAATAAGCAAAAAAGAGTAAAGTATTAACTGCAATAAAGTATATACAGTACAGTTTGTATTGCAATAAATGTGGACTTACAGCTGTAGTGCAATAAATGAATAATGCCAACTGTAGTGCAATAAAAACATGAAACAATACCAGAAACTGCATTAAAGTATATACAATAAAGTCTGTAGTGCAATAAGTGTGGAAGAAAAGCTGATTTTTCAAGACCTGAATAATGACAACTGTTGTGCAGTAAAAACTCAAAACAGTACCAGCCACTCCATTAAAGTATATGCAATAAAATCTGTAGTGCAATATATGTGGAATTAGAGCTGTTTTGCAAGAAATGAATAATACCAACTGTTCCGCAATAACACATGAACCAATACCAATAACACTAAGGTAAATTGTGTATATCAAGATTGTCTTATTTTACCCATTGCAGTATAGCTGTATGCATTCAGGCTGTAAGGTAAGGTATTGCAGTCAAGTGTAACCTGTAATATCTGTAGAATGCAAATATAATGGCTGCCATATGTTTTCTGTAACACATACAGTAGTATTGAAGACTTGTTCACATAATGCTCTTTCATCCACAAACAGGAGGTAAGCAAGGTATATGGGTGAGGTAGCCCACTCCATGATCTGACAGTGTTTGTTGACTTCAGAGATATTTCAAACCACTAACAATATATTGTGTGCACCTGCATTAAATATAATAACGTATAGATTACCTTCTTTCTCTGTCATGCTTGTATTTCATGCATGTGTGTTCTATCGTCACTGCAGTCTAGTATAAATCTATAATAATACTACAAGGTCATATTTTGGTTTCAGGGGAGCTCTAGACAAATATCAGCTAGACCATAATCAGAAGTGATTCAGTAGCTCAGCTCAAATCCAATGCTATATAGCACTAAATATTGCAGTACCCTTCACTTAATGTTTACAGATTATCTCTCCACAGGAACTACATGTAAATTGGTGAGATAGCCCATATTATGAGTAAATAATTGTTTGATCAGATGTCACAGACTGTTAAAATTATTAGCATGAATGTGAAAATACAGCATAAAATAAAGGCAATACATATGATAATAATATAATAAAATATAACAAAGAAATGTGTAATCATGGTATGGCTGTATGCCTGGAGTGTCTGTTAAAAGGTGCTGCAGCCAATTCATACATTCCATGCAGCTGTTCTCTGCAGTTACTGCTATTGGATTCTATCTGCATACCTGCCAAGCAAGGCATGATAGTTTAGTTTCTGTGCTGTACACATACATGTCTCTCAAGTGTCATGCTTTCATGTAATGTAATTAGTAGCGCATAATCTGCCTGCCACATAATTACCATTGAAATGATTACCTAATTTGAAAGGTATCACTGCATCAGCCCACAGTACACCCTGGTAGCTATATAGGTCCACCTGATGTGCAAGTGTTCTGTGTAGTTGTGTACCTGCAGTTGTTACTGCTTGGCCCATACTCTCCCATGCAAATAGCATGAGAGGTATGTACATGCTACAGCAGCTATAGGGGACTTGTACACATAAAAAGGCCTTATCTGTAGAGTAGATAGTAGCCATATTAACAAGTAAACAGTCTATAATCACACTAATGGATTGTTTTCCTCTCTCTCCCCACCATACCTCCCAAGCATACCGAATTATGGTGTAAGAAACAAGTTTTAGGGTCCAAATAATGAGGTGCCATGATTCTTGAGTGGCACCCCTTCATTTCCGATTTTTTTTCCAGCTTTGTTTTTAAATTTTTTTCATTCACACTTTTGAGCTGATGTCATCACATGCACAATGACTTCAGCTTTGTCAGCCTGTCATAACTCAGCTTTGAGCTTCAAGGGATATTTGAACACACAGGATCAGCAAGGAGAGTTTATGAGAACAGGAGAGATGAACGGAGTTGCTGCCGCTTGGGAAACAAACAACTGCTGCAGAGCTCTGGTACTGTTTTTTCACCTGAACAGGGAGAGTGTAGTTATTTACTTCAGCCAGTGTGTGTGTGTGTGTGTGTGTGTGTGTGTGCGTGTGTGTGTGAAATGCCCCCAGCCAAATACATCTGGTGGCTAGAGGTAGTCAGGCTCAAACCCTGTACTATGGGTACAGGTAAAAAGAGCCTCGAGTCCCTAGCCACCACCACTTGTGAATTTATGCCTCATATTTTTATTCTGCTCCTCATTGAATCAGTGTTTTTTCAAGATTTTGGCATTTGAATTTCAGTCTTCATATTCGTCAGAAAATAAAAGGTAACACAAAACGTTTTATTCTAGCAATTTTCTAAGTTTATAAGATCATGATTTGAAATGTGTCCCTGTTTTGTGGCTGTATTTCTCTATTACTGGCTTTGTCCAGGTTTTTTGTGCTAAAAGGGTTGAGAGCTATGGTGTGAGCAAGAATAGAATTCACTAAATGATAGCCATTTAAGTTTCAGTCTTCCTGTCTTTCAGGAAACTGCCGATTTGGCTTAGTGGTATGTTGCTCTGACTGTAGTGCACAAGGTCCTGGGTTCAAGACTCGGCAGTGAAATGCATGGTGGTAACACAGTATTTTATCCAAGCAACTTTCCAAAATTATACAAGCAATGTTTAAAATGTGTCCCTGGTTTTTGTCTTCCCCTCAATTGAAAATAAGTGCAAGAAGCTGTGCAAGATGCCTATGGCTTACACTACTGTATATATATATATATATATATATATATATATATATATATATATATATATATATATATATATATATATATATATATATATATATATATATATATATATATATATATATATATATATATATATATGTTTTACCTTTGAAAGGTTGAAAATCAACCTACCGAATGGGCCTTTGTGTGAACCAGAATGACGAAAATCGTCATTTCGATTTGCGCTGAAGTTCAAAAATCAGCAAACCAAAAACCAGATTCGCTGATTTTCATATTTCAATTCAAATACAAAGCGTAATGCAGGGGGGCTACACCCCCTGCACCCCCCACCCCCTACTTTATTATTCTAACTCCGAGGTTGCACTACAGTGTGGAAAGGGTCAACTTCCCGATCCCCACTATAATGCACCTTGCACCAAAAATGTCAAATCTGCAGGAGCGAACATAACTGTGCATTCGCTCATTGCACATTCGATGCATTCTGTTTTTGGCTTTCTGAAAACTTGAAAAAGTCCTTTAGGACTTTTGAATTTCATCCATGTGCATTACGCACATGTAAAGGTAAACCATATATATATATATATATATATATATATATATATATACATAGATATATATATATATATATATATATATACATAGATATATATATATATCTGTGTGTGTGTGTGGGGAGGGTAGAAGTAGACTTTTATCATGGAAATGTTCTGAATAGGGCAGTTTTGTCATTATTGTTTCATGCATTTTGCTTCTTTGCCTACTGGAAAAATGTTCAAACAATGAATCTGAAATGCAATTGTGTGTGGAAGTCAACTTTTATGATGGAAATGTTCTGAATAGGGCAGTTTTGTCATTATTGGTTCATGCATTTTATTTCATTACCTACTGGAAAAATATTTAAACTATACATTTAAAATGCGCTCTAACTTAAGTCAAACAAGTGTTCTGCATTATATAAGGAATATAATTTGCATAAAGTCAGGAAGGTGTATCAAAGAATGCATGTATCTTTCTTGTTTCATGTGCAAGGGGCCTATGATTTGAAAACAGCAAGGTAATCTTTATCCACCACTGGCCAGATGCATTTTCTTTGGATGTAGTGTGGGTTTCAATGCTGTTTCAATGCATGTGAGTTTTAATGGCTGAGAAGTTTTAATGCCAAGTCTATTTTTATTGTGAGACAGTATTGCTTTGTTTTAGCAGATATCTATTAGTGTTTGTGCATTGTGCTATAAAATGTAAATTAAATCTAAATAATCATTGTAGAAGTAAACCAGTATACACACATTAGTGTGGTAAATGGGGTGAAATAGCCATGTAATGGGATATTGGAATGGCTTCAGGGGGACTCTGGTGCTATATTTTGGTTCTGTTGTTCAATTTGCATTTGGAATTTGGTATCCCACAATTCCACTGGAGTGGGCAGGGATGTGTAATTATTTATGCAAATTTTATGTTAATCAGCATAGTGATTTGTATCTATTTTTCATCGGCCTTGTCCAGATTTTCGATGTTTCCTGGTTGAGAGGTATGTTCCCATCCCTTATCTGCATCTATTTATTATTATTTTTCATTGCTTATAGGTTACTAGTAACATATGCTGTTAAATTAACTGTTGTTTGGGGCATGTGTTTTATTATTGTTATGTATTATAATGGTTTCATTTTTGTATATCTTGTTGAATTGCCTATTTTGTTGGCCTTATTCTGTAACTGTTACTGGCATGCTGTGAACATACTTACTGTTCTGCCATTTTTTGTTGCATTTGACATAATATGCATTAATATGTAATTAGGTTATTTTCGCATTTCTGGCATGCTGTTATTACTAACAATGTTTTGTGCATAATTAACCTATATGTATTGCCATACCTTCATCACTACAGCATATCAGGGTAGTCTGGTTCCCAGTGATTTGCCTACTTTACCTCAAATGGCTGTGGCACCAGGTCCTAGCAATCTGGGACCCAGGCCAGTGGTGACCCCTCTGCTGCCTATCACCACCTGTGTTGTCAGGTAGAATTGCCACAGAGGATGCAACCAGCCTTCCCCTGGGAAGGGTGGCAGAGGGGCTGCAGCCACCCAAAGGCAACTGCTGGTCATAGTGCACAGTATCATTTGCTGGTCATATGAATGTTTCCTGTATCAGATTGAGGGTGCACTGGCCAACCTGGTGAGGCAGGCTGGTCCTGGCACCGCCTCGAGCACAGCCACCTTTGGCGCAGGGAAGCAGCAGTGTTAAAACATCTGTGTTGTCATTGACCCTCTTTATGAGGTTTGAAAGCCCAAATTCTTCTACAAAACTTGTCAAAATGCAGAGCTGTTGCTGCACAAGAAAAGGATAGCTATGGTTCTTTCCTACACCTATCCTGCACATCCCTACCTGCCTTTCACATTACTTTTCCCCCTGCTTGTCCCATTTCACCACTTTTCTATCACCACCTTTTTCTTTTCTTTATATTTTTTTATCTCTGTTTTGAGCAGAGCTAAGGGAAGAGACGCAGTGCACCACTTCGCTTAGCTGACCTTAAATTAGCTTTAATGTGCTTTAATGATTATATGTGTTTATTACAGTGTTAGTGACATGTAGAAAATAAACACCTCTGCCACATCTCAGACCCTGGCTTCTCTCAACTACAGCACACTGCATTACCCAACCATGCTACACAAGTCTTAGGTTAAGCAAGTGTTTCTAGCAAAACATATTGATTACTACCTAAGTCATTAAGCATGAAACTGAAAGAAAAAAACTAATGGGAAAAACTGACATGTACCTGGGACTCTATTGCAATATTATACTAGTTAACAGCCAAACACATTGAAATATGGATGTAAGTGAAGCCTGTGATAGCAGGGATATATGCCCTTTTATCAGCAATTTGTAGAAAGACATCTGCTAAGGCAGCAATAGCAATGTACAATTAAAACTGGGGCCCTGGTGCAGAAATACATATAAAATACATATAAATACATATAAAGCCATGCACATACTCATTGATGTAGAACATACTCATTGATGTAGAAATGTTAACATAGCCTGTATATGTGCACATATAACTTGCACATACAAATGCATCTGCAGTGACTCAGTAGCTCAGTGTGTTAAATGTCTTTCTTCCAGTACATTTTGCCACACACAGTCCTGGGTTCAAATCCAGTTTTCTGTTGCTGTTCAATTACATTGTTGTGACAACAGCAAGTAATGACTGATTCATGCATTCATAATCCACACAGGTAACTGCTAATTAATGAACTGCTGCCCAGTTTTGCAAGTCAAAGGTATGCAGGTAGGGACACACTGCACATGTCTGTATAGCCTGACTATATGTTGCCTACTATTCTGGTATTGGAACTGTTGCAAAACAGACATTACTGAATCACATGCCTTGGTTGAACTATAATGGATACACTTACCCTAGCTCTGCCATAATGATAAGGCTGATACAGCTACCACACATACATGTACATCTTGCTGTACTCCAAAATGTTCACGCTTCACCCTATGTGTTCTAACCTGCAGAAGTAGCTGCAGCTTGTAGCATACACAGCTGTATGTAAAGGTAGCTGCTACAGACCTGACATACCCCCCTCAACAAGGGAGCCCACTGGATTTTTTGCAGTGGGGTGCAAACCCAGGGCCCCACCCACACAGCTCCCCCTGCCCCCTGCCAACGTAGCCCTGACCATGTCCACCCACCCCGAGCCCAGCCCACACAGCCATTCCAGTGTCCCATTACCTGGCTATTTCTCCCCATTTGCCGTAGACACTGTTCATATCTCTGTGTGCATACTGTTTTATGTTTTAGTTCTACAATGATTACAGACATTTGGATTTAATTTACAACTTTTATTTAAAATGTTATAGCCCAAATACTGATAGGCATTTACTAAACCTAAACAAAGCAATAATCTTACAATGAAAACAGACTTGGCATTAAAGCTTCTCTACCTTTGAATCTCACATTCACTGAAACAGCATTGAAACCCACATTCAAAGAAAATGCATCTGGCCAGTGGCAAGGTTATTTACCTTTGAGCTGTTTTCAAGCAATAGGCTCCTTGCACACTTTGTTAGGGCCATGCAAAAGTTCTTTGATTCACCTGATTGTATTAATTATAATATATAATTGAATTATATCTCTTGTGTTATACAGCAACACTTGTTTGAGTGTGTTTTAAATTTATAGTTTTGAACATTTTTCCAGTAAGCAATGAAACAAAACATACAAACCAATAATGACAACTGCCCAATTTAGAACATTTTAACCATAAAAGGCCACTCATTACAATCCACCGATATCAGTCAATATACACAATCTCTGCTGAAGTAAAAGTAATCTGAATAATTCCACATTAAAGATATCTGAAACTAATGAAGAGGTTGTTGCTAGAAAACAACTGTATATTTCAGTGTTTCATCTACAAATTCAGTGCTTGCTCCAATCAAAGAATACATTGCCTATGTTAAATTAAAAAAATGGTAAGCTGGAATATTGCAATAGAGAATGGATGGCAAGCTGAAAAATAGGTTCATAGTTACTAGGCATCTCATCCAAAGGAGGACATTCTCAGGGCTGCAGCACCCTGCCTCCTTAAAATACAAATGTACACGCTATAGGAATAGAACCTCGAGCCGTCTACATTAAGATGCAAGTATTCTACCTGTGATGCTACTAACACAGCTTTACAACTTTATACCACAATAGAGATACCATTTGCTAAACAAAACAGTTGCACATTGTAAATAGACTTAGCATGAACAGCAGTAAACTTCGCTTCCCTTAAAGCTCACAATTCCTTGAAAATGCACTTGAAAATAAATTCCACCTGCTAACTCTAACTTGGAAATTTCACTTTCTCTCTCTTTCTCTCTCTCTCTCTCACACACACACAAACACACCACACCCCTCAAGGCCTCAACCTTAGTGCAAGAAATCTGGACAAAGCCTAAAATAAATAGGGACAGATTATAAATATGGCTCTCATAAACTTAGAAAATTGCAAGAGTAACAGGATTTGTGTTAGTATGCATTTTTTCTAAATGATATGGTGTCTAAAACTGAAATGTCTTTCATTATTTAGCAACTTCAATCCTTTTTAGGAGGAATATGGGGCAAAAAATCTGGACATTCTGCAAAAACCTGGACAGCTGAGGGGTATGCTACCTTCCTCTTATACACACACACACACACGCACACACGCACACACGCACACACACACACACACACACACACACACACACACACACACACACACACACACACACACACACACACACACACACACACACACACACACACACACACACACACACACACACACTCTACCTCTCAATCTCTTAGCACAAGACATCTGGATAAAGCCTGTTATAATTAAAATAAAACTCGCTGGATACACACGGCACGTAACTCTTTATTTGGAAACAAATGTGAGCACTTTCGCAGAGTCCTCTCTGCTTCATCAGACGTCTGATGAAGCAGAGAGGACTCTGCGAAAGCGCTCACATTTTTTCTAAATAAAGAGTTACGTGCTGTGTGTATCCAGCGAGTATTATTTTACTTATTGCTTCTTCATTATCGCTGGTTGCTTCATCCAGAGTCAAGGACTTTATTTCTGTATTTTAAAGCCTGTTATAATCTTGGGGACAAAGGTGCTAAACTAGGAACACATTTAGAAAGTTGCTAGAATAACAGGATTTGTGTTAGAATGCATTTGTCTGAAGGGTATGAAGATGTGAAAGGTATGACACTCCTATCCTTAGAAAGTGGATAGAACAGCACTGTAAAACTCAAATGTCTGCCATTATTTTCTCAATGATTTGCCAGAAAAAGCACAATTTTATGTGAAGCAGACTGAAAATAGGTGGCAAAAATCTGGATAATTGCGAGGTATGACCCCCCCCTCTTACACACACTCCTACCCACCTCTTGCTTACACATAAGCACACACATACAGACCTGCCTACTACTAACACATACGGACACACCTACTTCTGTGCAGCTAAAAATACTAAATTCCCAGTTCCCTTACACACACTTACTTCACGTCTCTGCGCTTGGTTTACTTAAGTTAGTAAAATAGTTTCCATAGTGAATTCCAAAATTTAAATAAATATATAGTCCTATTTTCCATATGTACTCAGTAGGCTACCATTTACAAAAACAAGGAAGCCATCTAAAGATAACATTTTATTTTCAGGTCACATGGGAAGTTTACAAAAGCTCCAAAGGTAAGCGATGGTGGTTAGCATCAAAAATTATTAATGAGGCACACACATACCATTTTACATTAAGTTTTACGTAACTTCAGTACACATTTACAGGACATGTATTGGCACTATATTAAATGAACAGATAAGCTGTTTTGCAACTCTACCTATTTCAAAAAAATGCATCAACTACTAACATAAGATACATATTTGAAGCTGAAACTAAGAAAACGTCCAATCATGCTAAAAAAACAACACTATATATATATTGCTGACACTCAAACTTTTCCGACTTCTGATGAAGTTCCTTTGAATGTATGGAACAAAAGCGCTCAACTTTTAAAACAAGTTTCTGAGCATCAGCCATGTATTTAGTACAAGTTTTTTAGCACCATTGGACGTTTTTTCTTGGTTTCAGTTTGTGTTCTTTTGGTATTTCACTAGTATGTCTTTGAAACTCCATAAACTATCAAAGACTGCAAGTTTATAATTATCCATCTCAGCCCAAAATGTTGATCAACTAGTAAGTAGGTGTAGATTAACAGCATGATTATCTGCTAGTAGGTCTCACCACATAACACCATGCAGGATATTCAGAGCTCTCACACATCACAGAATCTCATAATTTTAATTTCTCACTGTGATATACTTGGCTGTAGAAAATGCTATAAAACTAATGTTCAAACTCATCAGTTTTTGAATTTTTTGTCTTGGGCTTACTGCAGACATCTGATATCTCCTGGGGGTGGGAGGTGAGTGGTGGTGCCTGGTCCCAAAGCACAGCTACACTACAAAGGATGAGAGTGCTTCTTCTGCAGCAATGTTGGTGCACATGCTTTCACATACATGACCCACTGCTGACATCCACAAATAATGCCCCAACATAATCTCCTGACTGACAAATCATGATTGAGCAAACCTCTGCTAGTTCCATCCTGCTCTGCCACCCTCCAGCATTAGGTCCACTACTCAATCCTAATTTAAAAACATTTTAAACATAAATATTTGCTGCAGGCTATCAAGTCAGCCATCTAATCCAGAACACAAAAAAGTTTCTTCATTTACAACTAAGTGCCACTTTACAAACTAATATATTTTGGGTAACGTCTACAAGCACAGTAACACACACATTATAGACAAGCTTCGCTTTAGGTTATTGGCCATGACACCTGCAGGATGCATCATAAAATAATAATATACATCACCTAATCAGAGATATTGTGACTTGGGATTACAGCAGGTGCAAACCAACAACTTCCATCCTCTACTCACAACCTTATACTCTTACATGCACATCAAATTTTAAAAATGAGCACTCCTTTCTACACACTGAAGTGAACATATACTTCCTGTTACACCTAGCTGCTATGAAAAATGTACTTAATGAATATCACATCTATAACCACCCTATTTTACAACAAAAAAACATCTTCCTGCTTCTATAAGCATTGATGTTCTGTTACCACCACATACACTGCTACCTTACAAATACAAAAACATGCTTTCAACTTATTCTGCATTCAACAGTATAATTTTTAGGGCCATGACTACAAGCAGAAGCACCTTAATAACAAAATAAAATAGTTTCACAGACTACTTATTTTAAAGTTGTTTACAGGAAGCTACCTTTACTGCTTCTGTTTACAACTGTTTTTCACACACAACATACACATGTTCTGTGGTACAACCTTCTGTAAGGCCCACAGATGCTGTATCTTCCATTATTAAATTGTTTTTTCAATTATTAAAAGTGGAATGTCAAAGTTTCTGCAGATCATCTCATCACCTTAGTTCAATATATAACTTTCCTTATCTTCCCCTACTGGCCTGCTGCTGGATATCAACCTCCTAAAGTCACAGTCACAACATACAGTTGTCTAACTCAAACCTCCTTTACCAAGCTGTCAATACCGAAGTGCAACATGACAACCAGCATTTGCTCATTGGATCTCAAGTGATACATATGCACAGTCTAACTGTCTAGCTGTTGTAGACAAAGCAAAAAGCAAGACCTAGCATTACACAGGAGATCAGCAACAGCAGCAGCGTCACTAGCATACTGTATGCCTGCAGCCACCCCCACTCTGACATGTAATACTAAACTCAAGCCCAGCAAAACTGGAACAGCTCTGCACTGTTATTCTGCTGCAAGAAAACTAGCAAAGACCCCCTGAGCTCTGCAGGAAAACAGTCTCCATACAAGAATCACCTCAGCCACTACCAAAATAACCCCAATTGTGCAGCGACTGTCCCATCTCAACACCGCACCTAGCAACAGTGCTGACAGGACGCAGGAAGAGAATGGCTGCCGCAAAAATTCCCAATTCCATTGCACACACAGACATCTACACCTACATTTGTGCAACTAAGCATGCTAAGTTCCCAATTCCCTTACACACACTTACTTCACGTTTGTGATCTGTGCTTTGTATAAATTCCCTTACTTCATAAAGTCCATGCAGCACCATCCATGTAAATTCTCCATGACGTGGGGGACAGGAAGACGCAATTTCAAATTAGCGCTGGTCGGCGGACAGGAAGAACAGGACACCGGCACACACAGATGTGATGTGACCAGATCAGCAGAACTGCCGTTTTTGTCCCTCCCCCACTCGTCTTGCTAATTAAATATAATAACTCAGAGATCGCTCAACAGCAGGGTTGGTAGGGGCAAATTCCCTAAATCTGCTGCAATGAGATCCAGTGCAAAAGGCTGCTTGCAGACAGTTCTGCCATTTTTAAAGAAGAATGCAAAAAACTTTTTTTTTGTAATATAAAGAAAATTAATCTACCGGTCAGCCCATTCCAGGGGGGTGCAAGTGCACCCCCCTTGCACCTGCCTGTGGACACCCATGCCCCCCCAACCCTGTATAACAAGGAATCTGGATACAGCCATACATAATGCGGGGCAAAGGCCCAGAGTTATGGACATATTTTATAGCGCGTTCTTACAAAGACAGTCAGATGATAGAATAACAGCTATTGCATTGGCATGTATATTCTGATGGGTATGACATCACATCTGACACTCAGATGTGTGACTTTCATTACTGACATCATCCCATAATGATTTGCCAATGATTTGACAGATGACCACAATGTCATGGGACACTGACCGCACGTATTAGGTGGGACTGTGGACATACTGCATAAATCTCTACAGTTGACAGTTATGATACCTACCCTCTGCAATGCTGTAGTCTTCATACCTCAGTACTGTCCATATGAATAGCTAAGAAAGGGGCCCAGGTCTACATAAAGGTCTTATATATTGCACTGTGGTAGCATGTCAGTGGCTAATGATAGTGCAATGCAGCTGTTTTGGTTTCAATTAGCATAACAGAGCCAGATGGACATATGCTTAGGGTTATGGATGCAGCACATCTAACATCTGTGACTGCCTCCAGCACACTGTGGATACCCTGGATCGGTTCACTAATGCAGAGAACAGACGGTGGACTGAGTCAGTGTCTGTCTTGGACTGCACATTTTGCTGGAACATCTGGTTGGAGTTGGGCATCAGACACGTGGACATAAGTCAGCATCACCATCTGCTGAGAGTCCATGTGGCCATGCACAGTCACATTCCTGTAGTGGCAGTACCTCCAGCACTACAGAGGGAAGTGTGCTGTCCACGCCATGACTTGTCAGGCCATGAGCATGTGACCCTGGGTGGTCCCGTGGGGGACACAACCCTAGCAAATGGTCAGGTACTAGCACCACTTCTAAACTTAGGCATGGAAGTGCCAGTGCTACTCCTGGGAGTGCCAGTTCCCATGTTTCTGGCCAGAGACAGTGGTCTATCCTCTCTACCATATACAGTCCTCAGCTGCCAACATACACACATGTAGGGAGAGCACTCTGCTTGACTGTGTACACAAAGACAAACACCACTGTCACATGCAGGTCACCTACAGACATACATGGCACCTCTCCATGGCCCAGCTAATCTACACCCCTCCTGACTCACACACATGCTGTCAACTTCTTTGGCACAGCCAAGGCCTCCAGCACCCCCACACCACATTCTGTGTATGTGATGATACCTGTGCCACATCCCTGCCATCTGTGCCATGGATGCAGGGAAATGCTGCTATGTATATGATGCACAGGGTGTCTATATTATTTGACATGTAGTTGTGTAGTGAAATATTGTTTTGCCATGCCACATGTAGGCCACAACAGATACTGTATGCTAGCATGTATCATGCCTACACATCATAGTTTGTGTATCTTTATTGCAAGGTGTTGGACTGGTGGCAGTGTTGCAGAATAACATCTGTGTCACAGACCTGTGTATACTTTCTGTTCCAGGAGTCTGAGGTATAGACTACGGACACATGGTGGCATTACAGCCGCAGAGGATGGCATGGCAATATAGCAGACATATGATGTCAGCAAGATACTGCAGTATACAAGCATGGCTCCCTAGATGCATATGTGTAGAACTGTCTATCATGAGCATTGGGGGAATTCCACTTATTTATGCATTCATACTTTGTGATAAGGTCTGCTGTTGTTGCTAGACGTCAACTGGGTTATCCAAACATACACCTCTAGAAAGTGTGGTGATGGCGTTGACATGTCTACAGATATCCTGTGTCTGGGTCAGAAAGGTGGCAGACATCAGTTATGATTGTGTATTAGAGGGCAATGCAGGGAAACCAGCTAACTAGTCAGAGGGCCAAAAAGTGCACAACCAGTGAATGGGGATAGCCCATAAGGACATGTCTGGCTGTTGTGATGCACAAGGTTATAGTTACACACATACAGAGTTGGTGGAAATTAGGTTAGAACCCTACCTATCTAGTAGTATACACTATAGTTTACAGTACTTCTTGTATGTGTCACAGTGTTTATCTGATATTAAACTAACAGCCAGCATGCCTAAGGTGGATAACATCAGCAGGCCTTGTAAAGGAGGCCAATGTTGTGGCCAGCAGCTAGTCACAGGGCCATAAAATAAGTAACCTTTGCACAGACAGAAGCCAGATGGGCATGTCTGTAGTGTTGCATGGGAATACACACACACACACACACTCACACACACACACACACACACACACACACACACACACACACACACACACACACACACACACACACAAACATTGGCTGATGTGAAATTAGAACCCCTATTGATCTACTGTTGCACACTATAGCTCATAGTACTTATTGCACACCCCACAGGCTATGTCTGTTGTATACAAGGATGCAGGCACACTACTTGTGAAGTACGCAAAGTGGCCTTGTGTTACACAGCATGGTTGGCCTGCAGAGTGATACTGCTTGATACTGTTATTGTATCTAGTGTCCTAGGAGTGGGATACCTGTTAATATCCCTGCTATGTGTGTACAATCACCGGTATGGCCATATGTAGCTGGTTGCAATTTGATAGGTGGACATGCACCAGGGATAATATGGCCTGTCCAAAGCATGCATTGCAACCAATTTATAGTTCAGCACCTGTGTTTGTCTACAGGGTGACATTCCACAGTCACAAGGGTTTCTGGATGAGTGGATTATGTACTTTTGCAGTTTTAGTCTGGTTCCATCGGACAACTGTTGTGATGTGTAAGTGCAGATAATCCCAGCATTCTGAGGGTGTGTGAAGATATTTGTAGATCCCCCCCCCCACACACACACACATATATATATATATATATATATATATATATATATATATATATATATATATATATACATATAGGTATGTGTTTGTGTATATAACAGGGATGTCTCTTTACCTGTTGCTTTGTGTGTACATTATGTAAACGTGTTATGTCAATATATGTAGAGAGTCTGTGTATCATATGCGTGTATCTTATTTTATATATATATATATATATATATATATATATATATATATATATATATATATGAGCCACATACTGATAGATACACTAATCATGTGTGAGGGGGATAAGGAGAGACAGATATGTAGAGGAGCATGCCCTGTGTGACTGTCAGTACTTACAAGGTGACTACAAGTCAGCGATACTTGTACTCCAGTCTGGGATTTTGTGTGCTGCAGGCCATTGGCTGCTGCACCTGTTTCCACAGTACAGCACTTCCCTGATATTGTCCAAAGCATTCCCTGGCTGTATGCTACACTTAATATGTGACTGTACAGATTTTCACAGAATGTCCAGATTTTTGCCTCATATTTGTGTTCCATTTTACATAACATTGTGATTTTCTGGAAAATTAGTGGGAAATCATTAACAGTGAAATTAAGTAATAATGACAGACATTTGAATTTCAGACTCCATATACATCACGAGATTCATGCTAATGCAAGACCTATTATTCTATCAACTTTCTATGTTTGTAAGAGCAATATTTAAAACTTGTCCCTATTTGTCCACCTTTGTCCCACTTCTATTTATGGCTTTTGCCCGATTTCTTGCTCTAAGAGATTGAGAGGTGACTGGGGTACATGATGTAACACCAAACACAGGGTGATAGTCTGCTTGCCTCTTCCTGTAAATGTTTTTGCAGAATGTCCAGCATTTTGCCCCATATGTCTGCTCTGTTCCTCATATATTTGTGGTTTTCTTATAATATACTGTAAAATGCAGTCACTGAATGGTTGTAACTAATGTCACATTTAAGTGATGGCCTGTACATCCTGCAGTTAATCTGACCTGCTGCAACCTGCTGTTGTACCAGCCACCTTCTAGGTTACTCAGACAGTGTATAATATTTGTCTTTCCATTTTGTCCTTTTGTCCCCGCATTGTCCCCGCATTCACTCTGTCTTTGTCCAGCTTTCTTGCAGTAACAGATTGAGGGGTTATGACAGTCTGTGGGAATACCACCATAGGAGTACCTCACATGCAAAAGATGTAAATGCTGCCACATTTGAACCATCAACACCATTGCCCCTGCTACTGTCCCTACCAAGTGAGCCACACCAGCCACCAGACAGAGTGGTTTCATTCCTCACACTATCAACAACATACAGGCAAACACTGTCACTACTGTGTTATGTGTATATTATGATGTGTGGCCAGGTTCTATGTCACAGCACTGGAATTGTCTAGTCTGCTTATATATCATTGCATACTTATTGTTACAGCAGTTGTATGGGAACACTGATGTGCTTAGGGTGAGGGACAACCATCCCATGCTCTGCTAGCATAGACACTCGTGCGAATGTCCTGTGACCCACTATTTGGCATCCCCCTTGAATAATGTAGTGGAGTTTCCAGCCATGTTGCCTAGTGGATATTATGGCACACATACTATTGGACAGAGTACCTGTTTTCTGCATGTGGCAGGTCCACACATATAAAGCAACAAAGGCCCTCAGAAGCATCTCTCCAAAAATGAGCAGCACAATAATGGATAGAAGGCTTTATTGAATAAAAATGCAGCATACAACATATAAATGTTATCTGAGGAAGTATTTTTGATGAAAATGCTGGTGATTCAGTTGAGGAGTTTATGTGTTGTGTGCTGCATTTGTATTTAATAAAGCCTTCTACCTGTTATTGTGCTGTTTGGTTTTGGAGAGATGCTTCCAAGTGCCTTTTGTAGTCTTTTTAGTCTAATGTGGGCACCGGTCTTCAATTTTTACTGTTTTAGGTCCATACATATGCTACAATAGTCTAGTACCCCATACAAGTGGTGTATAGAAGACTGACATACCTTATGAATGCAGCAGTTGACAGACCTGTAGTTCGGGGCTGACTCTGTCTGATGCATGCAGTATACAGCAAATACATGGTTAGGTACAGGTTGTGTGGGCTGGCTGGCATCATTTTTAGCACATGTATGTGAGTCAGAGTAAGGTGTCAGTACCTAGGGCTCTAGGCTGTCAGTGTATGTGCTATGCATTGTCTCTGGCCAAAGCCAGGGTATACTGGGCATGCCTACATCTGCCTACAGGGACAACCTCAGGGAGTTCCTCCTCTGAGTCCCCCTGTGTGTGTGGCTGTGGTGACCTAGGCACTGGTGGGGGGTTGTGTATCACTTCCCTTTGCTAATCCTGCTGCAGCTGTTTCCAAGGGATCATATTGTGTAGCATGGCACATACTGTGAACATCTGGGCACACATGGCTGGATAGTACTGCAAGGCTCTACCAGATATATCTAGGCACAGGAATCATGACTTTAGCAGCCCAAACACACACTCTATGATGTTCCTAATTAGTGTGTGTGCCTCATTATGGCATTCTTCAGTAGGTGTGTGTGCATTTCTGATGGGTGTCATCATCCATGGTTCCAGTGCATAGCCAGCATCCCCCAGTAAATGACTGTATGGGATGCCCACCCTAGTAAACATCTGGTACAGCTGTGATGCATGCCAGATATGGGAGTTGTGATTACTGCCAGGGCTGCCAGCACACACATTTAGGATAATGCCCTGGACATTGCACACAACATGGCAGTTGATGGACTGATACCCCTTGCAGTCAACGTAGATTTTACCCTTCTCACTGCGTGGTGCTTTGATGTATACATGAGTGCAATCTATGGCACCCAGTACCTTAGGGTAGTGTGCTACATGGTAGAAGAGTCGCAGACTGCTGGTCCTCTCTTCAGGGGTGTGGGGAAAATAAATGTGCTCACTGGCATGTGGTAGCATGGCATCCAGGAACTGGTGGAGTACCCTGGATACTGATGCCTGTGAGACCCCCATCATGTCCCCAGTTGGTCTTTGGAAAGTACCTGTAGCTGGTATTCTAAGGGCTACACATAACTTTGTTTCTACTGGGATAGGTTTCCCTCTGTTGGCTCTGGGTCTGAGTTGAGGTCGGCAGAACTCAGTGAGTTCTTGTAGTATGTCCTTGTCCACGAAGTAGTGCTCTACAATCTCCAGTTCATGTAGCTCTTGGAAGGTTACTCTGGGCCTGAACACTCTTCTCCTTCTCAGTCTAGGCCTACGGTCAGCAGCAGCAGCATTGACCTCAGCATCTTGCACATATATATGTAGCAGACCTGCAGCAGCACCTATCATTTATTCAGTTAAAAGTCCCAAGTCTGTACTCTACTGGTGCAGAATAAGGGGGGGGGTCTGATTGTAGGGTTTCTACAACCTTTACAGTGCTTTGCTGTAGGTGCTGACTGTGTTATTGGCTACCTATGATGCATTCCACCTGTCAAGTACATAATTAAGGACTGTTAATGGCCTAGTTTAAGTGAAGCAGAGGTAATCAGTACTTAATTTATCACTGGCTTTCTCAACCAATTTTTTTTGCAGCCTTTCTCTCTGAGCAGTGAGACACAACACACAAACCCATGCCACAAAGATAAACAATGCTCAGCAGTCTGTAGACACACCCCCATGGACAGGCACCCTCAGCATGGCTGTGCACTGCATAAACATGCTCAAACATGCTGAAACATGCACCCCAAAGGTAAACAAAGCTTAGTAGTCACCAGATACACCCCCCTGCTGAGCAGAGCTCTGCACTGAGCAAACAGGCTCTGCTGAGTTAAAATGAGCTTAAAACATTGGTGATAGACCCCCCCCTTTTGATCTCATCTACCTCTTCTGTGGACACCAACATGGTTCTCTGCCTAAACGAATAGGATCTGCTGACACGGATAGACATTTGTGCTACTCAATAACCCCAGTTCAGTTGCATACAGTTCTGTGCACACAACCTGGAAACTTCACTGTTCCCCGCCCTGCCTCATTAGCAATCACAGTGAGTCTACATTATATATTTGAAGCTTCAAAATTTCGAACCTCATATGTTTGACAACATATGAGTGAAACTTGAATCTTTGAATATATAATAAAAATGTAAAAAAAAAAAAACACTTACCTTAATGCTCTGAGCAGGGGGGAAAGCCTCACTACACCCCCCACTACCCCCCTACTTAAATATACCAACTTTGAGACCACACTTCAGTGCAGAAAAGGGGAAATGTTCCCATTCTGCGAGTATGGAGCTGTGCTTTTCAGATTCAAACTTTTCAACGTTCAGTCATATGGTGTCGAGCATATGACATTCGAACTTTGAAACGTTCAATAATTTATTAGGGACCCACCACAGCAGTCTATCATTGTACATACTCCATGCAGGTTCCTATAATGCATTACTGTCACATACTACTAATTTTCGTTTTTATACTTTTTAAATATTTTATTTTTCATAATGGCATGTTTGTGCACAGTGGCAAACCACTCAAACATGACCTGATTATTAAAAAATAAAATTTACATTTATTTTCCATTAGGTATTAGACACACAGTGGATAGTTTTGTACACCTCTATGTCTGCTATGCTATTTCTGTCCTTCTAACTGCACTTTTACAGTGCCTTTCATCTGTTTAACATCCTGTACATGGAATTTTTCCTTGTACAATTCGGACACCAACACGGGGTCTGCAGGACTGCCTATCTCATTGCTGGATCACTCTACCACCCTCATTTGCATGCAATTCACCTGCTTATGAGGTGATTTGCATGCCACTGATATTTCTGTGTTGACGCGCTAGTGCACACCCTTCAGCTCTGTTTACTGGATTGCATGTCTGCTTTCTTTTATGTAAGCACCATGCCACTATGCCTACATGGAAATAAAAGTCTGTGTAGGCTTTATTAAATCCCCCTCCATATCAGTACAATCAACAGTAAATTGAAGTATGCCACTAAAATATGTTGTAATGAGTCATTTCTGCCATAAGCAAAGAAATGCAAAACGCTTGTTGCTCACTAGTCAATGTTTAGTTTATATCATCCATTTCTAACATTCATAATCCTAAGTAATGCAAACTAATTTATTATTGTCACTGGTGATTACTCAGTTACTTGATAACAGTCAGACATCAAAAGCTAGAATTAACTATCAAGTGCTAAAAAGTGATTACAAATTCAACACGCTGAATGTTTCTGGGCTAAAGCAAGGAGCACAAAAACTCAGAATTGCAACATGGTTTACCATTTTAAGTAGGACATAGGGCTGGTACAGTTCATGGCTACAGGAAGCTAACATGAGAACCAGCAAGGCAGGACCTGTAATTGACTTCATTTTAGTAGTACCACCTCACAACAAATAATCACTGTTTAGGGCTGTCAGCAGATCAGATATACTCAGAATATCAGGAAAAAATTAATCTAAGGTATCTTCCTAATATTCCAGGAAAACCAGTGTCATTAACACTGAGAGTGCTCATGAAACAAAGCAGGCAATTATGACTAGTCCTCTACAGTCCAAGTAACAATGCCTGACATAATATTCTGCCTGAGTATTCTGCAGCACCAGCATACTCCATTATCTTTGGGCAGTGCTTGACTATTCCAGAAGCATAAGGGACATAGACTTGATATCTTAATAGGTCTACTTGACATTTGTAACATATGTCATGCACTTTATGGCATGCATTGATGGGCTTACATATGGTACCTCTTTATGTTATGCTGACCAAGTAAAACATGGTTGCTTTTCAGAATTTCTATCTTTACCATCGAGATCAGACAATCAGGATCAGGATAACTTCCTTCAAATGGGATTTGAATAACGGGATGAGTGTTCCTAAATTCCCTGTGAAATGAATGGCATAGCTCTCCTTGAGAAAGGAGGAACAGTGCAGTATAAGAGCTTCCATTGCATAATGGTTGCAAAAAGCATTAGCCCAGAACTCCCAATGATCCTTATGATTCTTATGATATGCTATTCTATTATCTTGAATGTAATGAGAATGTCAGAGAACAGAGAATCCTCAATGGAACTTCATACTGAAAAATAATAAGGTCCTGAAACAATGCTGCTGAACTTAAATACCCTTTCCACAGCATTGCCTTTTTAAAGTACCTTTCAATTTTTTCACTTTTACTACAGAATAGACTTAGAAATACACTTAAAAACTTATTATACTAAATATACTAAAATGCTCCTAGTCCTAATCCTAATCCCACCTATCACATTCAACATCAAGACTATTTCCTCAAACATACACTAACAAAGATCAGCCCCCACCCCCATCCTGGTAATATCACTTCTACCACCATAAATATTAGAAGCATAAGAAAGTAAACTATTGAACTACATGTCTGGATTACCCACAACAAGCCTGATATTATCACTATAACTGACATTTTTCTTAAACCCAGCATAAACAACTGTAAAATGACACCCCTGGCTAAAATATCAGACATAATGACCAAATAAAGAGGAAAGGTGGTGGCATTGATTTAATATTTCCCATCAGCTACCACATTTCCCCTGCAACAATTCAAATCAAAATTCAATGCTGATGATGCTGTAAATTAATTCAATACAATTTTCTTAAATATTTTAAATAGCCATGCACCACCGTGAGGAAAGAGAATAAGAATACATAATCCAATTTGGCTATCCAAAAGAGTAGACTGCTAATGCAGGATATAGATAAAACAATGAAAGAATGACAAAAAATATAAAATACCACAATACCACAAACACTTCAGAATATTCCACAACTATACTAAAATCAAATGCAGGAAGTAAAAAAAAAAAATGACTTTAGCAACATTCAGAACAATAGTAAACACAACCCTAAACTCTTCTGGTCAGCCATTAAAGAAATCCTGGCCAAAAATTCAACTTCAACCCCTCTCCAAATAGCTTTCATAGACAATACAGTGTCCCTAACAAAGGATTCCTAGCATTTAATTCCAACTCGCCCAACAGCCACATGCTACCACATTTACTTCCTCCATTGAACCTGTGCCTACATCCTATATAAAAGTACTCTTAAATAAATTCAAACCATGCTCTACTTCAGCTGATGATCTTCCAAGTGAGTACCTTAAAATAGCAACTGATATCAGTGTCTGTCCTGAGCAAATTCTTATGAACAGCTAAGTCCAGGAATCATACATCCCCCTCTCTGGAAAAATAAATGACAAATTATCCCTGTATGCAAAGGATTAATTTCAGTAGACATCACTAACTTTAAACCTATGGCAATCATATCCCCCTGTCCAATATATTTAAAAAAATGTATTCAGAAATAATTGCTAAACTAACCCCAAACAACACTGTCTCTGTCCTTCCATAACACTAACACTGCAATTGTAACCATTATTGATACTGCCAATAAATCTAGGTATAATAGCAAACTAGAGTCCTCCCTATTTCTAGACTTAATCTGTAACATAGTTTGTCACAAGAAGCATCTATTTCAAATGTCCTCACGAGGTCTGTCTCAGCCCACCCCTCTATAGTTCAAAAGACACCTGCCCAACAGGTATCAGTCAGTAAAATAGCACTCCAACCTCTCTACATAACTCCCGGTCACCACCGGTGTACCACAAGGATCCTTCCTTAGTGCTCCCCTCTTTAACATTCTCACCAAAATCCTGTACACATCCACACAACAGGCCTTCCTAATACAATATGCAGATGACTCCACACTCTTTTGCACATCTGACAACCTGGCACATCTCCATAAAATTACTCAGGAAGCTTTAACAGTCATTGCAACATGGTTTTGTAACTCAGAACTCAGGATCAACCCCCCCCCCCCCAAAAAAAAAAAACTACTTCCTTTTTCCCAACATCCCTCTTTCATGCAAAAACAATATTAGAAATTCTTTCAATTAATGATACTACAAATGAAATCTGTTCCCATAGCAAATTAAGTGGAAAGATAGCAGATGATAATCTTAAATTTGATTCACAAATACAAAAATGCATGCAAATAACTCACCAAAAACTAGAGATACTTTATTCAGCCAAAAACTTTCTCAACAATACAATTAAAACTATACTTGTCACTATTTATCTCTTCCACTCATTACTTTATAGCGCTCCCATCCTTGCTAGTCTCCAGACATCATAAAAAGAAAAACTTGAGTAATGCTGTAATAAAGTGGGTATATTTACAAAAAATACCCCTTTCCAAACCTACCACTGTATAGAACTAAAACCTAAATTGGTTAGAACTACCCAATAATCTAACACATACACAGTTTTTTACCATCTACAAAATTGTACAGTATCCATCTTCTTGTCTGGCTGTAAATGTTATTCTACACAACTATGTTCCCATTTGGAAATTATAAGCCAGTGGCAAAAAACTTCTCTCTGTCCACCAACCAATCAAATCTGCTGAGCATAGTCTGTACTCATACCATGTTGCTAAGGCCTGGAATCATTGCCTGTTTCCATCAGGTCAGGACCCTTCATCTAATTCTTTAAAACTGTTCTGAAAGACTTCCTAGCCGATCTCTGTTTCTGTTCATGCTCACCCTTAGGATAAACTCTATCCCAAAACAAGAACAAGTACCTAGTCATACCTTTCACCACCTTACTACACCTTCTTCACTCATTTCCATACTTCAGTCAATTTTCCCCTGACTCTTTATCCATATATGCCATAACCCTTCTCTATACTGGCTGAAATGTTGGTAAATATTAAATCATTGTTATTTAAGTTGCATCTAATATTAAGTAATCTTAACCAATGTTTTCACATTATGTCAAATTTGCTATACTTATGTAAACTGTGGATATCTTTACATTATTTTTGAAGATTGTTAAATTATTATGCTGAAGACATTTTTTGTAATACTTCTGAATTTTTTTCCCTGGGTCTTCACTGAAAATGGTCACCTACTCGGCTGGACTTTCACAGCAATAAAATGTTAGATAGATAGATAGATAGATAGATAGATAGATAGATAGATAGATAGATAGATAGATAGATAGATAGATAGATAGATAGATAAACTTATTTATGATTTGAACCATTCTGCTTTGTATTGCTCATTCAAATAATTGCACAGGGCGACATGGAAGTAAAGCATTGCAGTACTAGAAGAGGTTCAAAACAGTGTGTAAGAACATCTGTAAATCCTTCACAAAGTAAATGAACAGCAGTTGCTCTTAAGTAAGTTTACATAAACATAGATATCTGTGTGTGTGTGTGTGTGTGTGTGTGTGTGTGTGTGTGTGTGTGTGTGTGTGTGTGTGTGTGTGTGTGTGCGTGTGTTTGTGTGTGTCTGTGTGTGCATGTGTGACTGTACTTAAAATAATCTAGGGAGCATAGTATCAACAGAAAACTATCTAAACTCAAAAACACCTGGACAAAATATTGCCAAAATCAAAGTTATACTAGGGAATGGTTTATGACTTTTCCCAGTTTACTGCAAGCTGGGGAGGGGTGCAGCATGTCCTGCAAAACATTGGGTTTGGAGTGCTTTAGAATTTGACAATATTTCTGAGTTTAGATACATTTGAAACTAGATATTTTTTCTGTCAATACTTTTGCTGTTGATATTATGGAATTACTATTTTAAGAATGTCTTTATCTATCTATCTATCTATCTATCTATCTATCTATCTATCTATCTATCTATCTATCTATTTATCTACATGTATTTATAAACAAAACCAGCAGCACTCTGAATCAGTTTATTAGAGGTGTGCAAGACAAAATGGGCAGAAATTAGACTAACAGCTATGCTAGAGACTTCCTTAAAACTAGCATTCATTCCAATTACTCAGTGTTATCAAATACAGATCTACAATCATTGGTCTTCTGTTTACAGAGGCAGCAATTCATAGCCAAAACAGAAAACTAATAGATAGCTAACATCACCGACATATAGACCAGCCCATACTTGCAAAGAGACCACATATGACAGCCATTCTGAATCTAAGTGGCATACAGAAGAATTGCTGCCTCTGTAAACAGAAGACTAATAATTGTAGATCTGTATTTGATAATGTTGAGTGCTTGTAGGGTAATGAATGCTAGTTTTAAGGAAGTCTCCAACAAAAATGTGATTGGATGGAAGGTTGTAATAATTGATTAATATGAGTCATTTTCTTGCGATTGGTTTGATGAAGGAATAGCAAGTTGGTTGCTTGGTTTTAACACCAACATTGGTCTGTTTCTTGATAGATTTGGATATTTTAATTTGAGATTTGGCACATTTTTTATCCAAAGACTATTGGCGTAGAGCATGTTTAAATAGGAAGTGATGTTTAATGTTAGTAGATCTGATGAAGGGTTGGGTTACCCGAAAGAGCTTATCGTTGTTTTTTCTTATTAGATAGTTGTTACGCTTATTACTGTTTTTTTTATTTTTTTGCTGCATTGTACCATTAAATTGTGATTTTAGCCCCTCAACATGATGAAGATGCAGAGTTTGTTTTTATTTTTATATATTGGAGTGCTACTGCATTTTCTTTGGCAGCCTATCAGGCTTTTTTCCTGGGATTTTATACATATATATATATATATATATATATATATATATATATATATATATATATATATATCTATATCTATTTATATATATATATATATATATATATATATATATATATATATATAAAATATATTTAAATGGGTTACCTTCAGTTTACCAATAGTCCATTTCCCCGAAACCCAGTTTACTGACATGTCAAATCACTGACATTCTCAAAGCCAACATTTCTCTAATGGTAAGTAAACACTTGGCCATTCCAATGGAAGAACTACCTGAAGAAAACAAACCCAATGATGTGGGGGGGGGCTATGCCCCCCACACACCCCCCTATATGGGGGGCTTCACCCCCACACCCCCCCTTAATAAATATACCAACTCTGAGAACACACTACCACGTGGGTAAGAGGCAAAGTTCAAGTAGATGGCCAAGTGTTCACTAACTGCATGGGTAATGTTGGCTTTGGGAATGTTGGTAATTTTGAAGTATTGGGTGAATGCGTGTCAGGGAAGTGGACTATCAGCAAACTGAAGATAACTCATTTAAATATATATGTTCTATACCAAGTGAATTTATTTTTACTTTCTTATATTTTGTACAAGCTATAACAGATAATTTGAGAAGACATAGTGAAACCATGCCATAGATGAAAAAAGGCTGCTTAAGGCAGAAGCAAAGGGGGGGGGGGTGATGGAGTAACAAAAGCAATTTTAATGCATATAAGGGAGTGGATCCAATCTTGTAAATTATCAGACAGGTAACTCACTAGGGGTCATAAACATACATCATAATATTGCAGTGACACTACCAAAGTAGAAGAAGTGGAAGCTTATTATATCAATATAGTAAATTGTTTGAAGGCAATGTGAAGTAAACCAGTTGCTAGGTCACACAGATCCCTATAAGCAGCTCAGCGATATTCAAGGATACTTTTCACTTTAGAGAGAAAGTGCCAAAGGAACTATTGAAACTGGAAAATATGGACATAAATTTAAAAGATATTGAATTCAATGCATTGGATGTTACATCCTAAAAAAATAAATGTTGTTAGAGAAGTGACAAATATGCTGATTTCGTGGTTAGCAACAAAGCATGTGACTCCTTGAGCAAGTTTCAGAACAAGTAAACAAAGTGGAGTAATGGTTCTTGCCAGGGTTATTTGAGATTAAGTTACCATCGTATTGAGCACATCCAGAGCTCAGAAGCATGACTATTTCCGACTTATATAAGGCTGATGAGAAGCCGCGGTGGTGCAGCAGTAGTGTTGTTGCCTCACAGCAAAAGGTTCTCCCATTCGATTCTTGGCTGGAGCGCCTTCTGTGTGGAGTCTGCATATCCTCCCAGTGGTCGAGTGGCATTCGAAAGACATGCGCGGATGGGCGTGCCTTCGTTGAAGGTTGGGCATTGGGCTGGCACCTCGGCACCATAAAAATCGACTGCCAATCATTAGCAGACTGGAGTTCTGCTGTGGTGACCCCTAACCGGGAAAAGCCGAAAGAAAAACAACAACAACAACATAAGGCTGATGAGAAAAAGCATGACTTTTGGGATGAGGTTTGCATGGGGTGAGATCGGGAACAGAGGTATTCTAGCATATATATATAATGCAGCTTGTCATATATATATATATATATATATATATATATATATATATATATATATATATATATATATATATATATATATATATATATATATATATATATATATATATATATATATATATATATATTCTGCTTTAATTCAATAAAGACTTATAGGTTAGTTCCAGGCTAACTGCTGTTGTGGGTCATTTTAAGCCTGGCCATTTATCCCATTGAGAATTAAACTCTGCACCTTGTGTCTGTATGGTAAATACCTCAAACATTATGCCAACTTGCACACCCCCTATGAATTTTGTCATATTTACCTGTGATTTTTTGAGTTAAATGGAAAGTGTCTTAGGAAACCACAGACTGGCAAAAGTAAGAAAAAAATAATAAAAATATTAAAATTTAATATGAAACAAATAATGTAAAATAGTAAGTTGTATTGAAGAAATGTTTATTTTAGTGATCTTGTGGATATGTTATCATGGTTATAATGAATAGTGTAAAGCTGTCATGAGCAACTGGGAAATCATTACAGAATCAGTGGGAAATGATTAGTGACCAATGATAAAAATCATTAGCTTGGTGTTATGCCCCAATTGTGCATACATGTGAGTTTTAATTTTGAAGTTCTGATGTAGTGAGGATGTGTTATTGGCCGAACATACGAGTCCTTACTTGAAGGTTTCCATGTGTCACTAAAGAATGAAAAATTATAGCATTATGAATACATGAAAATGGTAGTGGCTAGTGGATGGATGAATCTGTTAATATTCATATTAATAATATATTAATTATATTAATAATGTTAATTAATATATATATATATATATATATATATATATATATATATATATATATATGTGTGTGTGTGTGTGTGTGTGTGTGTGTATGTATGTGTATGTATATGTGTGTATATACACACACACACACACACACACACACACACACACACACACATCCAACAAATCTGAAAATACTTTTTTCTTTGGGTAAGCCCCTCTTCCAACCCCACTGCAACCATGCTTAGGCACCATCTCCATGGTTGCACAACGTGGGAAAAGTTTTTAAGTAAATGCTAGGCTATTAGTCTACAGATTATTACATACCTAGCCAATATCCAGAGGTCAGTTTCAACCCCTGTACCTTATATGAGGTTAAGTAAGAACTTAACCATTATGCCAACCTTCCCCACACAGGTGGGACATTAATATGAGGTCCTTTAGCAATGAAAGAGGTTTCAATAGCAGTCACTAGAAGAACCTTCATAGAACTGTGAGGCTCATGTAAAAATAACATTCTAAAGGAAATTCTACCACTACTGTAGAACAGACTCACAGTCCTCATAAAACAAAGTTCATCTCAGTCCATTTTCAAGCTTAACTTAAATCTGTGGCTGAGAAAGAAAATATTTGACA
Organism: Protopterus annectens; assembly: GCF_019279795.1. Classification (NCBI taxonomy): domain Eukaryota; kingdom Metazoa; phylum Chordata; order Ceratodontiformes; family Protopteridae; genus Protopterus; species Protopterus annectens. The sequence goes on along the minus strand of NC_056741.1, from coordinate 982,246,434 downwards.
CAGAACTGCCCAATGTACTACTAGTGGACAGATGCAGCTCCTAAATGCTTTATCCCATGCATGGGTCCGCTCAAATTATCTATGGTACAATCCCAGTTATTCTCATTACAGGTAATATAATTATCAGCCATGGGATGTTTATGGTCCATCTATAACAAAGTGGGATAGGTTATTTTGTGCACAAAAAGGAAACTGGACTAGGCTTAAAATGGCCTGCAAGGGCATCTAGCTTAGTACTTGCCTATGAACCTATGAACCTATAATAAGTGAATGCATTTATGATACTGCAGCCATTAATGTAACACAAATTTACTTGGCTGGACTAAGATTCTGTTTTTGTAAATAATTAAGGGATCTGTGTTAACTTTTTATGCAGGACAGCAGGCACACATAAGCATTGTTGAATTGTTTGACTGATGACTGCAATGAACGTTTTTTTGTGTATGACTGTGGCTTTTTTGCATGTGCAGTAATTTTGCAAAACAAAAGATTAAGACAAAGAAAGGAAAATTCAGCCATGAGGAAAATTTCAGCCTCTTTGCAGCTCTTAGGATATATGGGTAACATCTATTCGGCAAAGGAGGTCAAACAAGCTGAGAGAACAAAAACCTGGAATCAAGATGTCCTGGACACTGATGCAGTGAGTGGTTGAACATTAACACAGAGCAAGAAGAGGGCATATGATATGGTAATAAGTTCTAGAAGCAAGGCAAGGTAGAATGCACTTGCCTGTACCAGAACTGTGGAACCTCCAACAATTATCCCACTAACATCAGATATGGAATACCTCCCGTCCATCCATAAGGATGACTGTGACACAGAAGACGATGGTACTGAAATAATCAGAGGTGGTGTGAACACTAGCTATTTCTAACATCTACAACACTCATCTGCTCAGGAAGGTTGGTTTAAAACAGTCACATATATTTATATAGAAAATTGAATGTAGGCAAAATACATGACAATTTCTATCAAAAAATACATGGCAATTACTCTCAAAAAATACATGACAATAACTATCAAAAAATACATGACAATTACTATCAAAAAATAAAACTTCTACATCTGCACACAATGGCAATGAAGGCAATGTGCATGGTAAGTGACCCCCCACTTCCTTTAAGGGCATGCAGTACAGACATAGTAAAGCTATTTCTTTATTAGTAATGTTTTCAAATCATGCTTACAGGGTTAGTAGCAGAAACAAACAGTTCCACTATAAAAATAAATATAAAATAAAATCGGAGGATATCAGCAGTAGAATGGATGCTGAAGATGATGATGATGAAAACATAGCTATAATTAAGAGGCAGCCTACAGAAAGTGGAATGTGGTCCCCAGGTTTAATGGCAGGATCAACAACATGGCAGTAACTCTGCAGGAAGAGACAGTGCATCGCAAAGTCAAGTCACATGCTGACATTACATTCATGCTTGCACAGAAGGAACATCCATGCACCTCTACACCAGTATCTCCAAACCAAGATGAAAACTTGTAGGATGATGGCAGCATTCAGAGGAAGCAGTGCCCACAATGACACCTCCACATAGGAGATACAGGCATAGACATTTTTCCAGCCACCCCAGGAAACAGGAAAAGCATTGTCAGGGCTCAGAACGCTGCCTCAGAGAGTCAGCTGGAAATGGTCCTTCAGGGTATGCATGAGAATTTCCAGAGTAGAGATAATGCCATACTCACACTGATGTGTAGTATGGTAGCACAACAAGCATGCCAGGCAGCCTCCATTCATATACTAGCTAAGACTTTCTAGACTCAAGCAGGATACAATCTTAGAAGAAGATAGGGTACGCTCCAGATATTTGGGGGCTGATCACATGAGACTCCAAGTGCTTCTCAAGAATGCACCACGACTAGTTGGGGTAACAACCACAACAGAGTTAATGCAGGCCATGCCAACGTCCATCTACACCTAGCAGAACCACTCATTTGAGGTTTCAGTCATATTCATGCAGCACTGTCATATCAGTGTTTGCATGATCACCTGCATCAAGTTGGTTACGATATTAGACAGACTCAACATCCAGCTCTCATGACAGCTTCTCTTCAAAATCACTTGCACTGTCACCTAGCCTATCTTTAGGAGATGTGAATTGCACATTTAAGCTTGATCTACACTGAATCCATTATAACAATTCTGTAACTTACAATTTGACCTCCAGAAATACATGGAATGATTAACTCAATTGGGAATAAATTATTAATTAAAAGTGGAAAGCCTAGGAAACTTTACAACTGTATGCATTTCATCCCTGTAAAGGTACTGCTTAAACCCTCAGGGAACTGTAGAAAGAAATTTGTATGACATAACATGAAACTGCAGTCATTAACATCACTACTTTATACATTGTCATTCTGAGACCTGGCTGTTACCTACAACTTGAAAGCAGCAATACACATTTTTTAAACAAACACTACAAATTAAAATGAGTATCCTGCCACATAAACAAACACTGCTGCCAATAAATTCTCACCACTGCATAAATTATAACATTTTTTGTCTCTGAAGCCACAAATTATCGTGAGTGACAAAATACAGTAATTTTAGATGTAGTAACAAATGTAAGGTATGAACTCATGCTAAATATTCAGTTAACATTTTTTACTAATTATACCACATTAGGGCATTCAGTACATGCATAATTAGATGCAAGGCTTCAGCAGAATTTATTGTGCAGAACAGTTAAAAGTGTGATTATTGTTTATATGATGCCTTACAACATCACTGAAAAGGAGTCAGTGAGCACTCAAGCATGACTTTTACAAACAATTGCAATTGTTCTTAAATAAAAAAAATTATTTAAAGGTGAGAGGGACTGCCAGATGAACAATGACAGCAGACATGTACCATATATGCACCACACAGCAAAACCCACATATATCACTGCATGCATCAATTATACATGTTTTTTAGAATAAAGGAACCACTAACCTGAATGTCATAGTCCATAGTTCTGTAGTACCCTCCACCTCTTTACCTGAGCAGGAGGAGGATATAGAGTGAGCTAGTGTGGCAAATATGAGAGACACATACACTACTAGGTTGCTGGGCAAAGACATTGGTAATATACCCCCATGCATCACAAATGACCTGGCAATTGATGGAATGGTAGCCCTCTCTACTGTGGTACCACTTCCACTGTGGACCAGAAGGAGCCCTAATTGCAACATGGGTACAATATATTTCACCAAGTACATCAAGGAAACTTGCCACCCCATAAGAGGCACATATAATTCTGTCTCAGTCCTGAGGTGGCACTGGAAAATACATGTACTGATCCACATGTGCCAAGAGTACATCCAGGAACTGCTGAAGTATCCTCAAGGCGGAAGCATATGAGATACCCAGCGTAACCCCAGTCTTTCTCTGGAATGTACCCAAGACAAGTACAGTGTGGGATATATATATATATATATATATATATATATATATATATATATATATATATATATATATACCATAGTGTCCACAGAAATAGAAAGTCCACAGATTCCTCCGGTACGCCCATGGCACTCATACATGCCCACTTAGACCCTTATAGTGTCACTGTCTACTCTGAACCTATCAAATATCTGTTGATTATAAAAGTTATAGTGAGTTATCCTCTGCTTATACCACCACCATCTTGGCTGGTGAGTGCTGCTGGATGCTAGTGGTTTTGGCTCTGCCAAGGCAAGCACTGTACACCTGGAAATAGCAATGCTAGCAGCAAGTGACATTATTTTCATTGATTGCAAAGATAGGGTTGGTGAGACCATTCTTTATATAATGCATCTGTGGACTGCACAGCCAAAGGGGAAAATTATACTATGCATCACAAATGGTCAAGATCATGCCTCATTAGCATATGCTGGGTATATCATTCCTCATTTACATCTCATTTCATTAGTTTGTGTGCATTTGAGGTTATCATCCATTAGTTTAAATGCCTCTATGAACCACGGCTTAGCTGTGCTCATTTGCGGACAGCACAGATACCCTTAATGCATCTGTAATGACTATGAATGCCACCCCATTTTTTTCTCATTTCCTCTTTCTTCTTTTATTGGTTTCTTTCTATATGACGCAGTATCACTGCCTTAAGGTACCACTTGCTACTGTAGCTGTTCCTTTTGCTGTTTTTTTCCCCTTGGGATATCTTTCCAATTATCTATTTGTTTTGGTGTTCCACTGGGGCTGACAATGAGTCCATTGCTTCTGATGTGGTGATCTCATTCCTTTGTATATATATATATATATATTTTAGTTTCTTCCAAAGTTTTATAAAATATTTGAGCTGAAGTTAAAGAGGCTTTAACCCTTGAAAAAACAATGCAACTCCAATTTCTTTTGATTTTAGATGTAAAATGAATTGACAAAACTATTTCCATTTTCCAACAACTGAGATCTCATCATCCAAGCTCTCTTTCTCTCTTTTATGTATCCTGGGGTGTAGGTTATTGCAAACATCATGAAGAAACATGTCTTTATATGACAGAAACCTCAGAATTACTTAATCTGGTTTCTGATAAAATATGGATGGATAATCTGGCTGGTCAAAAAGTTAGGTTCTAAGTGTTGATGGAGAATGAAGCAGATGGCTGAGAGAGTGTTGATGAGAGGCAGTCCGAGTAGCTACATTTCAGTAAGAGACAGAGTGAAAGTAACATGTTAGGGTAAAGAAGGAGTGGGAAAGATGCTGGAATATCTGAGTTGAGATAGAAGTGGTAATAGTGCCCTTTTCTATTCTTTTTGCCAAAGGAGTTCTGGTTATTCAAGAAAGTAACCAAATGATTTTTTTTCTGTGAGATCAGCCACCATGTGAAGGTAAAAACAAAACAAACAAAAAAAAAAACATATGGAGGATGCTGCATTAACAAGCTGAACAGCTGCAGTTGATGTATGAACATATGCAAATCTCTGGTTAGAAAAGAGTAACTGATACTGGAAAGGGCTGAAATAAGGAGGTAAGTAAAGATGGACACTGACCATAATTTTAACCATAAGCATAGGTGGACACTGACCATAATTTTAACCATAAGAATACATGGTAATGGATCTGTTGGATGGTGATGGGGGTCAACAGCTTTAATTTGGTTTGTTCTGTATTTTATATATATTCTGGGTGCAATTCTGATGTATATTGTTTTTCTATAAAAAGGGACAATAAATAAATTATGAGCATGATAAATGATGGAAACTATAGTATCTCTGGCTATTTACAATTGAAATAAGTGCTTAAAAACTACATGGCACATGTTTATGGCTGTTAATTATTTATACTTGGATGCATTCATGCATTTTATTTTCAAGATGATTGCATGGGATTTTTATAATGGTTAAATGTTTTTCAGTCTGCATAAATAGCAGTTTCCTTCAACGTTCATTTCCTTGTTCCCCCCTTGGTTCTGTTAAGTGAATTTTGTAGTAGACTTGCTTTTCAAGGTGTTAGCTGAATTTTTTTGGTTTTGAGGTGTTACTTTTTGCAATATTTTGTAAGAACTTGATGTATTTGTAAGAAGAAGCTATAAAAGCAATCTAAATGTGATATGTGTAAGGGGGAAAGGAGTTTGTGAGGAGACAAGGAGTTTGTGGCATTCATGTATATAGTGAATTTTTCAACAGTGCTTTGTGGCTGATTTTATAATTCTTTCATTTCTTCCTCTGGACTGATATTGAATGAATTTGTAGAGATGCTGAAATGTTCTATTGGAACTGTGCACATATCTGTAGCATGGTGATGCATGGAGATATAAAAGGAAACAGTAACCTAAGAGTGTTAAGTATTAAGTATGATTGTTTTGAAATGTGTGAAAAGAGAGGTGATAACTATGTTGAGATATGTATTGTACTGAAACTCTACTTTAAGTATGGATGGATACACTGTTGTAGTTTTAATATGAAAGAAGTGCTTGGAAAGAGAAGTGCTATTCAAGAAAGGGTAGTTGAACTAGAAGAAAACCATACCTATTCAAGATAATAGCCATTCGTGATTTTGTCAATTTGAAATTTGAAAGTAGATCCATATAATATGTGTGTGTGTGTGTGTGTGTGTGTGTGTGTGTGTGTGTGTGTGTGTGTGTGTGTGTGTGTGTGTGTGTGTGTGTGTGTGTGTGTGTGTGTGTGTGTGTGTGTGCGTGTGTGTGCGTGTGTGTGTGTGTGTGTGTGTGTGTGTGTGTGTGTGTGTGTGTGTGTGTGTGTGTGCAGTTACATTCCCCATTACGTGAGCTCTACAATGAAAGTTTCCGGTAGCTTGTTTGTATGTGGAATTGTTAATATGAATATATACAGGCAGCATTTAATGCCTAGAGTCATCAGTAGGAACATTCTGGAAAAATACTTGAAAGCATTCTTAGATTTTAATGTTTCATGGGGTAACAAGAGGAGTAAAATGAGGAGGTCAGGAGTAAAATTATTATGATGTATTTGACCAAAGATCAGAAAAGGGACATGTGGAAGTTTGGTATGTAGAGCTATAAGGAATTGTGGCACATATGAAAAAGGGGAGAACAATGGAGGCTGCTGTTAAGGGGAGATGAGTGAAGTTGCAGAGGATAACACAAGTTGCAAATAGAAGAAGAGAAGTGTGTTGTGTGTTTTAGTAAAGCCAGTGATTATTAAAGAAGAGTAGTCATTGAGCTCTGTCTGTGGGTCTATTAGCAATGATCCAGGGGTGATTTGGGCAGGTTTTAAAAGTACAGGTAAATGCCATGAATGTGCCGATGATGACCATATGGAAAACTATTTTAAGATATTTGCTTATTCTTATTCTGTCTTTAACCAAAAATGACATGACAGAAGAAAGTAAATCTCCAGAAGCTACATTGTTACAAGTATGATGGGAAATCAGAGGTCTGTATGTTATATGTTTTGAATACTGGAACTCATTATATTCAGTAAATAATGGTAAGAGATGCTCTTTGTCAGACTTTATACTTAACACAGAAAGTGCAATCAGCAGCTGTAGTTTCTGCTCTGAGTATGGTGACATAGTATACTTTTATCAGTTATGTGGCTCATCAACTCCATACTGACTGCAATACTGATTCCTTGCCATCTCTTCGGTCATACCTCTCAACTTCTTACCACAAGAAATCTGGACAAAGCTTAAAATATTGGGGAGGCTAAGGCCCAAAAATAGGGACGGATTTTACATATCATTCTTATAAATTTAGAACGCTGCTAGAATAACAGGATTCATGTTGGCATGCATTCAGAAGGATGTGAAGTCTGAAACTCAAATCTAATTTATTATTTAAAGACCCCAATCCTCAGTGATTTGCCAGAAAACCACAATGTTTATGAAAACTCTGGACAGTTGAGCAGTATGTTTACAGCTCTAAGCTCTTAGTATTTTTCTTTGCTCGGCACAGTTTGGGAATTTTATTAAAACATAAATCAGTGTTAAGTATTTTGATGTGCCTGAGTTACTTTTGTAGTAATAGTATTTTCTAGGACCCAGATGTAGATTTGACTCACTTCCAGACAAATTTATCGCAATAATCTCAATATTACTTTTAAAACCGCTAAACAGAAACTTTTGTTGCTCATTTCATATCCTTACTACAATTTCTCCTGTTTAAACTTACTTTTGTATTATATTTTCAGCAAATGCCATCTTTCAATGCATCTTGTCTATCACCACACCATTCCCTAGAAATCCGCATATCCTGATATATTCATGTGGCTATTCTTAAAAAAAACATCCTTTATTAATTCTCATTTTGTACAGGTTTCCTCTCATTCCTAGTATGCTTTTATGTTTACATGCCAAATCAGTTTATTATTTCTGACAGAAAAGCATTTTCTAGCATGATATTTTCTTCTATATCATGCTCCATATAGCTAAGAACATGTATACTTATTTTGTCATCTTGTAATACTTTTAAATGTTATTTCTGTAGAATCAATTTCTGGTAATTAAATTGTGTATTTATAAAGAATAGACTGTTACTCTACCACTGTTAATTGCAAAACTGGGTAGTATTCAAGGATGACTACAACCATCATGTTGCCCTAATCGCCAAGAGCTGGTATTTTTTTAATTCTATCCCAACTGCACATAATCGGACTACAGCTGCATCTGTAATTGATTTTAATGGATCACATTTATATAACATTTATTTCAGATGCATCCTATGTAACCTTGACCTATAGGATTCCAAGAAACCAAAACATGAAACACAAACTCCCAAAATTCCAAAAGGATGAAATCTCTAGCTGAAAGCAGTTTTTGTAGGGATTCAAGCTTCCCTGCATTACCCATATCAGGAGCAAATTCCCCAAGCCCTCAAAACTAATCTATAACAATTTCATGATTGCGCAAACATAGAAGAAAAAGCTCCCCCAAGGCAAAAGAGTCACTGCTGGTGTATACACAGAATCTGAATCAACAGTGACTTCCTATGGAAAACAGTGATCAGCATTCTGTATATTGGAGACTTGTGGTTTATGGTCTTGATTCTGATGCAGTTTTCATCTTGGCTACCTGTATATTCTCATCTAAGTCAATATGCACAACTAAGAACAAAGCAAAAACTAAATCTTGTTGAACTTAGGGCTAAATATCAGTGTTAACTATCTTTGAGCACCCTATATAGTGCCTTTAGCTACTAGATAGCAGTATAATTGGTCGGGCTAGTCCTTAACACATTCACTATTCAGTCTGTCATGTCTGCACCTATAATGGTTGTAGAACTAAGTATTTTGTAAGAGTTTCATTAACCTGCAGCATATTTTAGTTGCCTGCAGAACAAATTCTGATCTATATACCTTATATCATTAGTGGAGGGTAGTATAATCACTCAATCATTAAAAAAAACTGCTGTCAAAAATTACATGTCAAATGTATTGGGCTTTAGTCTGATATAATTTTCACATAAACAAATGCAAAATCATATACTGTTTGGAGCGTTTTGCATTCTCCAGTTTTGTTGGTATAGCTGATACAAACTGCTAGAAAAATCTGCACATATTTTCTCTTCATCTCAAAATTTTAACAGAGAGCATATATTGATCACATATAATGCACATCTTATCCATCTGTTTCTAGAATTTAGTAAACTGTGTTGTATATGAAATGCCCAGAGTAAGGACATGGTTCACTAGTTCAGCCTGTTTACTTAAAGATTATCAAGCATGTCAAGAAATATGGGAATCTGACATGAAATCATGGAGTTCAGTGATCAGAATATAATGACTGATGTCTCAGAATTTGAAGAACTTAATAAAAGCTTTGTTTTTTTTTTCATTCTTTATAAAATGCTGACAACATTAAACTGAGTTTGATTCAGTCCATGCTTAACTTTTTTTTTCAGAATTTCAATTATGAAGCTGAGAACAGCAGTACACAATATGGCCGTCACAATAATGTAGCCAAAAATTCTCTGAGAACAGCTACTACGGTGTAACCTTAATATGGGAAGGTTGGTATCTCACACAAAGAAGAGTTAAGAATGTACAGAGCAAAGCCAATTCTTGAGCATAAAACTCAGGATCCATTTTGCACTTCTGAGTATGGCATGCACAGGACTCACTTATGCTGCAAAATTAAGCACATTGTATAAGTCAATATGAAAGCAATTAACTGTTTATGTGGTGGGTATTATAGTAAAATAACAGACTTTCTAAGGCTATCACCCTCCCCAAACTTCTAAGGTCTGTTATTTCCTTACATTGCCCACTCTGGAAGGCATTATTGTCTGAATAAATTAGCATTGTGTTTGTTGTTAACCATTTTAGTAAATGTTTCTATAACTTTGCATTATGTGTTTGTTTGCTTGCTGGTATTCTTTGAATTAAGAAAAAAGGTTTCTTGTTTTGTTTTAGGTATTATTTTGGTGTAGCTCCTGATAATGCAAATAATCTTCAGTTTTTACCAAAATAAGAATATTAAGATATGAATAATTTCTGACATACAAACCCAGGAAATATTTATCTACTGATTAATTAATTTTATAATAAAAGGACATTTTAAGAATCATTGCATTTAAAGCTGTTTACCTAGTCAGAATTAAAACAATGATTTTGGGAAATTTCTTACTTGTATCGTATTAGAACATTGCTACAAGAAATATACTCTGAATATAATATAATGAGCTAACAAATTGTAAACATCTTGCCTGTGGTATCACAGTACAAAAAAAGAAAAGAAATAACTTACCATAGAGCTAGTATCCAGTCCTTTTTTAAAAGCATTATAACCACAGTAAAGTCTTTGGTACAAGTAAACTTTCCTATTGTTTTGTGTTTACCTAAAGTTATTTTTATGGTATTATCACACAGAGTGTTAGAATAAAATGGGAAAACAACACAGAATAATTATATAGTAATACCCATTTAGATGAGGCTCGCTGCTAGTTCTACAAAGCGCAATTCAGTTTCTTTACTGCACAGTACTGTCACAGGCAGGTTGTAAAAGCATTTAAAAATTACACACCCTGAAATGATGCATTTTAAAATGCATCTGTATAATCAATATTATTTAAGAAGAATAAGTTATTTTTTTCTTTAAATACTCTATGTTGTTTGCGGGGCTATGTTTAGGGATCAAACAGCACATTCATCGAACAGCCGTTCATCATACATAGACCACAAAGCTTCATTTAATCAAAAGGCCATTTGATCATAGATAATTTCATCGAACGATCATAGTTGGCCAACATAAATGAAATGGAACTAGTATATACTTATTGGTAATATAGGTATAAGGAAACTTGTCCTTTTCCCATTGTAGTGTGATCTCGGAGCTGGTATATATAATTAATGGGGGGTGTGGATAAGGAGGGTCAGGTATTCACCAAATGCTCCTCTTGAGGGGGTGCCCCAGCTAATAATATATATACCAACTCTGAGTTCACGCTACAGTAGGGAAAGGACAGGTTTCCTTATACCCATGTTATCGATAAGTATGTACTAGTTCTTTTTCATTTATGTTGGCCAGCTATGATCATTCTATGAAATTATCGACAATCATATGGCCTTTCAATTAAATGAAGTTTTGCTGGTCTGTGTACAATGAACAGCTGTTTGATGAGCTTGCTGTTCGATCAGTCAACATAGACCATTTTTTGCTGGGTTTTTTTTTAATGCTGTATTTTGACATATTGGTTTTGCTCTGTGACCAATCATCTTCTAGTATTTTATAAGAATATTTGTTAAATTATCTTAGCAATATTATCAATAAACCTTCAAATCAATATGGACATCAAGTTGCACTTCAGAACTGATTATATCCACAAGTTCAATACAACTTATCAGCTATTATTGCTGAAAAAATTAACATAAAAATAGATACAAGAGAATTAGTCTGCCAATATTTTCGAAGCTCTCTCACAAATAACTCTAGTCCATGCACATGACATGCTACATAAATAATTTCAATAAGACATTTCTTTTCAGAAGTGTTTTCCCTAAACCATTTAGCCATTTCAATTATTTATATTTTATAAAAAAAAAAATCCTGAATAATTTTGTTACGATCTGCTCAGACTTGGATTAAACATGTTTGAAAAGGACACATCTATGTGTTAAACTCAAATATGTGTAATTTGTTCTCACTTTATAAAACAGTGAGTGGTATTCATTTGGAAAATGCACCTGGCTTTGTAATATTTACAGTGAATTAAAAGCCAGTGTTGAAATTTCACTTTTATTTTTTGTGTGGAAATGACAATGGCAAAAGTGACAATGTATATTTATAAAAATCTAAAATATGAAGTGAAAAGTATTTTTCAGTAATAAACATGATCTTGGAAAAATAGCTTTGCTTTTATTTGCTATAACCATTTATGCTACTTATTAAGTTTCAGTGAGGAGTTAAGACAGGCACTGTGTGGCAGTGAAGAGTTACCAAATAGCTGGGTAACTACAGCAGAGCTAGTAAGAGAGATGGCTAGAAAGGTGCTTGGTGTGACATCTGGACAGAGGAAGGAGGACAAGGAGACATGGTGGTGGAATGAGGAAATACAGAAGAGTATACAGAGAAAGAGGTTGGCAAAGAAGAAGTGGAATTGTCAGAGAGATGAAGAAAGTAGACATGAGTATAAGGAGATGAGGCGCATGGCAAAGAGAGAGATGGCGAAGGCTAAGGTAAGGCATATGAAGAGTTGTATGAAAGGTTGGACAATAAGGAGGGAGAAAAGGACCTGTACCGATTGGCTAGACAGAGGGACCGAGCTAGGAAAGATGTGCAGCAGGCAAAGGTGATAAAGGATAATGAGGGAAACATACTCACAAGTGAGGAGAGTGTGTTGAGGAGATGGAAAGAGTACTTTGAGGGGTTGATGAATGAAGAGAATGAGAGGGAGAGAAGGTTGGATGATGTTGGGATAGTGAATCATGAAGTTCAGTGGATTAGCAAGGAGGAAGTAAGGATAGCTATGAAGTGGATGAAGAATGGAAAGGCTGTTGGCCCAGATGACATACCTGTGGAAGCATGGAGGTGTTTAGGTGAAATGGCAGTGGCGTTTTTAACCAGATTGTTTAATGAAATCTTGGAAAGTGAGAGGATGCCTGAGGAATGGAGAAAAAGTGTTTTGGTACCGATTTTTAAGAATAAGGGTGATGTGCAGAGCTGTAGTAACTACAGAGGGATTAAATTTATCAGTCACAGCATGAAGGTATGGGAAAGAGTAGTGGAAGCTAGGTTAAGAAGGGACATGATGATTAGTGATCAGCAGTATGTTTTCATGCCGGAAAGAGCACTGCAGATATGATGTTTGCTCTGAGAGTGTTGATGGAGAAGTACAGAGAATGTCAGAAAGAGTTGCATTGTGTTTTTGTAGACTTAGAGAAAGCATATGACAGGGTGCCTAGAGAGGAGTTGCGGTATTGTATGAGGAAATCAGGAGTGCCAGAGATGTATGTAAGAGTGGTACAGGATATGTAAGAGGGTAGTGTGACAGCGGTGAGGTCTGCTGTGGGAGTGATGTGCGTTTAAGGTGGAGGTGGGGTTACATCAAGGATCAGCTCTGAGCACTTTCTTATTTGAAATGTTGATGGACAGGTTGACAGACGAGATCAGACAGGAGTCCCCGTGGACTATGATGTTTGCAGATGAAATTATGATCTGTAGTGAGAGTAGGGAACAGGTGGAGGAGACACTGGAGAGATGGAGATATGCTCTAGAGAGAAGAGGAATGAAGGTCAGCAGGACTAAAGCAGAATATATGTGTGTGAATGAGAGGGAGGATAGAGGAATGGTGAGGATGCAAGGAGTAGAGGTGGCGAAGGTGGATGAGTTTAAATATTTGGGGTCAATATTTCAGAGTAACGGTGAGCGTGGAAGAGAGGTGAACAAGAGAGTACAGGCAGGATGGAGTGGGTGGAGAAAAGTGTCAGGAGTGATTTGTGACAGACGAGTACCTATAAGAGTGAAAGGAAAGGTCTACAAGAGGATAGTGAGACCAGCTATGTTATATGGGTTGGAGACAGTGGCATTGACAGAAAGGCAGGAGTTTGAGCTGGACGTGGCAGAGTTAAAAATGTTAATATTTGCACTGGGTGTGACAAGGATCAGGAATAAGTATATTAGAGGGTCAGCCCAGGTTGGAAGGTTTGGAGACAAAGTCAGGGATGCAAGATTACGTTGGTTTGGACATGTGCTGAGGAGGGATGCTGAGTATATTGGGAAAAAGATGCTAAGGATGAAGCTACCAGGTAACAGGAAAAGAGGAAGGCCTAAGATAAGGTTTATGGATGTAATGAGAGAGGACATGCAAGTGGTTGGTGTGACAGACAAGATGCAGAGGACAGGAAGAAATGGAAAAAGGTGATCCACTGTGGCAACCCCTAATGGGAACAGATGAAAGAAGATGATGATTAAGTTTCAGTAAAAAACACTTTTTTTCTGCCTATTCATGCAATTCGTAAGGAATCACATGTTTTGGTAACATATCTAAATAAGTCTGTAAATTCTTTCTTATGAGACCCATTGCTAATGGTAGTAATATTCAGTCTCCCAGGAACATGCCTTGCAGAAAACAAAACTATAATTTGTATGCTATATTTTGACTCATTTGTTTTGGTCTGTGACAAATCATCTTCCAGTATTTTATAAGATTATTTGTTAAATTAGCTTAGCAATATTATCAATAAATCTACAAAGCAGTACAGACATCAAGTTGCACTTCAAAATTGATTATTTCCACAACAAATTCAGTACAATCCATCAGGTATTACTGCTGAAAAAATGAACATAAAAATAGATATGAGAGAATTAGTCTGCCGATAATTTCCAAGCTTTCCCACAAATAACTTTAGTCCATCCACATAGCATGTTACATGGATACCTTCAATAAGAAATTTCTTTTCAGAAGTGTTTTCTTCAAACCATTTAGCCATTTGAATTATTTATATTTTATAACAAAAAAAACCCTAAATAATTTTGTTATGATCTGCTCAGACTTGGATTACATGTGTTTGAAAAGGACACCTCTATGTGATAACGTCTAATTTGTTTTCACTTTATAAAGCTGTGAGTGGTATTAATTTGCAAAATGTACCTGGGTTTGTAATATGTACAGTGAATCAAAAACCAATGTTAAAATTTCACATTTTTTTCAGTGTGGAAATGACATTGGCAAAGGTGACAATGTATGCTTATGAAAAATCTAAAATATGAAGTGAAAATTATTTTTCAGTAATAAATGTGTTCTTAGAAAAAATATTGTTGCTTTTATTTGATGTAACCATTTATGCTATTTATTAAATTTAATTAAAAAAATAATTTTGTATGCCTATTCATGCAATTCATACAGAGTTACATGTATCAGTAACATATGTAAATACAATTGTATATTCTTTTTTATGATTGCTAATGGCAATACAATTCACTTTCCCAGGAACATGCCTTACAGAAAATAAAACATTAATTTCAAGACAAAGCAGTATGAACTTTCTCAACAGTTAATGAACTATCTCATCTTTTGCTTACCTTTTCAGCAGTACCTTCCCTGCAATCTCATTACCTCAATGAAAAGTTACTGTTTTGTTCTGAAACACCTCTTTCTACACCAACAGTATCCAATTAAAGATTGTCAACAGGTATTGTTTTTCATACAGGTAACTATCCTATGACCTGATCAAGCATAAGCAAAGCACCTCCCTTTCAGATAAGCCCCAATACCTATAGCTTCAGCTGCATTGGTATAAATCTGCAGATCATCAGACAAGCTGTAATGATCTGGCTGCATGGATGCACCATTAAAATGCTTACAAACGTTTCTCCAGATCAGCAAATCATCCTTAATGCTGTAGGATGTCCTTACTTGTTATGTTTCTTCCTTTGACCTTTAAAGACTAATCAAAGACCTGTTAAATGTTTGATCTTCACTTACTATTCTGCAGGCAAAATTAAACAAACCATGCAACTCCATTACTTCAGTCACTCTATTGACTTATTCAAAATAATACCAATCTTCTCACACAATTTAACCAATTTAACTTGTGGAAGTTTAAAGAGACACAAATTAACATATGTAAATAAAACAAAAAATGTTAAGACTTTCTCCAAGACCCCTATTTTTCATTGGCTAAAGACACTTCCAATTCCTCACAAAGGTTTAAAAATACATATGTACCTTCAAAAATCCCCAGTCTGTGCTTTACCTGCCAACAAAAAAATCACCCAACTAATGAACAGCCCTTCAGAATGAAGCCTTCTTCTCCCAGATCTGCAGTAAGTCTGAACTATTTTTTTTTAAGGTTGTACACACTACTATACAAACCATGGGCATTTTTCTTTTTTAAAATAAAAATATCCCTTGAGGCACATCCAAGGCATTACACAGTCTTCTTTACTAGCTGATAATAGAAAAAAGCTGATTAAGCATCCAGTTTAAACAAACATGGCTCTTGGAAGGACCTAATAACATTAAATGCATCATCTAAAAACATACAGCACCTTAACATCCCTCCCATCTATTTGGTCTTTAATAGACATACTCTCTGGAAAGGAAATACGATGAATCAGCTGAAATTCCCCTTGAAGCAACTTAGGAATTAACCCCATTGGAGATATCTTATATTCCTAAAAAGTACGAGACCTAAGTTAAAACTTTGATCAATAAATTATAGATATATTTGTGGAAAGTTTATATTAGCCTTTATTATTTTTCATGATCCAGTTTTGCAAGCAATGCTTAATATGGAAATGTTTAATTGTGATAAGGCAATGAAATGTAACAATGTGAATTTTCAGAGGCATTTATGTAAGATAAAATGATCATATATTATTAATGAAGTGGTCACATTATGGATCAATATTCCTATTAATATCTTTTTGACAAATAATATGGCCACTTTAAGAAATCATTGGACTGTTGGATGAAAGATAAAGTGTATGCACCTTATTTAAAGGAATCAGGGCTCCTAGTCAGCCTTTTGGCAAAAACACTGTAGCACTACTTATGAACTTATGAACAATAGCTCAAGTGAGAGGGGCAAATCCCTGGTTGTAAAATGTTGGGGTAGGGCACAATCAGCTGATCCCGATCTCTCTGTGGTCAAACCTGAGTGCTTTAACTTTGCTACAGTCTTAAAAAAATACAATTTTGTTTTTTTAACTAAAACCTGAGTGCTGTAGTGCTCTCTACAGGCAAATGTTTACTAAAGTTTAAATTTTTTTTTAAACTAAAACAAGAGCAATGTAGTGCTCCATGCAGCAAGGGTATGCATTGCACCAACTGCTTGCTACATTTCTAGCAAGCAGTTTTCTACAGTTTGAAAAGAAGAAATTATTATTTTTTTAAACTAAAACATGGGCAGTGTAGCACTCTACGCAGGCTGGGAATATACTGTAGCAGCTGTTTGCTACAGTCTAAAACAAGAAACATTTTTTTTAATAAAATATGGTGAAGGAGGGTTGGGGGCAGGGCACAGAAATGGGACCAGAATGGTTGTGACAGGGAAGTGAGCATGTTAAGCATCTGGTAATGGGTTTGCTGAAGTTCTCGCTCAGAGTCTGTCTGTCATGCCATATTGTCTGCATACAGCAGCTTTGCTGATCTGTCCCCTCTGACCTGTTTGCTAATGTAAATAATCACCAATATGAACATCAGTGGGTTCAGAGATGAACCCTGGTGCACACCCATTCCTACGGGAAACACCTCTGTGAGACGTAACACTGTTTGTATGTGAGTCATTGTGTCCTTATTTATAGCCTGCACTAGTTTTACCAATATTTCTGGGACTTTGCACCACTGCAGTACTGTTCAAATAAGCTTTCTTGGGATAAAACCTTGGCTGAATTGTTGAAAGAGTTTGAGCTTAAATTGTTTAAACTGAAGAGAACCCAGCTTGAAAACAGCTATTTAACTAGAAATATTGAGCTGGGGATGGTACCGAAAGGACTGCGAGTGTGGAGATACCCAAATGGGGTCGATGGCAACAAACCTATGTTGGACGAATTACATGATCTTTTCAATAAGACTGGTTTGGACATTATGAATATAATGGTGAATTTAATAACATTAAGATAGAAACAAAGAAACTTCAAAACAACCATAAAAAGAAAAAAAGATGGTACCAACAGCAGACCAGGCTATTGTAAAACAAAAATGCTTTACTTGTAAGCGCTTTCATGCAGAAAAATATCCGCACTTCTTCAGACAAGTTACAAGCATAAAATGCCAGGCATTTATACATAAATTAATGTTAACACATGTAAATGAAACAGCTTGTTAATAATTAACACTTGAACACATAATTGAATACAAGAATTAAAGAAAACCACATTTCAAATAGTTCAAATACTAATACACTGCCAAGATATAAATACTGTTGATACACACAGCTATATAAGCTGTCATAAATATCGTTCAAACTTTTTTTAAAAAAACATTTTTTTAAAAAATCAACCTTATGTTATAAGAAAAACTTTTAAACAACCTAGTTTTAATTTTTATGTGTGTTTAATATGTTTTATATATTTAATGCTTATTAAACATTTATCTCATGAGAGCTTTCAATTTTAAAAGACATTTTATCGAACAGGTCTCATTTAAGCCAGGAAAGACATGAGCATTAGTTTTAAGCTGCCATAATAGCTCCTGTTCTTCCAAGTGCAAATGCCATGGACCACCTCTTAAGTTCTTATTTACTTTCTGAACAATGGTGAACATAAATTTATGATTACTGTTTTCCATAATGTGTTTAGCAAGAGCGTTTGTAACTATATTTTTAGAAATAACATAAAGATGCTCATAAATACGCTGCTTAAGCTGACGTTCAGTTTTCCCAAAATAAAACGCAAAACAAGTTTGACAAAAAGCAAGATAAACAACCCCTTCACTTTGACAGTTAAACCTCTCATTGATATAATATTTCGTACCTCTTATATGAAAAGTTGATCCTGTTTGAATATGTTTGCAATAATTAGTGTCCACATTTGTACATCCCTCTATTAGATCTTTGTTGCTTTAATGAACACTCTAAAAGGGTCTTTAGAGATGGTGCTTTTTTATAAAAAACGAATGGTTTCGCGCCTAGGGTACTGTAACATTGTGGCTCCTGTAATATTAGGTCCCAATTGATGTTTAAGATGTTCTTGAAATCAGCAGCAAATTCATTAAATTCAGTTAACAAACTAGTACAATATTTATTCAAACCACTAGTGACTGGGGGGGGGGGGGTTTACATTCCCATTCGAATTTAAGACATCAGATGACAATAAGTACTGATCTCTTTTCTTCAATAGTGGTCCTAAAAGACCATTCTGCCTCTTTAACTTGACTTCTTTCGTCAAGTCAGAAATCATTTTAATAGGATAACCTCTATTTGAAAACATTTCTTTAAGGATACAACATTCTTTATCAAATAGGTCATCCTCAGAACACATACGAGAGACACGTACCAACTGGCCCTTTACAACCCCTCTTTTCTGAAAATAAGGGTGATTGCTGGAAAAATGTAAGAGAGAGTTACTATACAGGGGTTTCCTATAAATACAAGTTGAAAAACATTGTTGTTGTATATCCTTACTAATGTTTATGTCCAAAAAGTTAATAGAAAAATCATCAAGTCCATAAGTGAACTTTAAAAAAAGGTGTAAAGGAGTTCATGACTTCCTTGAATTCATCCACCTGTTCATTGTTACCTTTAATTATCATAAAAATGTCGTCTTGGTAATGGGTATACCATACGACTAGTTGTTGAAAAAGGACATTAGTAATCAAAAAAGAACGTTCCCAAAACGCCATAACTGAATTGGCGAAGGTACCCCCACAAGGAGAGCCCATCGCAACACCCGTTTGTTGCAAATAAATAGTGTTTTTAAACATGAAATAATTATTACTCAAAACCAGTTCAAGTAAATTAATAAGTAAATCTATGTCATGACCAGGATACTGTTTAAATAACAGGAACTCCCTTACCCACTCAAGGCCAATACTTTGCGGTATTACCATATATAAATCCCTGACATCTGCTGTAAAAAATTTATAATTAACATCAAAGGGAATGGTGTTTAAATTTTTAGCACGTGCCAAGAGTCAATACAGATCTGCGGTTCTGTTTTCAGAATTTCTTTTAATTTATTATCAACCCACTTGGCACATGCGTAGGTGATTGATTGTCTACCATCAATTATGGGCCTAAAAGGTGGGTTACAAACTCCTTTATGTAATTTTGGGACCCCAAACATTACAGGAATGAGAGGCACTGGCATAGACAAATAATGATATAAATCCAAGGAAATACTCCCTTCAATGAATAAGTCACTCAAAATATTCTTAATTTTTTGATAAGATTGATTAAGTTCATTTCTGGAGATCATCTTATAACTGTCTAAGGATAACATAGATTTAATTGTATTATCATAGTCATCCTCATACATAAGGATGGCCCCGCTGCCCTTATCTGACTTCATAACACGTATCTGATGGCTTTTAGCTAATAATATAAGATCAATAGCTTTTGTGTCAGGGTCATTTCTTCTATAATTTCGACTATGTAAACTTCTCAAATGAATTTCTGATATTTTCTCAAACAAAACTAAATTATTATTAAGTGGAGGATTGTAAATACTAGCAACCCGCTGCTCTGTTAAAATGTTGTTACAATCCTTAAACAGTATGTTAAGATTCAGCTTGCGTGTATATAACTTTAAATTACATAATACACGACCAATGTTTGACTTGTTAGGTAAAACAAAGTTAAAACCTTTCGCAAGTAATTCAATAAATTCAATCGGAGGTACAAAGGTAGTATAATTATATACTTTAAAGTCCTTACTAGTGTTATATAAAATAACAGATGTTGCAATAGAGCCATCAAGTACTATTTCTTGCGCTGGCTTTATGATCTATTGTTCTGGGTTTTCTTCCCCCAGTTCGAATTCCTCTTCTTGCGATTGGGGTAATGTTGTTGAAAACCCGACCGGGACATGTTTTGACTATTTGTATCATTCCTTTGATTTTGAATGCATTCACTACGTCGAACTTGAGATGCAGCATTCCCATTAACTGAATGTTGCTCATCTAACAAGAGCGGAAATTGGTTAAAATCGTCATCTGACACTACATCCGCTTCATTATTGTTAATTCGACCATTGGTTAAACTACTTTGGGAAGGAAGTATAACCAAATTCGAATTCATAATTGGTGGATCAGGATATGCTCTTTTCTTTTCATACGCTAGTTTATCCCTAGCGAGTTTACGTTTCTTGGTTTCATTAATCTTGTTCAATAAGGAATTAATGCTGACAAAATTCCTACCATAATCGTATGCATAACAGTGAAAGTCACTGTCATCCTTGATTTCTTTCTCCAAAATCTCAAATTGTAACTTTAAATCTGACATTTGCGTGTCATAAGCGTTAATAAGAAGTTCTAAAAAATTGAGCCCCTGTTGATTGAAAAATTGTATAAGTTCTATATGAAAAGGAGAATCTTTTATAACCCCAGATGGGCATCTCCATTGTCTCAGACCTTTTGGAACGATACTGTGCTTAATACACTCACAAAAGTAAATTATCTCCGCTTGCAGTTTCTTATATTTAAGCAAAGAAATGTCAAATTGTTTTAACTTTGATACAATGTTAACGGTGGTATTTAAATTACCTTGATCAGCAACATTGACATTAGAGCTATCCTGAAACATATTATTCGGTGCTTTAATAAATTCAAGCAATCGAGGTGATTCACTGTTAGAAAAATGAGCATTACCGTTATTATTGTTAGTATTGTTGTTATAACCAGTCGGTGATGGAATACGCCGGCTACTTGGTATATATCCATTACAGTTTGGTTGTGCTGGTGGAATACTGTCCATGGAATCTTGACTCAAACTAGGTTGTTGTAAGCCATTGTTACCCTGTGAAGACCCGGGGTCACTCGGCAGCTGCTGGAAAATTACCCCTGTCCTCTGGCGAACCACTGGTGTTGAGCCGGTAAACCGGCTGTTCAATTGTGCAGCA
Organism: Protopterus annectens; assembly: GCF_019279795.1. Classification (NCBI taxonomy): domain Eukaryota; kingdom Metazoa; phylum Chordata; order Ceratodontiformes; family Protopteridae; genus Protopterus; species Protopterus annectens. Next base: position 982,225,021 of record NC_056741.1, on the reverse strand, counting down.
AGATCATCCACCCATTGGGTAAGATGTTGTATAAGAGCCGTTAAGTTCCCAGTAGAATCCATATCTATATTAGAAGCTCCACTGGAATTCGAATGTGCTAAAAACAATGCCTGCGGCTGCGATAGCTGGCTACCACCACTTTGAGCCATACAAACAAAGAAACTTCAAAACAACCATAAAAAGAAAAAAAGATCTTACCAACAGCAGACCAGGCTATTGTAAAACAAAAATGCTTTACTTGTAAGCGCTTTCATGCAGAAAAATATCCGCACTTCTTCAGACAAGTTACAAGCATAAAATGTCAGGCATTTATACATAAATTAATGTTAACACAAGTAATTGAAACAGCTTGTTAATAATTAACACTTGAACACATAATTGAATACATGAATTAAAGAAAACCACATTTCAAATAGTTCAAATACTAATACACTGCCAAGATATAAATACTATTGATACACACAGCTATATAAGCTGTCATAAATATCATTCAAACTTTTTTTTTAAAATTTGCACTTGGAAGAACAGGAGCTATTATGGCAGCTTAAAACTAATGCTCATGTCTTTCCTGGCTTAAATGAGACCTGTTCAATAAAATGTCTTTTAAAATTGAAAGCTCTCATGTGATAAATGTTTTATAAGCATTAAATATATAAAACATATTAAACACACATAAAAATTAAAACTAGGTTGTTTAAAAGTTTTTCTTATAAGATAAGGTTGATTTTTTTAAAAAAATTTTTTTAAAAAAAGTTTGAACGATATTTATGACAGCTTATATAGCTGTGCGTATCAATAGTATTTATATCTTGGCAGTGTATTAGTATTTGAACTATTTGAAATGTGGTTTTCTTTAATTCTTGTATTCAATTATGTGTTCAAGTGTTAATTATTAACAAGCTGTTTCAATTAATTGTGTTAACATTAATTTATGTATAAATGCCTGACATTTTATGCTTGTAACTTGTCTGAAGAAGTGCGGATATTTTTCTGCATGAAAGCGCTTACAAGTAAAGCATTTTTGTTTCACAATAGCCTGGTCTGCTGTTGGTACCATCTTTATTTCTTTTTATGGTTGTTTTGAAGTTTCTTTGTTTGTATGGCTCAAAGTGGTGGTAGCCAGCTATCGCAGCCGCAGGCATTGTTTTTAGCACATTCGAATTCCAGTGGAGCTTCTAATACAGATATGGATTCTACTGGGAATTTAACGGCTCTTATACAACATCTTACCCAACGGGTGGATGATCTTGCTGCACAATTTAACAGCCGGTTTACCGGCTAAACACCAGTGGTTCGCCAGAGGACAGGGGTAATTTTCCAGCAGCTGCCGAGTGACCCCGGGTCTTCACAGGGTGAAAATGGCTTACAACAACCTAGTTTGAGTCAAGATTCCATGGACAGTATTCCACCAGCACAACCAAACTGTAATGAATATATACCAAGTAGCCGGCGTATTCCATCACCAACTGGTCATAACAACAATACTAACAATAATAACGGTAATGCTCATTTTTCTAACAGTGAATCACCTCGATTGCTTGAATTTATTAAAGCACCGAATAATATGTTTCAGGATAGCTCTAATGTCAATGGTGCTGATCAAGGTAATTTAAATACCACCGTTAACATTGTATCAAAGTTAAAACAATTTGACATTTCTTTGCTTAAATATAAGAAACTGCAAGCAGAGATAATTTACTTTCGTGAGTGTATTAAGCACAGTATTGTTCCAAAAGGGCTGAGACAATGGAGATACCCATCTGGGGTTATAAAAGATTCTCCTTTTCATATAGAACTTATACAATTTTTCACACAACAGGGGCTCAATTTTTTAGAACTTCTTATTAACGCTTATGACACGCAAATGTCAGATTTAAAGTTACAACTTGAGATTTTGGAGAAAGAAATCAAGGATGACAGTGACTTTCACCATTATGCATATGATTATGGTAGGATTTTTGTCAGCATTAATTCCTTATTGAACAAGATTAATGAAACCAAGAAACGTAAACTCGCTAGGGATAAACTAGCGTATGAAAAGAAAAGAGCATATCCTGATCCACCAATTATGAATTCGAATTTGGTTATACTTCCTTCCCAAAGTAGTTTAACGAATGGTCGAATTAATAATAATGAAGCGGATGTAGTGTCACTCGGCAGCTGCTGGAAAATTACCCCTGTCCTCTGGCGATTTTGACCAATTTCCGCTCTTGTTAGATGAGCAACATTCAGTTAATGGGAATGCTACATCTCAAGTTCGACGTAGTGAACGCATTCAAAATCAAAGGAATGATACAAATAGTCAAAACATGTACCGGTCGGGTTTTCAACAACATAACCCCAATCGCAAGAAGAGGAATTCGAATTGGGGGAAGAAAACCCAGAACAAGAGATCATACAACCGGCGCAAGAAATAGTACTTGATGGCTCTATTGCAACACCTGTTATTTTATATAACACTAGTAAAGACTTTAAAGTATATAATTATACTACCTTTGTACCTCTGATTGAATTTATTGAATTACTTGCGAAAGGTTTTAACTTTGTTTTACCTAACAAGTCGAACATTGGTCGTGTATTATGTGATTTAAAGTTATATACATGCAAGATGAATCTTAACATACTGTTTAAGGATTGTAACAACATTTTAACAGAGGAGCGGGTTGCTAGTATTTACAATCCTCCACTTAATAATAATTTAGTTTTGTTTGAGAAAATATCAGAAATTCATTTGAGAAGTTTACATAGTCGAAATTATAGAAGAAATGACCCTGACACAAATGCTATTGATCTTATATTATTAGCTAAAAGCCATCAGATACGTGTTATGAAGCCAGATAAGGGTGGCGGGGCCATCCTTATGTATGAGGATGACTATAATAATACAATTAAATCTATGTTATCCTTAGACAGTTATAAGATGATCTCCAGAAATGAACTTAATCAATCTTATCAAAAAATTAAGAATATTTTGAGTGACTTATTCATTGAAGGGAGTATTTCCTTGGATTTATATCATTATTTGTCTATGCCAGCGCCTCTCATTCCTGTAATGTTTGGCGTCCCAAAATTACATAAAGGAGTTTGCAACCCACCTTTTAGGCCCATAATTGACGGTAGACAATCAATCACCTACGCATGTGCCAAGTGGGTTGATAATAAATTAAAAGAAATTCTGAAAACAGAACCGCAGATCTGTACTGACTCTTGGCACGTGCTAAAAAATTTAAACACCATTCGCTTTGACGTTAATTATAAATTTTTTACAGCAGATGTCAGGGATTTATATACGATAATACCGCAAAGTATTGGCCTTGAGTGGGTAAGGGAGTTCCTGTTATTTAAACAGTATCCTGGTCATGACATAGATTTACTTATTAATTTACTTGAACTAGTTTTGAGAAATAATTATTTCATGTTTAAAAACACTATTTATTTGCAACAAACGGGTGTTGCGATGGGCTCTCCTTGTGGGGGTACCTTCGCCAATTCAGTTATGGCATTTTGGGAACGTTCTTTTTTGTTTACTAATGTCCTTTTTCAACAACTAGTCGTATGGTATACCCATTACCAAAATGACATTTTTATGATAATTAAAGGTAACAATGAACAGGTGGATGAATTCAAGGAAATCATGAACTCCTTTACACCTTTTTTTAAAGTTCACTTATGGACTTGATGATTTTTCTATTAACTTTTTGGACATAAACTTTAGTAAGGATATACAACAACAATGTTTTTCAACTTGTATTGATAGGAAACCCCTGTATAGTAACTCTCTCTTACATTTTTCCAGCAATCACCCTTATTTTCAGAAAAGAGGGGTTGTAAAGGGCCAGTTGGTACGTGCCTCTCGTATGTGTTCTGAGGATGACCTATTTGATAATGAATGTTGTATCCTTAAAGAAATGTTTTCAAACAGAGGTTATCCTATTAAAATGATTTCTGACTTGACGAAAGAAGTCAAGTTAAAGAGGCAGAATGGTCTTTTAGGACCACTATTGAAGAAAACAGATCAGTACTTATTGTCATCTGATGTCTTAAATTTGAATGGGAATGTAAACCCCCCCCCCCCCAGTCACTAGAGGTTTGAATAAATATTGTACTAGTTTGTTAACTGAATTTAATGAATTTGCTGCTGATTTCAAGAACATCTTAAACATCAGTTGGGACCTAATATTACAGGACCCACAATGTTTGTCAAATAAATTGTTAAAATCAGACTGTAAAAATCATTAGGCTTTTCAAAATGACAGTCAATAACACAGGAAGCTCAAGTTCAAAACGTTTTACTAGTGTACACCAGGAGGCAAAAAACTATACAAAACAAGTATAGAGTTTTGACTGACATGATACAGGAAGTAAACTTCTTTAAATACACTATACATTCAAGCTGTGCCCACCTTACTGATGTGGTCAGTCACAGGGCACCTACATCATTACAGTCTACAATATTCTATTCATAAGAAAGTGCTGAGGTTATACTTTTTAAAAGTTTTCCCATGAGAATAATACAGCCTTGCTAGGCACCTGGTCAATTACAATGTCTTTCTGTAAATGTTACTCTTTCAAGGTTCCAGGCCTGTTCGAATACAATAGTCAGTTCATTTCTTAATACGTTCCTTTGTCTCTCTGGTAAGCAGCTGTACTCTATCTTCGATAGAGCTCACAAGGCCATCCTCCTCAGTGGAAGGAAGAAAGATATACATGTACATACATTTATTTTTCTCTAACCCAGCAGATAATAATTGCTGAAAGACATAAGCCTGCTGAGCTGGCTACTGCCAGGGTCAGAGTTCAATCACACTGCAGCTAAGCTTCAGGCAATTACATGCAAGATCATTTCTACTGCCATATTGTAAAATAGAATTAAATGCATTACATATTATACTGTTTCTAAACTAGCACTACATATATGTTTAAGTACATATTTTTCTAACATTCTCCCTCCTTTTAATGCTTTTTATTCTATCCAGAAACATAAACAACATTATTTCATTCCCTAGCCTCTTCCTCTCTGGAACTTTCAACTAGGCAAGTCATTTGTTTTATATTTCAGGAAGAATTTCATTTGGTAATAACAGATTTAACTCCAGGTCTTGATACATAGTCTCGGTTACAGATACGTCAACAAAGTCCCTAATTAATCTTTTCATACAAGGTATCCCGCAACAGACACATGCTCCTAATATGGGCAAAACAACACAAATGGCAATCAAGATATTCATTAGGATTGAACCCCACCCGCCAAATTGATTCTGGAAAAAGTTCGTCAGTGGGTTTGGGCCTGGTTCCGCCATGGCTGATACCTGCTGTATTACCTCTATGTGGTCGTTGATTTCGTGCTTATTATCTGGTATATACACACAGCATTCTTCTTTGATAAGCGCGCACGTACCACCTCTCGCCGCTAGGGTGAAGTCAAGAGCCATTCGATTTTGTAGCACAACAGTTCTCATTGCATTCAGTTCATCAGTCACAAGTTCGAGAGCGGAAAAAGTCGCATTGCTCATTACTTCGAGAAGTTTTGACAATTTCCTCAGTTCCCAAATTGATTTGACTGCTCCATAGGCTGGCAATATTCCAGCCCAGGATATAACACTGTCACTCAAGTCCATATGAGTCAATTTTTCTTTATCTTTCACGGATGAATGATCTTTCCAACCAGCTTCGATCTTACCCACTGGATTAGTAGGTTTCTCGACTGAGTTCCCAGATCTTCGAGCTATGTCTCTTACATTTCGTATCTTACCCAGAGGTAATTCCGCAGTATGTCTTATGGCTGGAACCAGATAACCCAAAAAACAACTGCCGGACCAATTCTCAGGTAACCATTTATATGCTTTTTTCCCACAAATAAAATAACAATTTTCTACTTTAGTACTGATGCGGGTTAACTCTGAATGAAACATTTTCCTGTCTATAACAGACAACTGTTTATACAATTCAGGATTTTTCTGCACATCTTTCAACGTTGTTCTCATTAAGCTTAAATATGAATCATAATTCGTGCTACAACTAGTACTCTGATCTTTGGCTTTTATATAACATTTGTAAGACACAGTTATGTTACAATTACTCCAACCAACTTGGAGTGTATCATTTTTATAAAAACAAACAATTCCTTTTTGTGTAACAGGTAAATACAGTGCCACTTTGTCCTGTGATCTCACAGAACCTGTATCAAAAAGTAGATTTTCCCAAGTCTCATTTATCCCCAAGGGGACAGCAGACATCAAAAGTCCTCCATATGCTGTAGGTATGGCTGTACAAACCCAGCAATTTGAAATGTTCATAGTCTCTACATACACACGCTTCTTGGCTAGGTATGTGTTAAAGTTTGGATGCCAATCTGTGGCCAGTTCATCACGTTTCATTGTTTTTATCTGTGTAGTTATATGCAGGAAAAATCCCAATAAAAGAAAAGTCACCACGAACATGGTTAATAAGTGTATGATCAGTAGGACAGTAAACCAATGTCTTTGGGGTTGCTTTGTACTTTTATACACTCTGCCCCTGGTCATTCTGTCTCTGTGGTATATCAGCTACAAAATGTTTATCAATCTGGAAATTCTTTACCGGTTTGCAATGTGTCAGGTGAACCCAGGACGACCTCTCCGCAACTTTTACTGCAGTAGGCGTTGCCAACAGTACCTGGTACGGACCTTCCCACTTTGGACTTGTCCAATTTTTCTTCTTGATAACTTTCAACCACACCCAGGATCCTGGAGTTACCACTGCGTCCGGTTTCGTTTGTTCTTTATCTGAAAAAGAGTTTAACTGCAAAACAGTCTTATTGGTTAACAATCTTTTCATGTAACTGGCTAATGAGCCATCAACCTCCAGCTCTGCAGGCATGAGAGCTTTCCACTGTGGCACATAATATGCCCTTCCAAATACTACTTCAAAGGGGGTTAAACCCTTTACATTTGAAACTGTTCTCATGCTCAGCAATGCTAAAGGTAAACAGCAAATCCAGTTCTTCTGAGTCTCACTCATCAACTTCCTTAATTTATTTTTCAAAATCCCATTGTACCTCTCCACCAGTCCTGCTGATTGTGGGTGGTAAGCGCAATGATTCTTCAAGGAAATCCCGAAGAATCTCCCAAGTTGCTGAATTGTCTGGTTAACAAAATGTGTTCCATTGTCACTATAGATTCTTTCCGGTATGCCAAATCTAGGAATTATTTTCTTCACTATGGCCTTTGCCACTGTTGCTGCATCCGGATTCCTGGTTGGAAAAGCTTCTACCCATTTTGAAAACATATCTATGATCACTAAACAGTATTTCTTTCCTTCACATTTATTCAGCTCTATAAAATCCATACAAATAGTATGGAACGGATATGGTGGTGTAGGGAAACTCCCTTGCTTCGGTTTGAATGCTCCCTGTGCATGGTGTTTACTGCAAATATGACACGCTGCACAAAATTTTTGTGTGTAGTTCAGAATCCGTATGTTTGGAATATTCTGTTAACTAACTGTACCATCCCCCCTGTTGAGACATGGCTCTGCCCATGGCTCAACAAAGCTGCATATCTAAATAAATTAGACGGTAATATTGGCTTTTTCTCTTTGGAGATGTACAGTCCGTCTTCAAGGATTGCTCCTCGTCTTACCCACTTCTGTTTTTCTGCTTTCGTAGTTAATGTTTGCATTGTTTTTAACATTTCTAAATCTAAAATCTCAGAGGGTTGTAAGTCCTCATTCAAAAAGAAAGTTTCTGAGTCTGAGGCTGCTTGTTTTGCAGCTGCATCAGCTCGTGGATTACCTCTCGAAATCTTATCCTGTTGCTTTGTATGAGCTGCACATTTACAAATAGCTACTTTAGTAGGTAGCTGAATGGAATCTAATAAATTCAAGATTAATTGCGCATGGTTAATCGGTTTACCAGTGGATGTTATCATTCCCCTATTCTTCCACTGCTGCGCAAAAACATGCACTGTGGAGAAAGCATACTGACTATCAGTATATATGTTCACACATCTGTCTTTCGCTAGAGTGCAAGCTCATGTTAAAGCTATCAATTCTGCTGCTTGGGCAGACAAGTTACACTGTAGGGGTTGGGCTTCTACAATCTCAACATCAGTAACTACTGCATAACCTACTAGATTCTTTCCTGTAGGACCCTTTCTACATGACCCGTCCACATAAAATGTCACCTCTGCATCATCTAAGGGTATATCAGTAAGGTCCTGTCTGGGTAAAGTTATTTGCTCCATTTCCTGTAGGCAACTGTGTAGTGTGCCATCCACAGGAGTCGGAAATAACGTTGATGGATTTAATGTTGTACAACGTTCAATCACCATATGAGGTTGACTCAGCAGTATGGTCATACAAGAAAGATGTCTAGCAGGGGACAAGAATGCAATTTTCTCTTGCAGCAAAATTATTGCAACTGCATGAGGCACTCTCAAAGTGAGAGGGTGGAACAATACCATTGAGGCCGAAGCCTGTACCACCATGGCAGCTGCAACAACTGCCTGTACACAATGTGGCAATGACCGTGCCACTGGGTCCAACTGCGATGAGTAGTAAGCTATGGGGCGTTGCTTACTTCCATGCTGTTGCATCAAAACTGACGTCATATATCCCTGCTTACAATCTACAGTCTGAAAAAATCTCTTATGATAATTCGGGAGTCCTAAAACTGATGATGAAGCTATCAATCGTTTTAGCCTGCAGAAAGCTGTTTCTGCTTCTGGAGTCCAATGTAATATATCTTGTGCTGCCATAGGTGTTTTAAATATTAAATCAGCCAATGGAGCCGATTCCAAAGCATAGTTTGGTATCCAGCTTCGACAAAAGTTAGTCGGCCCCAGGAAGGACATCATTTCCTTCTTGGTAGTTGGCTTGGGTGCTTGTAAAATTGCTGCCTTCCTATCTTCATCTAATGTTCTTCCCCCCTTGGATACCACATATCCCAGGTACTTGACCTGTGTTTTCCAAAGTTTCAATTTATGCTTGTTTACTTTATGTCCCTGTTCTGCTAAAAATTTCAATAATGCTATTGTATCTTCCCTACATTGCTGCTGGGTAGGGGCCGCAAGCAGGATGTCATCCACATAAAGTAGAACTTGACTGCCCCCGGGTGGAGTAAACCCCGCCAGGTTGCTAGCCATCTCCTGTGCAAATATTGTTGGACTTTCACAGTATCCCTGCGGTAGCCGAGTATAGGGGTATCTGTTACCCTGAAATGTAAAAGCAAACCAATACTGACTATCTGGATGTATAGGTATCGAAAAGAAAGCATTGCTTATATCTACCACAGTAAAATACTTCTGTTGTGGCTTCAGATCATTCAATAAAGTGTGTGGGTCTGGCACCGTAGGTGCCCTAGGTATTATTGCATCATTTACAGCTTGTAAATCTTGTACCATCCGTCATTCCCCGTTTGCTTTCCTAACAGGAAATAGAGGGGTATTACATGGTGAATCTAAAGATTCTACCAGTATCCATTTCTTAAGTAATGCCGCTATTATAGGCTTAATTCCCTGCTCTGCATCTTTCCTCAAAGGGTATTGTTTCTTTTGCGGTCTAAATGCTGACGTCAGTGTAATGGTTACTGGACCTGCTGTCCGAATAAGCCCTACATCTGATTTCCCTGTTGACCAAAGAGTGCTTGGTATATCACACAAGGCTTTTTCTTCTTCTTCTAACAAGAACAGCAATCAGCTGTCCTCACTCTGCTGTAAGTGTACAGCTGGACGTGCTTGCGTTAGCCAATTTAATTTTTGCTTCTGTATTCCCTGTTCTGACAATTCTAAGTCGGTTTGCCTTTCCCATCTTGTTACTTTTTCACCCAGGTCCACCCATCTGGCATTTTTATGTTTGGTTAAACTGACATGCGGTAGCCTGTTGGACTTATATAATTCCATGAATTCCTGAGGTAATGAACAACTCAGCACACTATTACCCTCAGTATCCCAGTACAAGGTTCGTAACACTAGTCTATTGGCAGGATGTCTGCACAATGTTTGCTCATATTCCTTATCAGGCCCTGGTGTGCTACAATAGTACAGAGTACAATGTAACAAATGCTGCTGATCAATGTGAAGGGAGCGTACCTTACTGATGGCTACGTTCATCAGTTCCTCGGTTACTGCCCCTGGACCAGTCGTGACTAGGTCCTGGCTGTACCAATAATAGGTTTCACCCTCCGATCGCACCACAAAAGTATCCATTTGCCTTTGTGCCTCCATACCCTTCATGGTAGGAACTACTGCTATGCCAAAGAGCTGCATAAGGTCTCTCCCCAGTAAATTTACTGGACATTTTGCAGAAAGTACTATTTTACTTCTCTGGGTCATACCTGAAACAGGGTCAGTTATTGCTATATCATGGGAAAGTGGTTCCCTGTATAGCTGCCCATTTGCTGCTTTCACTAATATGTAGTCAGGTGATTCAGAGTGTTCCGGTAACTTTGAAGGGTGTATCAAAGTTCGTGATGCTCCTGAATCACACAAAAATCTCACTTCCCTCCCCTCCACCAGAAGTGTAACTTCCGGTTTTGTGTCCGCCAAATAGAGCTCCAAGCTCAACAAGGCTAAATCTAAAACTTCGCTTTCCTCATTTTCTATATCTGTTTGTACTTCTTTTATTCCTTCTACTGTATTTACATTTTCTCCCTGCCCATTAGTCTCTCCTGATGACTGTTGAACGTTGTGACTGTCATATAGTCAATCCTCATCACTTCTATCCTTCCCTTCTGTAGACGTTTTTTTATTCAACCTGCAATCCCTTGCTAAATGTCCCTTCTTCCCGCACTTAAAGCACTCACCTTTTCTCTTTCTTTCCTCAAAAACCTCTGAGTCTCTGTCAGAGCGTTTATTGCCCTGAGTGTTTCTCTTACCCTTTTTACCCGACTGTACTACAAAGACTTCTGCTCCGTCTTCAGCTGTGAAGACCTGCGTCTTCTTTTTCTTTTTACTGTTAAAATGTCTTTCAGCATGCCTAGCATACTCCAGTAAGGCTTGTAGCCTACTCGTTCGATGATCTATCATATGCTTAGTAATAAAGCTACTGATAGGGGCAATGCAACCTTTCAAAAATGCATTCTTCAATTGTTGTTCATATGGACTATCATTTTTCTGATTTTCAGGAATAGGCATACCACTATGGTTATTAAAACATTCTAATAATCTACCATAGTATCCATCTAAAGTTTCATTATCTTGTTGTATGCACTGATTAATACAGGTCCAATCTGCTCTAGGTTTCCATTTTTCAGTAATTCGGTCCGTAAGACCCTTCAACCTAGTGTCTAATTCTGCGTCACTATGTAGGAGTGGTTTAAGTTGCGCGTCACGAGCACTCCAGACGCCACAAACCATGTGCCAGTCTGGACCTATAATTCGTCTAATCACCTTCTCTACTTCTTCCCCATTTAAGTGGTAACTTAATCGCATACCTTGTAAATCTTGTATAAACTTTTCATGATTAATTTTTGGATGGGGAATTCCCTCTGTAGCTTTCCGGATATCTTCCGGTGTCCATGGTCTATACACTAAGAGAGTTGGGTCCTGGCTTCCCTGTCCTGCCTGAGGGTTCGGTACTTCAATTAATGGACAGATTTCCTCACTTTCTTCTAGTGAATCTCCTCTTAGTTGAGTGTCCCTAAGTGTTTGACGTGTTCGGGATCTAGTTTCAATAGGTTCTCTTACAAATGGTTGTTTTAATACCCCTGTTGCCTCAGGATAACGTGGGGGGGGGCCAGCCTGTCCTCCCGCTTCATATCCTGGATAAAGTATCGGAGGGGGTGGAGGGGGAGGGGCTGTCACTACTACTGTATTATTATCTTCTTTATCTAAGAATAATGCTTTCGCATTTTTAGTCTTCTGTTCCCTTCGGTTCACTTCCTCAATCCACCTATGTGCTTGAGGAATACCCAACTGTCGCTGTTTTTTTGCCTGACCTTCTGCGTCAGATTTTAACTGTTTCAAAAGTTTCACTAACTAAACTTTGTCTAATTTACCATCAAATTCGTATTTATTAACCCATTTTGCAAAATATCTCACATTATCTGCTCTCTGCAATTGCATATACTTCGCATCATCCGTCAAAGGCGGATCTCGCGATCTCTTAGTGCACTGATTTCCCATGTCTTAAAAAGACTGTTACGTAACCCTTCTCTCGTACCACGTGGTATCTTCTTCCCTGTATCCACAGTAGTGTCTAGAATGACTGTTTACTTTGCTCTGTTTCTCCCCTGATCTATGACCAAATATACAGTACTTCAATTTGTTCTCGACCTGCTATCACAAATCTTAACAACAGTACACTGTAACCTGGTCCATGATCTAAAACAAAGACAAAGAGGGAAACTCTCCTTACCTGAGCCTCCCGTTTATGACTGCACGTTTTCTTCTTGGGATCCAGTTTTCCACTTTTCAGCCACAGATCAGAAAGTGGACAGCCTCTTTACACACAACAATTCAGTCAGAGGTCTTTTCACTCAAGAAGAACCATTTTGGCAGCTTCTCCTGCGCAGATTTATTACCACCCATACACTCTGACCTGTAGCTTACCAAGGGAATTCCGGCTAAGAAGGACCAAAATGTCAAATAAATTGTTAAAATCAGACTGTAAAAATCATTAGGCTTTTCAAAATGACAGTCAATAACACAGGAAGCTCAAGTTCAAAACGTTTTACTAGTGTACACCAGGAGGCAAAAAACTATACAAAACAAGTATAGAGTTTTGACTGACATGATACAGGAAGTAAACTTCTTTAAATACACTATACATTCAAGCTGTGCCCACCTTACTGATGTGGTCAGTCACAGGGCACCTACATCATTACAGTCTACAATATTCTATTCATAAGAAAGTGCTGAGGTTATACTTTTTAAAAGTTTTCCCATGAGAATAATACAGCCTTGCTAGGCACCTGGTCAATTACAATGTCTTTCTGTAAATGTTACTCTTTCAAGGTTCCAGGCCTGTTCGAATACAATAGTCAGTTCATTTCTTAATACGTTCCTTTGTCTCTCTGGTAAGCAGCTGTACTCTATCTTCGATAGAGCTCACAAGGCCATCCTCCTCAGTGGAAGGAAGAAAGATATACATGTGCATACATTTATTTTTCTCTAACCCAGCAGATAATAATTGCTGAAAGACATAAGCCTGCTGAGCTGGCTACTGCCAGGGTCAGAGTTCAATCACACTGCAGCTAAGCTTCAGGCAATTACATGCAAGATCATTTCTACTGCCATATTGTAAAATAGAATTAAATGCATTACATATTATACTGTTTCTAAACTAGCACTACATATATGTTTAAGTACATATTTTTCTAACATTCTCCCTCCTTTTAATGCTTTTTATTCTATCCAGAAACATAAACAACATTATTTCATTCCCTAGCCTCTTCCTCTCTGGAACTTTCAACTAGGCAAGTCATTTGTTTTATATTTCAGGAAGAATTTCATTTGGTAATAACAGATTTAACTCCAGGTCTTGATACATAGTCTCGGTTACAGATACGTCAACAAAGTCCCTAATTAATCTTTTCATACAAGGTATCCCGCAACAGACACATGCTCCTAATATGGGCAAAACAACACAAATGGCAATCAAGATATTCATTAGGATTGAACCCCACCCGCCAAATTGATTCTGGAAAAAGTTCGTCAGTGGGTTTGGGCCTGGTTCCGCCATGGCTGATACCTGCTGTATTACCTCTATGTGGTCGTTGATTTCGTGCTTATTATCTGGTATATACACACAGCATTCTTCTTTGATAAGCGCGCACGTACCACCTCTCGCCGCTAGGGTGAAGTCAAGAGCCATTCGATTTTGTAGCACAACAGTTCTCATTGCAGCTGTACTCTATCTTCAATAGAGCTCACAAGGCCATCCTCCTCAGTGGAAGGAAGAAAGATATACATGTACATACATTTATTTTTCTCTAACCCAGCAGATAATAATTGCTGAAAGACATAAGCCTGCTGAGCTGGCTACTGCCAGGGTCAGAGTTCAATCACACTGCAGCTAAGCTTCCGGCAATTACATGCAAGATCATTTCTACTGCCATATTGTAAAATAGAATTAAATGCATTACATATTATACTGTTTCTAAACTAGCACTACATATATGTTTAAGTACATATTTTTCTAACAATGTTACAGTACCCTAGGCGCGAAACCATTAGTTGTTTATAAAAAAGCACCATCTCTAAAGACCCTTTTAGAGTGTTCATTAAAGCAACAAAGATCTAATAGAGGGATGTACAAATGTGGACACTGTAATTATTGCAAACATATTCAAACAGGATCAACTTTTCATATAAGAGGTACGAAATATTATATCAATGAGAGGTTTAACTGTCAAAGTGAAGGGGTTGTTTATCTTGCTTTTTGTCAAACTTGTTTTGCGTTTTATTTTGGGAAAACTGAACGTCAGCTTAAGCAGCGTATTTATGAGCATCTTTATGCTATTTCTAAAAATATAGTTACAAACGCTCTTGCTAAACACATTATGGAAAACAGTAATCATAAATTTATGTTCACCGTTGTTCAGAAAGTAAATAAAAACTTGAGAGGTGGTCCATGGCATTTGCACTTGGAAGAACAGGAGCTATTATGGCAGCTTAAAACTAATGCTCATGTCTTTCCTGGCTTAAATGAGACCTGTTCGATAAAATGTCTTTTAAAACTGAAAGCTCTCATGAGATAAATGTTTAATAAGCATTAAATATATAAAACATATTAAACACACATAAAAATTAAAACTAGGTTGTTTAAAAGTTTTTCTTATAACATAAGGTTGATTTTTTAAAAAAAAATTTTTTTAAAAAAAGTTTGAACGATATTTATGACAGCTTATATAGCTGTGTGTATCAATAGTATTTATATTTTGGCAGTGTATTAGTATTTGAACTATTTGAAATGTGGTTTTCTTTAATTCTTGTATTCAATTATGTGTTCAAGTGTTAATTATTAACAAGCTGTTTCAATTACCTGTGTTAACATTAATTTATGTATAAATGCCTGACATTTTATGCTTGTAACTTGTCTGAAGAAGTGCGGATATTTTTCTGCATGAAAGCGCTTACAAGTAAAGCATTTTTGTTTTACAATAGCCTGATCTGCTGTTGGTACCATCTTTTTTTCTTTTTAACATTAAGATAGAAGCAATTGTTGCTGATCTTGATACTATTAACGAAAACATTGTTAAGGACTTATTGTTCGATCGCTATTACACTAACTACACAAATATTATCAAGGACATTGATCACAGCTGTGAGATTATATTCAACAAGAAATTGCAAAAAATTAAGAGAGACATGAAAATTTATGATGTCGGTAGCGTTTACCCCAAATCTAAGAAGGATTCACGTCGGCATAGTAATCGAGGAGGAACAACCAATTACACAAACGAAGCATGTGGCGTCACGACATTAGAGGTTAATCCAGAGGTCAATATTAGCTATGATTCTGAAGATGAACGCCCTTTAGAGGTGGGTATAAGGCGGTCGAAGAGGATTCGAAACAGAGAACCGTCTTCCAATGACGAAAACGATGTGGGTCATTTGGGGACTCGATCCAAAGTTGGGCGCCTGGGGTACAATGCTCAGCAAGGGGCTTGGAAGCCGCTCAGGTAAATCATTTTCTTTGTTGTTCAGGTAGATCATCTCCAAGCGGCGAGGATGAGTTTAATTTAAATGCAACAGTTGCTGACGTTAATACGTTAATAGCAAAGAATTTGATGGTGCATCTAACCTAACACCAAATTCATCATCTGTACTTTTTAATAATTATTTCTGCCCAGACTGGGACTGTGATTTTTTTGACCGTGGAGACAGTGAGGCGAATATGGGAGCTACTTTAGTAGTAGATACTACTAGGGATGTGGTGGTTGGTCGAACTTGTCATAAAGGTACTTTGAATGCTTTTGCGCCAAGCCCTAATTGTTCTTTTGCACATCCAAAGTGTGACTTGAGTTGCAGTGACATTGGTATTAATCAAAGTTTTATGTTATGTTGTACTTCCAATGCATGTGTGGATCACACAACGGACATAAAAGATATTAATGAATTATCGTTATTTATTAATTATACAGGTGATGAAGAAGTTCATTCAAATGACTCTTTACTTAATTTAAGTACTTATGATTATTTTATTGATAATAATTGCGCTGTTATTACTGTCAACACTGATTTAAATCAGCAACATGGCCCTTATGTGGGTAGGCCTGCATCTACTGACCCCATACCATTATTATTGGATGTGGTAGAGGTGAATAATCACAGTTTTTCATCTAATGTTTCATCTAATTGTTTTTTGGATGATTTATTTGATTGCAAAACGACAGAGGTTAAGGCTGATAATTCCAACTATACAATTTTTAATATTAGGGACGATGCTAATATTCATTTGGCTGATTCTGCTCTAAACCAGCCAATGGATGGTCTTTTGAGCAGTCCAATTATTTTGGTAAATGGCACACATGATTTTAAGTTATATAATTATTCAAGTGTTAATTTTGGTACTGAGCATGCCAATCTTTTCTCTAAGGGATTTAACTTTGTCCCATGTAGGAAAGGTAATTTAGTTGAAATTCTCATTGATTTAAAATTATTTACAAGGAAAATGAATTTCCAGGTATTTTTGATAAAGCTAACCACTATAATAATATTCAGAACAGTGAGGGTATTTCTAAACCCAGTGTATTTAATCCACCCTTGAATCCCATGATAGCATTGTTTGATAGATTGTGTGCATTTGAAATTAGGGAATATTTCAAACAGTCTATGAGGAAAATGTATCTGAATTTGACAAAAGAGGAGCAGGAGCTATTGAATAAAATTTAAAGCATAGACAACATAAGAATAATGAAGCCAGACAAGGACAATGGAGTTGTGATCGCTGACAATAGTGATTATATTTGTATTATGATGTCAGTGTTAATGGAGGATAACTATGTTGAAACAAGTATTAATGAAATTAACATTGCATACAGGAAAATTGATCTATTATTGGAAGACATGTTATTTCAGGATGAGCTGAATGAAGCTGATTTTGAGTATATGAACAATGCTTACCCTGTGGTTAGTGGCATCTTTGGTATTCCCAAAATTCATAAAGGTTTGGACAATGTGCATTTTAGACCTATAGTTGATGGTAAACGTAGTAAAGTATGTTTATTTAGTCAATATTTGGACCATCATATGAAATTGGGTATTACCAGGTTTCCCTATATAACTAAGGATTTGTGGCATTTTTTGGAAAGGGTGAATGAATGTGTTGTTAGTGACAATATTTGCTTCCTAACTATTGATGTATGTAATTTGCTTCCGGTTATACCCCATGACACGGGTTTAGGTTGGTTAGAAGAACAATTATATGCAACTGGTGTGTATGAACAGGACCAAATTAATGTTATGGTCAAGCTGATGGAAGTTGTCCTTCACAATATTTTTTTTATTTTTTGAGGGACACTACTTCAAACAACACACAGGGTAGCCATGGGGGCCGCCTGTGCCCCGATCTATACAAATTACATCATGGCCTTCTGGGAAGAGCATTATTTATTTCATAGTGAGTTTCACAAATATGTTAAATTTTATTCACGCTTTTTGGATGATATATTTATCATTTGGGAAGGTGATATTGTAGTGTTGGAAGCATTTGTACAATATATAAATAACACGGTATGGTTTTTGAAATTTACACATGAGATTAATACACAGTCTATTACCTATTTGGATGTTAGATTAACTATTGATAGGGCTAATGGGTTAATTAAGTCCAATATATATCGAAAACCAACCTTTTCTAATTCTTACCTTCTGTTTGACAGTTGGCACCCTAAACATCAGAAAAGGGCTATCATTAAGGGACAAATGGTCAGAGCGGCCCGGATGGTTAGTGATTTTAATGAATTTGTGGATGAATTAAATTTTATGATATCTCTATTCTTGAATAGAGGATATCCTGAGAGTTTATGTATGGATGTATTTAAGGAAGTTAAAGGTAAAAGGGAGGTTGGCATTTATCAATCCATACTAGGTGTAGGGGAACTTGTTAATTCCATTGCACCTGGAGTAACCAAAGAGTCACAGTTTTTGACTGGTATGCCGTTATTGTTTATTTCGACATATAATGGGGATTCTGATAAAGTTTGGGGCTTTTTACAGATGGACCAGGAATTAAAGTCACATTTTAATAATACCCCTATGTTCATCTATCGTAAGGACTTTTCGTTTAAGGACATGTTTGAACGTTGCACAATGCCCAGTAGATTTTCCAGTAATAGGCCTATTGGTACCCTTAAATGTGGTAGATGTAAGATTTGCTCTTGTATTTTAACAACTGGTAAGAGTTTCATTATCAATCACTGTTTTGTTTCAATTACAGGTCATTTTGACTGTCATACTAACAATGTGGTTTATCTTGCTAAGTGTCAGGACTGTGAAGCATTTTATGTAGGAAAAACTAGTAGGTGCTTTAAGGACAGGGTAAGGGAACATCTTTTGGACATGAAACATCTCAAAACTACCAATGCCCTAGCCAGACACTTAATTGACAATATTGGTCACACTTTTAAGTTCTGTGTTTTACAGCAGGTTAAGACTGATTCCCAAGGTAGAATCATAGATGCTCACTTGGATGTTTGTGAATTAAAGTGGCAGCTTAGGTTAAATGCACATAATTTTCCTGGTATTAATGAATTTAGTTCTATTAAGCCCTATCTTAAATTGAAGCATATTTTAGGGCGCTAGTAATATTACATTGGCCTCTTTTGTATTTTTTTTTAATATATATATTTTTTGTACATACATTATGTTATTGTTGTTGTACACATTTTCAGTGTTACATATTTATTGTTAACTCATATATTTATTTTTACTGTCAGTATAGTGGCACAGTACTTAATAGATTTTCTATGGTTTTTAGTATTTAGTGTATTTATTGTAGGCATTTTAATAGTATGTGTTTTAACTATTGTGTGCATACCTTTAAGGATGATCAACTTTTTGTTTAATTGTACAATTGGATTGATTGTGGTTGCATATATATATATATATGGTTTTAATTGTGACTTCAGCATTCTGAAGAAGTCCCCTTGTGGACGAAACCTAGGTAAAAATTCGTCTGTTTGTTAATAAACCTGTGTTGCCCTGGATTCGTTTTCCTAATTTTTATTTTTGGTTTCTTGGGATCTTATCATATGCTTTCTCCAAGTCTAGAAATGCCCAGTTGAATTATTTCCTCATCTCTAGCTTCTTCTCAACTATCTGCTTCACTCCAAACATCGAGCCAGTTATGCTGCAACCTGATCTGAATCTGAGCTGCTCATCTTCCATCTTACTTTCTACTACTCTGTGTATCCATTTATCAATCACCTTATCCAGAACATTCATGTAATGTGCCAGGAGTCTGATACCTCTGTACTGCTCACAGTTGTGGATATCCCCCTTTTTTCTTGTACACTAGCATGGGTATGCTTATTATACAGTCACTTGGGATAAGCCTTTCTCTCCACAATGCTATGAGTACCTTCAGCAGCCTTTTACCCCCTATCTCACCTCGCATATTTATCATATCTGCCATGACGTCATTTGAGCCTGCTGCTTTCTCTGACATCATTTTCCTTTTTGGAGGTGGGAATAACCCAATGGAGACACAGGAAGAACATGCAAACTCAAACAGGCATTGGCAGTATAGAGACCATCATCTTAGTAGCTGCAAATGTTCCCAGGAGATGTCAATGTAACCTCCATCAGGTATTAACCTATACAAATGTTTTACCCCAAATATCCATGAGATTAATCCTAATCAGATGTCACAGTGTAATTTAATTCCTAGATATTTAGGATACATTTTGTTCCATTGAAAAGGCAGAGGCTGAACTGTAGGGCAACATTCTTTCACTGCGATGTTGGTTGAGAATATTTTAGTTTTTATTTTGTTTATTTTTTGGCCAGACATTTCCTCAAATTTGTCCAAGATACACAAATAAAGAGAAGATCCTTTTTGCGTTTTGGGTTAAGACAACACAGTCAACAACAGGCATTAGTGCACCTGTTTTATTACTGTAGAGGGACAAAGCTGATATTATATTGACTGCTTTGAAAAGTCTATTTAAGGACTCTTTGACAAGTAAGAAAAGTTCTGGAAAGAGGGGGTAGCCCTGTTAACTCCTTTCCAAATTAAAGGAGGAAATAATATGTCATTAGTAAAAATACTGGCTTTTAGGGCAGAATACATAACTTTAAATGAGTTAATGTTCTCATCGAGAAACAAACATCTTGTACATTACCAGTCAAATACAAGTTCATTGAACTGAGTTTCAAAATCTACAAACAGAACAAGGGCTGAGTCAAGGGCATTCATTAGGCCATGGAAGTACAGATGAAGGCTCCATGCATGACATGATCTACTGCACTTCGATCTTTAACAAATCCTGCCTATGTATTCAAAATTATTCCTACGGGAATTACCTCTAGCACCTGTGCAGGTGTTTTGGTTTATATCTTAATATCAGCATTAATTAAAGAAATGTACCTGAAGTTCTGAGGACAAGATGTGTCATTGCTAGGTTTAGGGAAAAACTATAGTTGTAGATACTGTTGAAGATGTAAAAATAGAATGATTCGATAATCTCCAAAATTCAATCATTAATGAATGCTTGCATTTTCTCTAATAACCTTTTGTGGTATAGTATGAGTTTCCCAACAAGGGCTAATTCTATCTCTGACAGGGTCCAAGACAACATTAAAATCTCCCACAAAGTCAATTGTTTCCAGGTCTCCCACAAAGGAGGTAATTCTTTTAAATAATCATGAGGAAAATGGGACCATATATAAAGCTTAATGCCCAACTGAGAACAATTGAAGAAAATAATATTAAAATCCATCTACCTTTAGGATTGCTCTAATTCCTAAGATAATACCTGCTTTAGAGACAATGTTACAGAGATAAAGTTCCCCATCCCAAAATGTAGTAAGAACTATTTTTTCTTTTTTCTTTTTTTTTGCTGTCTTGTGCTCTTCACCAAAAATGTATCACATTTCATCATTTCATTTTAGCCAATGCTTAACAGTTTTCCATTTCCACAGAGATGGCCGACCTCTGAGATATATGGATAATAAGGATAAGATCTAGTAAAAAAGGAACTTTAATATTATGACATAATAACTGATGAAAAGACAGATAATCAAGAAATAAAAGTAGCAAATATGAATTAATACAAAGGTACCCTATAATGATGAACCAAATGATCAAATCAAAGGATCAAAGTCAATAACTTCCAAAGTACCTTTTGCTCCCAAGAATAAAAGTACAGGGGAACTGGAGATATATGTGTTTACTGGAGAGAAAAATAACAAAGATGTACAAAATGCAGATCGTCCTGCTGTGGCTTGTAACCAACACCCTAGTTTAAAGCACTGAAAGAAAAAAAAAAAAAAAAATATATATATATATATATATATATATATATATATATATATATATATATATATATACATACACATAAAGTTGCATTGTTTAGTCCAATGTAGGTAGAAAAAAATTCTGTCCTAATCCAATCCTGTATATGCTGTACATATTTGTTTCCTCAGATTTAGGAGCAGATCCTGACCCAGATTTATTAGTAGATTTCTTTGATTTCACATTTTTTCCAGACAAGATTTGATTCTATTAAAAGGGAGACTTTAAAGGTAAAGTCTCCTTTTGGATATTTAGTCACAGAAGAGGATTATGATCTTGAGCGGGATCTCCTTGGTCTGAAGAATGGTGAACAGAATCATGAGAATCTTGAAAGAAGTTTTGCTAGAGTCTTTCCTTTGCCTGACAAGACTGTCATATGGATCAGGAGAAGGAAGGTTTAACCTGTAGTGTCAGTCTTCCCTTCTTTTATTGGTAACTCCTGACACTTCTGCATACCTTTCAGGAGTGGTGTCTTTTTGGTATGCCAGAATGTTCTAGGTGCACAGTCTATATTGACGATCTACTCAGTTTGTTTTTCCTTGCTAGATTCATTTAGCACAGAAGTTGTATTAAATAAAGACTGCAAAAATTCCAAAGGTAGCTCCTGAGAAAATAAATAATTATAATGGTCTTCACATTTCAGTCGTAGAGTGGCAGGATACAACATCCACTGGGCAAAAGTAACCACATTTTCAGTGGAGGCCTGGGGAGAAAAGCAAGAAAATTACAGAAAATAATTTACAAAAAACTTGCATAAAACATTGTAAAAAAACAGATAAATTTGATAATACATTATACTAACAGCAAAATGAAACAGCTCATTGTTATACAGTTATGAGCACCAAGGAATGCATGTAAATCCAGGTGTTACATAGAAGAAACAATAAGAAGAATACTTTGTGAAATATATGGGAGAAGGAAGGAGGAAAGAAAAGAGGAAGAGGATAAAGAGAGAATGGGGGATGGGCATATATGAGAGAGGAAAGAAGAATGAAGTAGAAGGAAAGTGGAAGGTGGGAGATAAGAGGAAGAAAGTGGTTAGGGAGTTAAGAGAAAGCATGAGAAGTAGTTAAAAGTTCATTAGGAATTATCAAAAAAATAAAAAGCT
Organism: Protopterus annectens; assembly: GCF_019279795.1. Taxonomy (NCBI): domain Eukaryota; kingdom Metazoa; phylum Chordata; order Ceratodontiformes; family Protopteridae; genus Protopterus; species Protopterus annectens. The sequence goes on along the minus strand of NC_056741.1, from coordinate 982,202,475 downwards.
TGAACAGAAACTAGATAAAAAACATTTTTTATATCAGAGCTGTCAGCTAGCACTTGGGCAATAAGTTCAGTAATCTGATCAAGCTGAACTCCAATGGCCTCATTGACTTGGCAGCATCCATATCTGGAATGTGTCGACAGTCTCCAACTGTTTATGGTCTGAGACATCATTTTTAAAATTCACAAGGTGTTATTAGTATGTAGGCAATACAGGCAAACATAACTACAATTGTGTTTGAAGCAAACTCTATAATTAAAGATAACCTCAACAAACAGACCAGAGCTAGAAAAAAAATGTATTCATAACTACTAGTTCTGTCCCCTGTGTGGTGTCATTTTTAACTGACTGCTATAAATTGCACAAACACCAAAATCAATCTGTGCCATGATCTCACTCACCTTAAATCTAATACATTTTATTATGCCTAACACAGCTACTGCTGCCATGAAGTCCTTTGAGCCTTAAGATTCATCTTTAAAAATCTACTGAGTTCTGCCAGCATCAGCAAGAGAAAAATCATTTGCAAACTCCCCTCTCCCAATTTTCTCTTTCACCATCCACAGCAAACATGGCATGATGACAATGTCCAGACCATCTGCACCTTTCTGTCTTAAATCCAGCCTGTTTAGTCCTACAGCAATTTCCAGCACTAAACCTACCTGCTTAAGAGGCAGCCTATGGAGATGGCTACTGAAAAGAGGGAGGCACTCCGAACTGAGTGAGAGAAGATCTGCAGATCTTTGAAAAGGTAGCCAGAGGAATCCAAGAGGAGGTACCCTGCTTATTAGCAGCAAAGTTCAGAATGTATCCTCCACCAGAGATGCCTATGCCTACCCTGCATTATCTCCCAAGCAAAAGTTATTATTGCCTTCACTCACAACATCATGCAACATATAACTGTCATTTAATGATTAATGCAGATTAGCCTTACCTTCACCTACACCTTACAATACTGCCATCAGTTCATGAGCTTCCAGCCTAATACTAGTTTCCACCTGGATATGAAACATCAAAAATCTACCTGCTGTTCTATGTGAAGCCTCAACAATAAGTGCATTCATCTCCTTCTGACCCCAGACTGTTGTTCATATCTACTTCTATGGACTAGCAGTGAATTTGTGTAATGTCAGCTTCCATCTCCTTTTTGACCTGGTTAAATGCACCTTTTATTCCCCAGGTGGTTGTTGGGCTGCAGTCTCCTGAAAGAGGTCAGCATATTGTGATGCAATTGTCTCCCACTGTACTGGAATTCAAACACTGTAGACATCATGTGACATGAAATAAGTAAAACAAATACACATTCTTGACAAAATCATAAATCCACAGAAAAACACCAGGACCCCTTGACTCCTCTCTCTCTCTCTCTCTCTAGATATCTATATATATGTGTGTGTGTGTGTGTGTGTGTGTGTGTGTATATATATATATATATATATATATATATATATATATATATATATATATATATATATATATATATATATATATATCAATATATATGGATTACTATAAGTTGATTGAGTTTTCAGAAAATCGAAATTCATATGGTCAACACCATATGATCGAGTTTTTGAAAACTCAAAGCTTTTGAAAAGAGATCACAGTACAGTGTGGCTCAGGAAACTTACCCTTTTCTTCACTGCAGTGAGATTTTGGAGTTGGTATATAAAATTTACAGGGGGTTTGGAGGGGGTACAGGGGGCTTGTCCCCCTGCATAAACATAAAAAAAGTAGTTTTTTGTGGGGTGTTTTTTTTTTTTATTGCTGTTGAGTTTTCAGAAACTCAGTCATATGCCCCGTGATTCATGAAGCTTGCACCATGCGCCGGAGTAGTGCTGGTGATCTAGCACCAAATATGGCCATCGAGCAATTCAGGTAAGAGCTGTTTCCACATGCACTACCAGAGTACGCCAGAGCTGTGCAGCTCCTGGTGCATGTATGCTAATTACCCCATGCGTAGCAGTGTAGCATGCAAATGAAGGTATATAGCAATTCATGAAGTTGTGCAGGCGTAGAGTAAGCATGTAGAAATGTAAACCAAGAAAAAGGTTTACATTTTGTCAAACATAAAATCAGAGCCATGAAAGTGGACCAAACTTACGTATTATAATGTTAATATATGCCAGTGGCTAAATATATAGCCAATGGCATAAAACAATATGCACGACATATAAAAAATAACATTTAATGTCATGGCCACACCAACGCAAAGTAAAACCGCAGTGCATCAGTGCGCAAATGGGATCACAAGGAAAATATATTTGGATGTCATAAAACTGTAATGTAACGCAATTCATGATATCCCCATAATAGTCAATGGCACGCATGCTATACCACAACCATGGCGCAATGGTTGCTAAGGGTCTGTGACAGTGTTCCGTGTGGTAACTAGGAATTAGCAGTCAATGCCATGCAAATGAGTCAAGTAATACTGAATCGCAAATGCCCCGCCAACGTAAGGATGTACCACATGATATAGTGTTACAACATCGAGGAGTGGCCTGGAGGTAAACATGACATCAAGAGAGGGGCGCGCCACAGTAGCTGTAAGCACATTGGATCATTGCTAATCCGTGTTGCATGTTGCTAAGCAAAGCCGCAGGATAGGGTGTGGAAGTAGCCATAGCTTTGCTTAGCTGAGAGCACACAAGGTAACTGAAATTTCATGTGAACGTGGATGAAAACATGCAGAAAACCCGGTAAAAGGTTGTGCGTGGCATACACCACAGATGAAACAGGAAGGATACGGGAAGACAATAAAGAAATGCTGCAGCATGGTAATTGGAGTACAAATGAGTAATTAACACCTAAAAACTCACAGTGGGCCATAGACAACAGCTAATAAGGCTGCTAGCAGCTACCTGCAGAGTTTAAAAGGGCAGGTGCCATACTGCAAAGAAAAGAGAACTGTCACAGCAGAACAAAGCAAACTTGCAGTAGATCAGCTACATAACACATTTCCCAACACAATCCTGGGTTGTGGAAGCACAATACAAGAAAGGCAGCAGCTGGATGCATGCCTGACAATGGGAGGTGAATCAGGTTGAAAATAGAAGTAAAGGGCAATAGATGAATAACGGCAGACAAGCGTAAGTCAATACCAAAGGTCCCACAATAGCAGTAACTGCTGTAAAACCAATAATTAAGATACCCTGCAGCTGGAATAGCACAAACACACCCAATTACACCAGCATCATCCATTGCACAATAGTATAAGGTGTGAAAGCCCCACACATACACTTGTGTATTCCCAGACACTCTGCACCATTGGTGTATACAGATGGGGAACTTTTAATATGTATATGTTATGGGCTGCCATAGCTTTGATTTACCAGCATGTGTTGGAGACTGACGGTGGTGTGGAGGATGATGCTGACAACCATCTCAGGCACCGGAGGAGGAGACAAATGTTCAGACCCAGGGTAGCCTACCAGGGGCTACATGATCTGGAGATAGTAGAGCATTACAGGGTGGACAGGGACATCATACAGCAACTTGTTGAGCTGTGCCAGCCATGCCTCAGAGCCAGTAGAAACAGAGGGGAGCCCATCCCAGTGGACACAAAGGTATGTGTAAACTTGAGAATACTAGCCACAGGCACCTTCCAAAGGCCAACTGGGGATATCATGGGGATCTCACAGGCATCAGCATCCAGGGTAATCCACCAGTTCCTGGATGCCATGTTACCACATGCCAATGAGCACATATACTTCCCACGAATGCAGGAGGAGTTGGCCAGCAATATGTGTCTCTTCCACCGTGTGGCAGACTACCTGGAGGTACTGGGTGCAATAGACTGCATGCACATACACATCAAGACACCACCCGGTGAGCAGAGTAGGCATTACATAAACCGCAAGGGATTCCCCTCCATCAGCTGCCAGGTTGTGTGCAATGCCCAGGGCATTATCATGGATGTGTGTGCTGGCAGCCATGGAATCTATCACAACTCCCACATCTGACATGCCTCACAGCTGTATCAGGTATTTGCCAGGGGGGACCATATGGCCACCTGGTGGGGGATGCTGGCTATGCACTCGAACCGTGGATGATGACTCCCATCAAAAATGCACACACAGCCACGCAAGAACACCATAATGAGACACACACAGAAACCAGAATTATCATAGAGCGTGTGTTTGGGATGCTGACATCACAGTTCCATTGCTTGAACATATCAGGTGGAGCCTTTCAGTACTTTCCAGGAATTCGTGCCCACATTTTCATAGTATGTGCCATGCTACACAATATGATTCTGCAGAAACAGCTGCAGCAGGGACAAAATGGAGAAGGCCCTCACAGCCCACCACCATTGCCATGGGACCCACATGCACATGGGGACTCAGACCACAAACACCCTGTGTTAGCACCAGTAGGCAGATGGAGGCGTGCCCAGTATGCCCATGCCTTGGCAAAGAGGGAACATATAGCACACACACTGACATTGTAGGCACTCATGGACTGGCACCCTTCTCCACCTGCACACACAGCAAACATCGATGGCACACACACACGACCACCTGTAAATTGTCATGTATAGGTGGCCTACTGTGTGCATCCTACATAGGTAGCCCTCAACTATTGTACACACAACCGCCATAGGCACAAGGTAAGTCAATACCTGAACAGTAAATTAAGCTATCAGCATGTGTCCATACTGTATGTACAGGTTCATAGATACATAGGTAGGTACATTCCCAACCACCGAGCCCACTCATAAACATAGGAAAAATGTGTCTGTTGTCGCCACTCCATCAATCAACTAACTGTCCCTCTGTGGAGCAGAGCCACTTGTGGGATCCCTGGGATGTAGTTACTGTTCACCACCCACTCTGCAAGTTTTCCCCGGAGTGTCAGTGAGGGGTTTTGTATAATGTAATCAGGGATGTAGTTCCAAATAATGGGGAGTATCCCTGACAGGAATCTTCACAGATGTGTACATGTTGCATAGTATATCTTAAACACAGCTTGTATGTATAGGTAGTTCTCCACAGAATAATAAACATGTGGAACATACAGCCGCTGAAATGTGCGTTAATCACCCTTGCACTACCAGTGCCTGTTCTGAAAGGTAAGATATCACTGCCAGGATTAGAACACGCAACCATGTACACATTCATTGCAATAACATACCACTAAGCTACCTGAGATGTACCAATGGCAGTTGTGCATACTGACAGGGTAAAACACAAAAGGTAAGAATGTGTTGAAATAGGACAAACTGGCATGTACCCAATGAAAAGTGTATGTTTTATATATATAGATATATATATATATATATATATATATATATATATATATATATATATATATAGATATATATATATATATATATATATATATATATATATATATATATATATATATATATATATATATATATATATTTATATATATATATATATATATATATACACACACACACACACACATCATCATATATATAGAGAGAGAGGGAGAGAGAGAGAGAGAGAGAAATGTCGATATATGGGGATATGCATATATATGCAGATATATGGATAGGTTAACAACATCTACATAACCATGGAGGTACATATAAATGGGATACCTACCACATGCTGACTGCTTTACATACCAACGCGCGTAATTCCGAGGCTTAAGGTCTGAAAGAACACAGTACCAAAACACCAGATGCGCAAGGTGTAATCTCACGATGTTAATGGAGAGTTAGTCAGTGCTTTTGGTGTTACGGCTTGGGTAGGTTACTGTATGTACATGGGCTTCTTAGGGCTGTAGTGTGTGTAAGTGTGTGTTCTGTTTGTGGTGTGTGTTCTTGGGGGACTGTAATGTGTGGTTGTGGGTTAGCTTTGTGCACCTGTTTGCACGACCTAGGATGTAGACTATTAAAGTAGGGGGTGCGGACACCTACATGGGGGGTGTAGGCGTGCTTGGCCACCTGCTCATACGTAGTGTAGGGTGGTTTGTTTGGATGTGTTGGGTAGCAGTGTGTCTCTGTGTGCATGTGTGTGTTCCATGTTCGTGTTACCTTCGCGAGTTACTGTCGATGTCGGTAATGTGGGGTATGGGAGTCTGGTTCCGGTACTGTGTGCGTTGGAACACTGCGGTTTCAGGATTCCATAGGTCTCCCGTATACAGTGGTTGAAGTGTTCATATAAGTATATAACATAGACCATAGCAATCACTCATTCCGCCACTACCAACTTTTATGAACAAAGGATATGGAGAGTATATGCCTATACACCATTACAAATATGTGCTATGGACATGAGCCAGTGATAGTGTTACCACCTGTCCCACTTTGTGAGGGACACTCCCTCTTTGGGTGGTTGTGTCCTGACCAAATATATTAAATGTGGCAAATGTCCTGAGATTTTAGGACATAATTATGTCCCATATGTACTATAATCGTTGCATACAATAGTTATTTCTGTATCTAAAATACCTACATGTTACAGGAAACAGGATAAGCATCTAAACTGCTACAAGAATAAGCTTATAATTAGGCAAGAAAGGAAAGTTCTATCCATTGTACTGACCGTGGGTTTGTGTCGGCCTGCAAAATCAGATGTGTGTCTCGAAAAGGTCCCATTATGGCAATATGAAAATGTGGCAACCCTAGCCAAAGAGGGTCAGTCACTAACACAACTATGATGACTGCAAATACCTATGACAGAAATACACAGCTATCATGTAGCAAAACGTTATTACATTCAGATGTATTACCGAAGGGATTCAATGACTAATATCACCTGCATGCTATACAGGAACCACATAACAGTGCCTTAATGAATCAGCATGCAATTACCATGGTATTAGTTCACAAAAGGATAGGTGTTCAAATAGGGAAGGAACCCTCACGCACATAGCGATTATGTATAAAAGCAGTTCCTACACACCTGCATCTGCTAAGCACACCCACCAACATCACCCCCACACCCAAACATATTACAAGACAAACTGTAATAACATCACAAATCATTCACACAGTGTACGACATCTGCAGAAGCCTTAACATACCTTGTCAGAGACACACTAACATGGCCCTATGTGAAATAGCTGCTGTTATACAATGGAATAGCTGCTGATGTAATAGGGTTTGTTTGCATTAGTCCCATTTCAGAGGGTTGTGTGTACACCGGGATGTGTTAGCAATTAGTGAGTAACAGCACAGTATGCTACACTTGTACACCAAATCAAGGATGTCTGGTGAGCACACTGTATACCACATTACAGTTCATGCATAGCCATATGGCCTTGAGCTGGCCAAACATCCTTGCCAGACTTAAACATCTTCAGAAGTATCAGGTACAAACAAACCCTGCATAAGTAGCACTGTTCTGAAATATAACAGCTGTACTCACATGTAGAACTAAGTTGTCTAGCCATTACACACAGTCCGCAGGAGTCATGAAGCTAATATATCTCCGTGTGTCTCCATATAGCTGTTGAAATATATTGCAATAACACATCTAGGCCATCTCCCTCGACAGTAAGGCAAACGGACAATGCCCAAAAGGAGTACTTACTTATACACCACTGTTGCCATGGTTTCGGCTAATGGAGTAGCTGCACAGCTGATGTGCATCCAATTAACTACTTTGGAACAGCAATTGGTGGACAGGATACCACATGTTACCGATATGTAACTGGAAAAGGATGTGTTATCACACATTCACACCATCCGTATATACCAGCGGAACGTTACAAAGAACATTGAAACACAAACCGAAAAGGATTGAATCAACAGTTAACGACACCTCGGGTTACTAATAAGGTATGTAGAACAGTCAGTATGTCTGTGTATGTAGTACTATTATGTAGTATTTAAAGTGCACGCAATCCATATAGTGGAAACAGTTATCTTGTAGTGATGTATTGTTGAGCATAGTATCACTTGTAGTATTTGTGTGTACTGCTGTAGGTCACAAAGTAAACACTGCATACACCACAAGGAATGCTATATAAGGGCTTTGAACAGAACTACTCCTCACCAGCTGATGTCAGTGGCAGGGCTGGTCCCACAAATATGTGCTATAACAGGGGATAGTATATGTTGATATATTGTAACTATAGCCATATGTATGGGTGTATTACAGAAAATAACATGTGGATGGTTGGGCCACTGTGCAAGTATGATTTGCATTGTGGGATATTGTGCCAATAACTGTTTAATGTACAGTATTGTAGGCAGATATGTATTACAAGCTACATAGCATTACTGTAATGTTAGGCAAACATTAGTTATGTCAATTGGCATTTACAATACACAATAACAGGATACATATGTCTTTTAGTGAGCCGACAGTTTATCAACATGATAGCAAAGTAAAATGGAAGAGCTATTTAACTATCCATGAACATAAGACATGTAATATGTGCAAAGGCTGTCTTACCAAGGGTATCTGTAAGTCTAGATAGCGTGTGTTGGCTTTCACCACCCCCATAGGTTGGTTTCCCATGCCTCTGAATGGCAGAGCCAATAGTTCCCTGTGTCTCTGTCCAGCAGAGCCACTGCAGTGATCCTCAGGGTACATGTCTGTCTCCCATCCACACATCAATGTTTCCCTTGAAGAGTACTCATGAGGGCCTCTGCCTAATTTACATTGGAATCATGTTCCAAAGAATAGGGAGTGTCCGGGTCAGGAATCTATCCATCCAGCACGTCCTACTCATTGTTGTGGTTAGATGTATATCTCAGGGGCTTCTGTTTAGGTGGAGCATATCCAGCAATACAGGGTTGGACATGGGGCTTGTATGTCAAGCAGAGATCACCTGTGAGTATGTGGTATGAAACTGAGTACAGCTGGAGTTTTGTAGGTTGGGCTGCATAAGTCATCTGTTTGAGGTCAGTAATCCTCTTGGTGTGGTACTGGTGTGGTCTTCCAAGCTGTTGCAGTTGTCTTGTAAGATATATCCCAAATGGGGTGTTGTATCCTTTAATGGGTCTAATATGACATGTGTAGCATCACAATGGCCCCTCTGATCTGGATGCGAACCCATTAGATATGAGGGGGGCCATGTAGAAGGATTTTCTAACCACTTTGTCATTATGGGTATTGAAGGAGAGATTGTTATCTACTGGGCTTCATGGATCCCGTATTACCTTTTCTTTATGTAGGGGGCTAGCACCTATGTGGTAGGCTGTGGGTAATTAGTTATATCCAAATGGGATGACTATGCACTTTTAGGCATTCAGCTTGACGCCATGATATTAACACCAGGTATCCGTCTCAGTGCGACCCTTCAAGAGGGTATCTGTAACAGCTGGGGAAACAATTATGTCCCCTAGTTTGCAGTCATCTGCAAACCTTTTCAGCCAAAACCCTACTGTGCTTGTCTGTACATCAGAGACGTATATACTGACATGAGGGGTCCTAGGACTGAGCCCTGGGGGATGCCAGTTGTAACTGGTATACAGTCGGACCTAGGGTATGCAACTCCAACTGTGTGGGTTCTGTCCATGAGCCACTTTGCAAACCATCACATGATGTAGGGGTTAATGTTCAGGTGGATGGGTATGTTGATAATACCAGAAGGAGGAATGGTGTTGAAGGCCTATGAGAGATCTAGGTATGCTGTGTGGACCTCCTTACCCTCATCTAATGCCTTGGTAACTGGCTCTAAGTAGTCCGCCAGGTTTAGGAGGCATTGTCCAGCCTTAACAATGCCAAACAGGGAGGGGTCAAAGGTTGGGAGGTACCCAATGTCTCTGTGACAATGATCCATGATGTGCACCATAGCCTTGCAGACCAGGCTAGTCAGGCCTATAGGGAAATAGGTCCCATGGTCCATTGTGGTGCCACCTTTGTGGAGTGGGATAACTGTTGCTGTGCACCATTCAGGGGGCACTATGCATGATGTGAGTCTATTATTGAACATGGTGCGTAGGTGGGGAGACAGTACAATTTGAAGTTCGTGTAAAACGCAGCCTGAGATGTTGTCCGGTCCTATGGATGCTGTGATATTGCCTTTAGAGTGTGCAGCTTTGACAGGGATCTGCCAGGATGTTGCCAATATCAATTGTTTCTGTAATGTTCATGCCTTTGTGCTGTAGCTCAGAGCAGATCTGATTGTTGACATTGAGATATGTGACATAGCTATAGAATGTTTTGTGGTTGTTGTTGGTATTAGTTGCATTATAGTTTTCATAGCTAGCTTTGGAGGCTATTATAAGGGATCTCACCTTCTTACTGAGGCTGGCCAGGGATCTCCTCCATGTATGGTATTGTACTCTCATTTGCAACAGTGTCTTCCTCCTGTAGTACAATATGTTTATGGCAGAGGACCACCAGATTGGTTTAGTTAATTAGGAGTATAGTATCCTGGTTCTGTTTGAGATAGCACAAGCAATACACTCCTGTAAGTGCTTATAGAGTGCATTTGTGTAGGATTTAGCAGTTGTAACAATACTGTCCATCTGCATGGGTGTCATGCCGTCCACCACATCTGTCTTAAGAAGCATGTAATTGGCCTTGCAGTCATATTATACTGCGGTTCCCTTAATGGGGGGTAGATGCAGGATGTGGATATTAACGGTGTTTAGCACATGGTCTGATCAGACCAATGAGGAGTTAGCTTCACGTGTGGAGTACCAGTCACTCATGTTGGTAATGACTAGGTCTAGGATATTGTTGCCCCTGGTGGGTGTGTGGACATGTTGAGTCAGGGCATTTGTGTTTATGAATTCCAGAAACCATTGAGCTAATGTGTTGGTACATGAGTAGTTTTCCCAGTTAATGGTGGGGTAGATTCAGTGAGACTTATGTAATGAGTGTGGTGTTGTGCGACTGTGCACCTTCTCCACATGGCAGTCAGGGTCAGGCTTGGTTGGAGAGACCTTTACCTCTAGTTTGGCTAAATGACTGCATCTCTCACAGATTATAGTGTGTGGTAGGTGGAGAGGCTTGTCTGTGTACATGAGGCAATATGTACATTGCCTCAAGATGTCCAGATTCATCAGATAGACAGGTGAGAACACTGGCAGTTGACTCTTGGACATGCCTGAATATAGAACTACATTCACCTAGATAAGTGAGGAAAGTGAGTACAAGAGCTACATTACTCTACACAAGTGAGAAAAGTATGTACAAAACATGTTCCCCTTACCTGTAGGTAATGAGGAAGATTGAGTGCTATAGTAATTATTAGCTTACGTAGTGTTTACAAGTCCTGAACAAGTGCTTAGCATGAATAAGCAATCCAGATAGGTTCTTGGATAATATAAACACATGGCCCCCTCCCCCCAACAGGTACACAAGCATATATCCATGTACACCACAGGACCCATGTACCCACAACTATTCAGGTACAAGCTGCACTCAGTCTGCATGGGACCTGCCCACATCACAGGTTGTATCATACACATATGGCAAAACAAGATGCTCTCCATGTACACATCATGTAAAACATAGCTCCATGTCAGGTTGTGTACACACTGAATGGTGCACACCAACAGGTATCACAACCCGCAAAGGGGGAGACACCACTGATAATGGGAAGTACTTTACTACTATCCTGCTGAGTCTGGTCTAGAAGGCCATGGACCTTGATCACTTGTGATGTCAGCAGTACAGATGTAAATGACAGTATGGTTGATGTGACACTGCTATCATAACCTTGCCAGGTAATAGGACATCATCACCCATACTGTGTACCACCTGAACTCGGTATACTAGATGTACATTCCTATGTCACAGGAGTGTTTTGCAACAAGACTGCTGGCAGAACCAACACTACAGAAGGTGTCTGAATAATACATGATCATCACACCAGTGGCAGCTACAGTATGTCAGGGTTAATGAATTTTATTCTCCCTCATTGTAGTCCATACCTCACAGACAAACAGAAGGCATCTGCCTATTGAAGTATGCGAATGACTATGACCTAGGAGCAATAGCTGACTCGCATTGTCACCCCTATGTTAATAACCCTGTACCCATGAACTACCACCTAGGCAGTGGTCAACATAATGGACACTTGTGTGTGAGGGATGCAGCTGGGCAGTTGTCTTTCCTGTGATAGCTACGTCACCACACTTGTCAGGTAGTCATATGTGGCAACCCTAATAATGATAGGGTGCCATTCATGAATATAGAGATCATTGTCCAGCCATACAGAACACTCAAGTGACCCATATCAGATCACATATGTCCTTTAAGGGGTATTGGCCATGTGCAGATGGCCTACACCAGCCTTCCCATTCCCCATCTCCACTATGTAGCATGATGCATACCCTGAATAAATCCATGTCCAACCCAGTGATGTTGGACATGCTACACGTACTCATCCTGATCTTGAACACATACTTCATGGACATCCACCTACCACATGCTGGACAGATCCTTGTCCCATACACTTGACATAGTCCTGCCATACTATGCATTTCTGCCTGTCAAAGCTGCACATCCCTCCCCTCACAGACATGGTGTGATGACCGCATGGTAATGCATGGTATATGTATCATTACCCCTGTGGATCACTAATGTGGCACTGCTCCACCTGGCTCCACAGACCTGCCTGTTGGCTACTGCCGGGTACCCTTTCATCCTAGATTCATACATGGCCCATGGCATATAGCCCATTAGTTGCCTTTGACTGTACATGGTATAGTTGATATCCATCCCTGCAAATACCATCTGGCTAGCCAGTGTCCCATGTGTATCGCATGAGCAACTGAGGGTAATGCTAAGGGTAATGCTGCTCAACTCCAGAAGTCTAAACCTCAAGATGCACGCACTCGAGGCTCTCCTCAGTATGGAGAATATCGATGTCTGTGCAGTAACAGAAACCTGGTTCAAGGCTCCATAGAGCACCCCAGCACTACCAGGTTATACCTCATACCATGCTTTTTGGCCTCAAAACTTGGACCGAACCACAAAAGGAGGGGGAGTATCCATATTCATCAAAGATACCCACACCTCCAGGTTAGTGGCACTGCACGAAGCATCGGTGACCATCCATGTACAACTAACAGTGGGCAAAACTGCATTTCAGTTTGTAGCCTGCTACAGACCACCCTCCCAAACTCAGGTACCCCACTGGGCTTTCCTGAGAACACTGGAGAATATGAAGGTCTCTCCATACACCATTATACTGGGTGACTTCAACTACCCAAACATAGACTGGGAACACTACTCAAGCCCCAACACCCTTGCCCAATGGTTCCTAGAATTTATAAACTCAAATGCTATGGAACAACTGGTCACCACTCCCACAAGAGGGGAAAACATATTGGACCTGATCTTCACCAACATGGGGACTCTATGTTCCATACCAGAGGTATACCCCTCATTGGTAAGATCTGACCATAAATTAATCTCACTGGGCATCCATATCCCGTCCCCACCCCCAGCCAAGGAAACCACGGTGAAGAACTTTTCAAAAGCAAACTTCTCACTTCTCAAAACCGAGGTGGGATCCTTCAAAGCCCCTGGGCCAGTGGAAAATACAGCCCAAACTGCAGAATCCTTTACAAACACATTCTATGGACACCTCCAGGAATGCATGGATCGTGCTATCCCAAATAAAACCAAGACTCACTCCTCCAAAGGCAGGAGACCTGTCTGGTGGACCCCAGCCATAAATAAGCTATACAACAGAAGGAGGAAACTACTACATGATAGAGCAAAATCCCAAAAAGGGAAGGCATCTCTGATCAGTACTAGCAAGAAACTATGATCACTCATAAAATCATCTAAGGCCAGCTTCAAAAGAAAAATTGCACAAGACACTAAAGATAATCACAAGGCCTTCTTTAGTTATGTCAGGAACCTGGGTGGCAACTCCGAGATATGCTCTGAGTTAGTGCAAAATGACAAATAATACACTGAACACACAGACATTGCCAGCATCCTGGCAGACAGGTTCAGTGCCAAGTTCTCCCCCCCTTCCCTCCCAAAAGAGCAAATGTCTACCCCAACAGAGTGTAGCCTCCCTGACATCACAGATGCACAGGTGAGAACTGCCCTCTCCAAAGCAAACAACACAGCATCAATGGGACCGGACGGTGTTCCGGGCTGCATCTTACATGAGCTCCAAGAAGAACGGAACCCTCACATAAAGACACTGTTCAATCTCAGCCTTACTACAGGATATGTACCCAAGGAATGGCATACAGCAACAGTGGTCCCACTCCACAAAGGTGGTGCCACAACGGACCCCAGAAACTATTGCCCTATAAGCCTGACTACCATGGTCTGCAAAGCTATGGAGCATATCATCATGGAACTCATAAACAAAGACATTGGGAACCTCCAAACACTGGATCCTACCTAATTCGGCTTTGTTAAGGGCAGATCTTGCCTCTTGAACCTGGTCGACTTCTTTGAAACAGTCACCAAGGCCATTGATGAAGGGAAGGTAGTCCACACAGCCTACCTGGACCTCACAAAAACCTTTAACACAATACCCCACTTGGGCATCATAAATAAGCTCACCAGCTTAAATATCAACCCCTATGTCACAAGATGGGTTGCAAACTGGCTCAGAGATAGAACCCACATGGTCAGAATTGCAGGTGCCATGTCAGACTCTAAACCAGTTACAAGTGGCGTCCCATAAGGCTCAGTCCTGGGACCTCTCTTGTTCAGTATATATTTCTCTGAGGTACAGGCTAACACGGGAGGACTATGGCTGACCAAGTTCGCGGATGACAGCAAACTGGGTGCCATAATCGACTTGCTGATTGACATAAGCATCCTCCAAAAGGGTCTCACAGAGACAGATAACTGGTGCCAGAGCCATGACCTAAAGCTAAATTGCAAAAAGTACATAGTCATCCCCTTTGGGAAAAACAAAGTGCCCACAAATTACCACATAGGTGGTAATCCATTAAGTATGGAAGAAGTAATTAGGGATTTAGGGACCCAAGTAGATAGCAATCTCTCGTTTGACAAGCATGTTGCCAAAGTGGTTAGAAAGACCTTCTATATAGCCCACCTTATCACAAAAGGGTTCACATCTAGATCAAGAGAGGTCATTGTGCCCCTCTACTCATCACTAATCAGGCCCATAATTGAATGCAATGCCCCATTTGGGATGTACCTTACCCGACACCTGCAGCAACTGGAAAGACCCCAAAAGTACCTCACCAAGAGGGTCAAGGGACTCAAAAAGATGCCCTACGCAGTTAGGCTAAAGAAACTCCAACTCTACTCAGTTGCTTACCGCCTACTCAGAGGCGATCTGTGCCTGACGTATAAAGCCATGTCTAAATCAGAATTAATGGACATGCTCCACCTCAGGAAATCCAAATCCTTTACAGCTACACGCTCCAGGGACTTAAACTTCAGCTCAGAAAAAAATAGGACATGCTGGAGGGACAGATTCATATCCCAGAGGCTCCCCTCACTCTGGAACAAAATCCCAATCCATGTTAGGCAGAGCCCCTCAATGACCCTCTTCAAGAGAAATCTTGACGAGTGGATGGGAGATCGTAGGTTTACCCCTGGGATCTCTTCTGTGTCCCTACTAGACAGAGGCACAGTAAACTAACCTTAAAAGGGCTATCTTCTGTGACCTACTATACAGAGGCACAGTCAACTAATCTAAAAGGGTGGCGAAAGCCAAACACACTCTGGCTAGGCTTATAAATGCCCTAGGGCAGATAGCCTAGTATCAACCTATGAACCTATGAACCTATAAGCACAGGTGATACATGGCAGGATGTTGAATCGCTGTACAGTGCAGTGTAGATGTATATGGCAGAACACATACATGCAAAACCTTATGTGAGCATGTCTGCAGGGTCACAGGTCATGTTTGTTAAGGCAGTGTAAGTCCTTGTATGTGACATATACACTGCATCAAGGTCGACTGCATTAATGTGGACACATCCAGCCATGTGCTGATAGGTAGGAACACCAGTACAGACAAACAGACATGCCCACATCAAGACAGCAACCACATGGAGTATGAGCAATGCAATCAGGTGACACACACACACACACACATATATGGTGATAATGTCCACTCAACATTGAGTGTCACATGTGTGTGACACAAACATGTCAGTGTCATGTAGGTTTGCAAATACAACTAAACTGAATTAATGCAATACACATATATGTTCAGCTGTAGCTCTGTATGTCTCTGTGAGTTACTGTGACCTGTCTCCATCATTATGTCTTCCAGGTATGCCACATGCAAGGCTTCCCCCTTTTACACGCTTGAAGGATGAGGCCCTCATCCCATACCTACTCGACAATCATGATATCCTGTTCAGCCATGTGCCACAGGATGCACAGCAGCGGGATGCCCTGTTGATGGAACTTCGCAGGAGAGTTAATGATGTGGGTGGCCACCACTGCACATACCAGCAGGTGCGCAGACACTGTACAGACCTCATTAGATGGGCAAAATGTGTGCAAATGCAATCACTAGGGATCAAGGTGCAACAGGCGGTGGACCACCAACCCAGCCACCACTTACATGTACCGAGGAGCTACTGGCCAACCTGTGGACACCTGCAGAACCACATCCACAAGCTTTAACTGATATTGTTGAGGTGGGTGTCTCTCAACCACTAAGCCTTGAGTTGCCTGGTAAGTCAGTACTGCACCTATAACAACTATATTCCATATAGTTGCATGTGTCACTGTACAATATGTAATGTAACATCATATGCAAGGCATGTATACACACATGCCACATTCTATAGTATGCTACTTTGTGTATGCACAGATGTGCATACACCATTGTATAGTCTAATGTACTGGTGTATGTGTTATGTACATTGCTCCCTGTAGCCTTTATACAGGGGTGGATTTTTCTTATACTGCTGTGTTACTCCTATTTAGGTACCTCTGGTGTTCTGCTGCAACAGCAGCCCATTGCAGGTGAGTGTGTTATTATTTATCAGGAACCTTAATGCACAAATCTATCTGCCATGTGGCCATTCACAACATGTACACATAATGTATGGTCCTGTCACAATATACAGGTTGGACCTGCAATGCATCACAATGACTACCCATGTGCAACACTTGCAAACTATGTGAGTCATCTCACTGACATGATTCCTCACAAACGTTATTGCCAGATGTGTTGACAGCTGTGCATACAATGGTAGAGGTGCTGCTCACTTTAGGGACATACAACAGATCTGATCTACACATGTGGTGAATACAAACAGTACTACACAGTGGGTTGGAGTATGGCCAGCACACAGGTTTCACCGGTGTGGATCATAGCCCTGCTATGAATGTCACACAATGTAATGTGCTATCTTGACATGTCCATGACATCTATTGGCCTGGCTGCTACACTGCCTACCTAACCTGAAAACATATCCCACATACCACCCTTTATCTGCATAACCCTGTTGTCAGTGGAGCATATGTCATATGGGACAACAGAGACAAGTGAACTAGATGCCCATCACAATAATTTGGACAACACATGTACACACATGGCCATGGAGGATGGGCAGAGACATGGAGCAACAGACATAGTAGACATGTTGTGCTTGTGTGTACACCCTGTTGTACAATGGCTACACATGGTTCAACCATGGCCTTTGTATAATGGTCATAATGTAGATGTGGAACACTAAACATCCTACAGGCCTGTGCACATCTTGTGTAGGCGTAACATCAATCCACCACATAAGATGTGTTGAACATCTTGAGGGTGTTGCAACATGACAGCAGTCACCTGTACAGTATCCACATCAGGCCAGAGATACAGTACATTCCCATTGCTGGTGTTGGACATAAATGCCATACTAGCTCCTCGTGTGTGTGTGTGTGTGTGTGTGTGGGACATGGTGTACTGACATGTTCGCCATGTCTGGCCAAAGTTGCCAGGCTGCAGCAATATGGTTGCAGATGTGCAGGGGTGCCATCCATATACCCATCAGTGACCTGTGTCACAACTTCCACATCATTGTTTAATGTGTATACACCTTAGTGATGTGGGTCACATTCCACAGTATATATGTATTGTATCTGAACACAGTCATGGCTATGAACCCTGTCTGCAACTCACACTGTATAGCATTAGAGATGCCTCATGATTCCCTGCAATGGCCATGCACATCAGCTAAATTTGCAGTACATCTGTAGGGTGGACATACAACACTAAATTGGTACACCATTGCCCCACTGTATATTTGGCAGGACACCATTGTATTAAACATGTATGCATGTCATTGCACACATCAGCAGATCACATGTCATACTACATGTGATTATCAAGGTCATATGCCACACATCAGGCAGGTGTACTGTTAACATGTGCTGGTCCACATGGTGTAACACAGGGATGTATGCTAACCACTACTATGATTGTGTAATTTGCATGCCGTCTGCTATGACACATGAATGTTGTTGTGTGCAACCTAGGGATGTATGATAACTACACTATTATTGTCTGCGCTGCATGCCATCTGCTGTATCACATGCATGTTTCATGCCTTCTGTCATATCACATGCGTGTGTGTATGTCTATTGTATAGATTGTAATGTACAGTTCTTGTCTGCCCTCACAGGTGATGTAGGTGCATTGCCCTCCTGCAGTACATCAGATGTTAGTGTCCCCACAGATTCTAGCAGTGATGAACGTATGATTGGGACACAGGCAGAGTTGTCAGGGGCAGAAACTGTGCCATTGGTTGCCATTCCATCTACATCCACCTCATCCCTGCACACAGATCCCATACTTGCACATACCCCATCACCAGAGGCCACAGAGGAAGGACAGATGGCACATGGTAGCTTGGAACAGGAAAGTGTGGGGGCTATGGAAGGTGTGCCTGCACACCATGGTGTTAGCCAAACTACTGGTGGTGCCCCACACAGGCATGTGGCCAGTGCTGCTCGTAGGTGGACCTCTGGCCAACATGCTCCTGCATGACAGAGCACAGCAGCTGGTGTCACCAGACGCATGTTTCAGGCTGCAATGGAGGCAGATACATGTGCTGAATGGTGCAACAGAGAAGATCAGAGGCTACAGAGGGCTGCTGTCCATTCTTTAAACAACAGCATCCAGGCAATGGTAAATGCTCAATGGCAGATTGCTGATGCTTTGGATAGACGGTTGGGTGACATGATTGGAGTCCTTGACCGTGGCATGACAATCCACGAGCCTGACCTGTCTGTGTTGGAACATCTGGTAGGAGTGAGGCATCGGACATATGGATGTAGGCCTGCTACATCACCTGTGTCAGGTCTACATGTACAAGCTACCTCACATGCCCACCCCTATAGTGGCGGTAGCAGCAGCAGTGCATCTGGTGCTGTGCTGTCCATACCATGACAGAGCAGGCCATGTGCATGTGGCCCTGGATGGTCCCAACAGGGACACGGTTCCAGTGGACTAGTGACATCAGACAGTAGCCAATCTGCACCTCTGTCTGGTAGTGTCCGTGCAACCCCTGGCAGGCACAGGTCACATGTCTGTGGCCAGACACCGTGAACTGTAAAACCTCACCTGTACAGTCTGCAGCTGTCAATAATACCCCTGTATAGGCCAGACACATGGGAGAACTGTGTGCAGACATACACGCATACACTGGACACATATGCATGGCACCACAGCACACAGACATGCATAACATCCACACACTCCCAATTAGATCAAAGGCCCGATCCCACACACATGATGTCATCCAATGGTGCAGCCTAGGCCTCTGGCAAACATTAACACCCTGTGCACATGATGATGCCCGTGCCGCATCCCTGACATCCACACCATCGGTGCAGGGACATGCTCATATGGTCTGATGCACAGGGTGAACAGACTAGGATGATATGTGTAGTTTACAAATTTTGAGGACTGTTGACAGGTAGCAGATCTACCATGTAGTACAGGTGTACAATACTGTTAACAGTATGTGTCTTGTGTAACAACAGTAAATGCATGTTGGTCATGATGTTCTGCTGTCCTTCCTCAGGTCTAATTGCACATGCCGGTGGATGTCAGTGTTTGCAGTTAAGTGTCCCATATGTCAATGTGGACTACACACAGTTTTGTATGAATATACCAGCATGCACCATGTAGCTGCCACATACCAGTGAGAATGTCCCATGTCACAAACACGTTTACCGTTCCAAGAGCATAATAGCTGTGTATTAAGCTACTGTGGCCTCAGACTTGACATCCATAAAGGGTGACATCACAGGTACAGTTACATGGAGTGGTGAGGTAAGAGAGTGGTCTAGCTGATTACAAGGGTAGAGGCCAGTGGGAAGTGTGATGCCTCAATGGGAATCAGTAATACACGTTCCCACAACAGGATGCCAAGACACAACTGCACCCACACACTCAGGTATTGACACACATGTATTCAGTGACACTGTAACACACACACACACACACACACACACACACACACACACACACACTCACGGCTTCACCGACACAGTAGCACACACTCGCACACAGTTGCTACTGGTAGGATGAGGACCCATGCCTATGTGCAAATCATCATTACAATACTGTGCACCTACATAAGGCGCCACAGATAATACACTTGTACAGGTAGTCAGTACGGCCTAAGATCAGGGACATCAACACGGATAGTTGAATGCATCGCCTGGATGGTGGAAGGAGTCTTATCAGTTCAGTATTGCAACATACATCCTCACCCCAGGGACCAGTCAGCCCTACATACACGCACTGTGGCATTCAGTAATTAATGCACCTATATCACGCACATACAGATACCTCACATATGTGAGATACATGCCCCTGCCTATGTCCTGCTTTCTACATTGCAGTCTGTACAGATGTGTACACAAGTGCACAGGAGAGTGAGTAACAACTGAGATGTATTCCCCACAATATGTGACATATATGGACACACACGCAACCACACATGCCAGTACTGTGAATCTCAGACCTGCCAAGCTCATGTTATGTATGTCAGACATACAGTAGTATTGCACGTATTACAAACTGTACTGATGCTTCCTGTGCCAACAGTGCTGATATATGCACTAGGGATGTCATATCTATTAACAGGTGTCAAGTGATTTACCTTTGCTGTCACCCTGACCGCTATCTAAATTGTGTGTTATGTCCTTCAATTAATGAAACCATTGCTTACCAGTTACACAGAGTATTGTAGGACCACTTGTGACACACCTGTGAGCTTTCCACAGCAAACATCCATCTGCAAAGATGCCCCGCCACTTAGTTATTTCAACACATCTGTCCTTACCTGTGGTACATCTTTCTGTACATTCAGCATATCATCACATATAGTTGGCAATGTTGAGGCTGCATTGCAGCTGCATGATGTACTAGTATACACACCATCCACATACATCAGTAACTACACATGCATGTTATGTGTACAGGTGTGTAGGTCCTACAATCTTGACATTTGGTCATGTTTGTAGGCATTGCAATTGGTGGATATGTGTAATGACATACATGACACATGGACTGTTGTATGATATGATGGGTGACCAGTACAGAGGGGATGTTACCTTTGTCAATATTGATATCACACCTTATGTACTGTTAGCATTCAGCAGCCATGGACCTACATTCCATGTGCATGTGTGTAATGGCTGTAGCCACCTGTTTGCACAAAGGACTACAACAGCTATGCTATTTACAGGTATGTTGTGTGTGTGGCATGTACATACCCAGGGCAGGTACATGTATGTTATATCCATACATGAGTGTGTGTACTGGTGTACAGCAACAGACATCTGCTAATGGTGGAAAGTACAGAGGGCCCTTGCTATATGTACAGCTGACCTGGCCACAGACAGTGGCATCATTGCATTGCATAACACATGATGCAACTGTGTCAGTACATGTATACTGTCTACAGTTGATGTAGAGCTTAGTACAGTACACAGGTCAAGGGTCACATCATGGTATACTCGTCTGTCATACAACATGTATGGTTGCGTGTTGGTGGTCCGAGAGCATGGTGGCATCTGCAGTTTACATCCTAGAATGCAGCATGTGACACTGTGTCCTGCATATGGCTCATCTGTGATGCCTTTTGTGGGAGGACCAGTCAGTACATGTGAGTGGCCTTTATGTATGTGGGTACACCACCTGGAGCGGTCCGTACTTGTTTTATGGCCCACATGTCTGGTTCTGAGGTATATGGTGGTAATGCTAGGTTCTGTGGTATATGGTGGTAGTGCTATTGTGCACTACAGAGACATCAGCCAGGTGTTCCTCACTGCACAGATGTCAGTACTCCCCATTGTTGGAGCTACAGTGGCCAGCTGTGAATATGGACGCTACACATCTAGCACTGATTAGCATAAGAAAACAATGCAGTTGTCCTGGAGGCATATGGGAGTTAACCTGTGTTTAGGACATTTGCCTTGGAATGGCACTGTGTGTGCGGATGTGACTTGGGTAATATCCACACTCCCTTGTATCATGGATGCATGTAATATGTGACAAAGGCCTGCCTACTGTCAGCCATGTCATCCCAGAATGACAGCTGATGTGTAAAAGACCGGTGTCAAATATATGTAGAGCAGCGTTCCCACTAACAATGACAACTACTAACACCAGAGCCCATTACAAAGTGTTCTTTACGTCTACCTGTAATAGCATGGCCACTGTAGCCCTCCATGTTTAGCATCAGAGTGCATCCCAGTCAGCCCTGTGCTACTAGAAGTATGAGCAAGCCGGGTATATCCTTGTGTAGATGGACAAATAGAAGTGCATTCCAACCAGCCCTGTACTACTAAGTGTTTGAGCATGCCCCCTGTACTGCTAAGTGTATGAGCATGCCCAGTATATCCATGTTTAGATGTACATATCGTGCATTCCAAACAGCCCTGTGCTACTAAGTGTGTGAGCATGCATCTTGTGTCGGTTATGTGCTTCTGTGTATGGGCATGGCCATTGTAACCCTGTATAGTGGTAGTAGTCGCCCATTCCACAGATGGGCATACTCCAGGTCAGGATGGATTCCTACTTTAAATACAGAGGTTTGCAAGTATGTACATCTTAACTGCCAGCATCCCTGTTGATGTCCACATTCCTAGATGGTCATAATGACAGCCTTGACATGTGTAGTCTGTGTGGCACGATTCGTAAGTATGTAGTATTGTAATAGTAATCTGTAAATAGGCAGGTGTTCCGTACCTGACACTGGTGTGTGTGTGTGTGTGTGTGTGTGTGTGTGTGTGTGTGTGTATATCTGTCCCCATTTGCCGGTGGACTCTTAATTGATTTTAGACTGCCCACACTCCATACATTTCTTATACCCACTGTTAGCAAGGCCGATGATGTCACCCATCTACAAATACACCTCTGGGAGGGTTGTGTTCCGGTAATCTTGGTAGCGCGTTCTGTAACTGTGTAATGCTGTAATGTAATAAAGTAGTTAGGTCGTTGTTCTAGTCCCACACTTGCCGTGTATGTCCCCGTTTGCCTGAGGACTGAGTAATGCTTTTGTACTGCTCACGCTCCATACATTTCTTATACCCACCGTTATCAAGGCCGATGATGTCACCCATCTACAAATACACCTCTGGGAGTGCTGTGTCCCAGTAATTTCAGTAGTGCATTCTGTAACTGTGTAATGCTGTAGTATAATAAAGTAGTTAGGTCAGTGTTCTAGTCCCACACTTGCCGTGTGTGTGTTTGTCTGAGGACTGAGTAATGCTTTAATACTGCTCACTCTCCATACATTTCTTATACCCACCGTAATCAAGACCGATGATGTCACCCATCTACAAATACACCTCTGTGAGTGCTGTGTCCCAGTAATATCGATAGCGTGTTCTGTTACTGAGTAATGCTGTAGTGTAGTAAAGTAGTTAGGTTGGTGTTCTAATCCCAGACATGCCAATTGTGTGTGTGTCTGCATTCGACAAGTACAATGCGTTGTAGTATTTGCTGTAGCGCGTGCCCTAAACGTGTGTTGCTGCAGTGTGAAATGGTAAGGCTTTGTATACAGGACATGGCAAGTGTGTGTTTGTCTGTCAGAGCCTGTGTAGAGGTGGCCGTGATTGCCTTACCATTGGACATGTTTAGGAGCAGGATTTGTAGTTTTCCTATATAGTATCCATCTTATGACGCATTGGCAACCTCACAAGGAGTACAGCTGTCAGTCAGCCATGGCACTGTGTTGGCAAGCCATACCCATGCATCTGACAAAAGGTCCGGTGAACTAAGTATGCAGCCCTACTAGTACCCGGTATATGTCCTGCACCCATGTGCCATGCACATACAACCTTGCCTAGGATATCCCACTATGTTGCTAGTAACATGCACATTGAAGAGAGATAGTAGGCATGGTGTGACCACAGTGGCCTGCAGAGGACATGGCACTCTGTACAGCGGTACAATAGGCACATATATGCGGACATTGTGCCTTCACTATGTTCCACACTGAATGGCTGCAACATAAGTGGTGCCATTATATGTGATCCACTAAGGCCAGACAATGCTGTACACATGTGCCCTGTATGGACCTATGCCACTGACACCACGGAATACCTGTCCATTCTATCCATGCACGTGCAGGGCCAACCTGCTCACTATAAGCAGGTTTCGCCACACCAGGCCAGTATTGGCATATCGGGGTATAACAGGCTGTGTACACCACATGTGTCTGCGAAACCAGGTACACCTGTACATGTCAGTGTACAGTATTGTGGGACATGCACATAGGTTCATAGGTTCATAGGTTAGTACTAGGCTATCAGCCCTAGGGTCTATATAAGCCTAGCCATAACAATTCCCTGAATATTTCTTCCCACATTATTTACTTTCCTGGACCCCTGTCTAGCAGGGTGACTGACGTGATCCCTGGGGTGAATTTCCTTTCTCCCATCCAATCGTCAAGGTTCCTCTTGAAGAGGTCCAAAGAGGCACTCTGCTTGACATGTATGGGCAATCTATTCCAGAGTCTGGGGAGTCTCTGGGTCAGGAACCTATCCCTCCAACATGTTTTGTTTATTGTGATGACAAGGTTTAGATCCCTGGAGCGTGTAGCTCTGAGGGATTGGGATTTCTTTAAGTGTAGCATGTCCAACAGCTCTGGGTTTGACATGGCCTTGTATGTTAAGCAGAGATCGCCTCTGAGTAGACGATATGCGACATATAGCTGGAGTTTTTTAAGGCGGTCAGCATAGGGCATCTGCTTTAGGCCTGTGATTCTTTTAGTGAGGTATTTCTGAGGCCTTTCCAGTTGTTGCAGATGTCTTGAGAGGTACATACCAAATGGGGCATTGTATTCTATAATGGGTCTAATGAGGTATGAGTACAGTGGGACAATGACCTCCTTTTTTCTGGATGAAAAGCCCTTCGTGATGAGGTGTGCCACATAGAAGGATTTCCTGACTGTTGTGGTGATGTGGTTATCGAAGGTGAGACCACATCCCAGGCAATGTCCATGTGAAGGACTATCAAACACAGACATGGCATGCATTGTTAAGCTATGGCCCTACACATTGGTAACTGGGATGTCAGGCCAGATAATGCAATACCCATCTGTGTGGGACATTGCAAACACTACACCCCTGCACTGCACACCATTGTCGGGTGACACAATGGCAAGGATGACCCCTCACCCAGCCTTGTACAGCCATCTTGCACAGCCAAACACTACACACCCATGGAGCAATGCATACCTGCATGACTGTACTGGCAGCCTGTGTCTGTGTGTGGGTTATGATGCTCCCAACCGCAGTCACTCCCAGTATAAACCTCATTGGCATAGCAACAGTTGTCAAGCACTTTCACATGGCCTAGCCCATAGAACCACTAGATATCCCCTGTGGTGCATGTGGTCCTGTGCATTACTGAGGTGTGGCAAACTAAGTAGTTACATTGCGTATTTGCCACCCTGGCAAAGGTGTCAATGTGTGTCCATTAGAGTGTGGTTGTGGTGACAATGGCATCCGTTCATGTGGACTGATGTGTGCCACACCTAATGTATGTCTACTATATCTGTTGCAGATGGCACTCACTCACCTACACACATGTTCTTACAGCACTGCAACATGCCACATCTGTGGCACATGTAGTAATGTCATGCACATGTAATAGTAATGAGTAGTCAGGGGTTTGCCCCTGTACTATTCAGCATGTGGCAGATTATGGTTAAGTCTCCAAGCCCTTCCCTTGTGTACATTGCCTGTCCCACACACACACTCTCTGGAGGATGTGAAGGTGTACACCTGCACAGCAGCAGCATGTGTATTGTAACAGATAGAAATAGTCAGGTGATGGCCTCTGCACCTATTGCAGTCCTCCTCTAGCTGATTGCATGTGGTACAGCTGTGATGGTGTTCTCATAGCCATTGGCATGATAAACACAGCACACTATCTAGGGAAACATGTTATTATCCGGCCATGACAGTTGTTGTGAGTGGTACCTGGATGTGGTGTTCTGACATGGCATCGCAGATGATATCTGGATGTACCTCAATCATTTTCAACAGTGGGAAATAGCCTAATGACAGGAGGGTGATGTGCCACACAACTACAGCTATGCTGCATTGAGACTACTGCCTGTTTAACATGTGTGTGGTAATGGCTATTCTGCATGTTAAAATACAGACATGACAGTACTCTGTTCATGAGGGAACCCCATCTGTAGGGCCATCTGTGAACAGGTCAGTGTGTGCAACTATTTGTTTCCTGTGTTACACACTGAACACACTTCTGTGCACAGCAGAAGCATGGTGTACGGATTGCAAACAGTACATGAAGATAGGGATTTGTTACTGCCATCGCATCCCTGACTGGACATGTGTCACATGAGACAGTGGTATGACTGGCACTGTGTGGGATTCCCAGTGACAAGCCAATGATGGGCAACTGTTCATAGCTGCAGTCACACATCTACTACACATTATACAGTTGCCATGCGGTATATATGCATGTGTTGTGCTCCCTCTGCTAATGTATACCATCTGTTGTGTTGGGTTGCTGGTGATATCTATGCATACTGCCGTAGGTAATCCTCTATGCTGTTGTCTATCACTAAGCCATATGAGGGTTTAAAATGCAACACCATAGACTGAATGGGTTGGTAGGTCCCAGCAGATCCTCCTGTCCCACTTCAGCTGACCATGGCACTGGGCACTAGCACATCTGGGGCCCAGCCATTAACATCAACCTCTGTTGGCTCTGCACCACCTTCTGGTGGTACCACCATTGAGGATGG